>NC_029778.3:39797747-39798061 GCF_000817695.3 Arachis duranensis
ATTTCAAAATATCAATGAATATTAATTCTAATTAGATGAGCGGGACTTGTAGCTTTTTGCTTTTGAACAGTTTTGGCATCTCACTTTTTCCTTTGATGTTTAGAATGATTGGCTTCTCTAGGAACTTAGAATTTAGGATAGTGTTATTGACTTTCTTAGTTAAGCATGTTGATTCTTGAACACAGCTACTTATGAGTCTTGGCCGTGGCGCTAAGCAATTTGTTTTCCAGTATTACCATCGGATACACAAATGCCACAGACACATAACTGGGTGAACCTTTTCAGATTGTGACTCAGCTTTGCTAGAGTCCCCA
>NC_029778.3:39798289-39801192 GCF_000817695.3 Arachis duranensis
CTTTTTACCCTTGCCTTTTGGTTTTAAGGGCTATTGGCTTTTTCTGCTTGCTTTTTCTTTTTCTTTCTATTTTTTTCACCAATTTTTTTTCGCAAGCTTTTGCTTTTTTCACTGCTTTTTCTTGCTTCAAGAATCAATTTCATGATTTTTTAGATCATCAATAACATTTTTCTTTGTTCATCATTCTTTCAGGAGCCAACAGTTTTAACATTCATAAACAACAATATCAAAAGACATATGCACTGTTCAATCATTCATTCAGAAAACAAAAAGTATTGTCACCACATCAATATAATTAAATTAAATTTAAGGATAATTTCGAAATCCATGTACTTCTTGTTCTTTTGAATTAAAGCATATTTCATTTAAGAGAGGTGAAGGATTAATGGAATTTATTCATAGCCTTAAGACATAGTTACTAACTACTAATGATCATGAAATAAAGACACAAAACATAGATAAACACAACATAAAAAAACCGAAAAGCAGAAAGAAATAAGAACAAGGAGTGAATCCACCTTAGTGGCGTCTTCTTCTTGAAGGACCAACAATGTCCTTAAGCTCTTCTATGTCCCTTCCTTGCCTTTGTTGCTCCTCCCTCATTGCTCTTTGATCTTCTCTTATTTCATGTAGAATGATGGAGTGCTCATGATGTTCCACCCTTAATTGTTCCACATTGTGGCTCAAATCTTCTAAGGAGGTGTTGAGTTGTTCCTAATAGTTGTTGGGAGGAAAGTGCATCCCTTGAGGCATCTCAGGGATTTCTTGATGATGAGCTTCCTCATGCATCTCTTGAGAACTATGAAGGGTCACTCTTGCTTGCTCCATCCTCTTTTTGGTGATGGGCTTTTCCTCTTCAATGGAGATGTCTCTTTCTATGATAACTCCAGCTGAGTAACATAGATGGCAAATAAGGTGAGGAAAAGCTAGCCTTGCCATGGTGGAGGGCTTGTCGGCTATTTTGTAGATTTCATTGGAGATGACCTCATGAACTTCTAGCTACAGGCCTAAGGTCCAGTCTTCTTAGTTGGACTGGCTTGCCTTTGGAGTCTCTTTTCCATTGAGCTCCTTCCACACATATGTCCATAAGGACTTGGTCCAACCTTTGATTAAAATTGACCCTTCTAGTGTAGGGGCGTTCATCTCCTTGCATCATAGGCAAGTGAAACGCCAACCTTACATTTTCCGGACTAAAATCTAAGTATTTCCCCTGAACCATTGTGAGATAATTCTTTGGATTCGGGTTCATACTTTGATCATGGTTCCTAGTGATCCATGCATTGGCATAGAACTCTTGAACCATTAAGATTCCGACTTGTTGCATGGGGTTGGTTAGGACTTCCCAACCTCTTCTTCGGATTTCATGTCGGATTTTCTGGGTACTCATTTTTCTTGAGCTTGAAAGGGACCTCAGGGATCACATTCTTCTTTGCCACAACATCATAGAAGTGGTCTTGATGGCTCTTGGAGCTGAATCTTTCCATCTCCCATGACTCGGAGGTAGAAGCTTTTGTCTTCCCTTTTCCTTTTCTAGAGGATTCTCCGGCCTTAGGTGCCATTGATGGTAGTGGAAAACAGAAAAGATTGTGCTTTGACCACACCAAACTTAAAAGATTGCTCGCCCTCGAGCAATAGAAGAAAGAAGAGAAGAAGAAGAAAAAGAAGAGAATATGGAGGAAAAGGGGAAGTGTAGGTTCGGCCAAGGTATGGAAGAGGGGGTTGTGTTGTGTGAAAATGAAGTAGAATGGAAGGGTATATATAGGGAGATGGGGGAGTGAAGTTTCGGTCATATAGGGTGGGATTGGGTGGGAAAATGTTTTTGAATTTTGAAGGTAGGTGGGGTTTATGGGGAAGAATGGATGGATGTGGGTGGTGAAGGGGGTAATTGGGAAGAGAGATGGAGGTGATTGGTGAAGAGTTTTGGGAAGGAGTGTTTATTGGGAAGAGAAATTCAGAGATTGAAGTTGTTGGGAAGTGTGACATTAGGAAGAGTAAAATAGGATTAGGAGGTAAGGTGGGAATATGTTAGGTGGGGATCCTGTGGGATCCACAGATCCTGGGGTGATCCTGTGGGGTCCACAGATCCTGAGGTGTCAAGGAATTCCATCCCTGCACCAAATAGGCATGTAAAATGCCATTGCACACCATTCTGGCGTTTAAACGCCGGGTGGTGCACATTCTGGGCGTTCAACGCCCACATGTAACATGTTTCTGGCGTTGAACGCCAGTTTCATGCTTGTTACTGGCGTTCAGCGCCAGAATGATGCTTGTTTCTGGCGTTTAGCGCCAGTTTCATGCTCTATTCTGGCGTTGAACGCCAAACAGATGCTCCTTACTGGCGTTGAACACCAGTCTGTGCTTCCTCCAGGGTGTGATTTTTTTCTTCTGCTATTTTTGATCCTTTTTTTAATTTTTACATTTTTTTCGTGACTCCTCATGATCATGTACCTAATAAAACACAAAATAACAATAAAATAAAAATTAGATAAATAAAATTGGGTTGCCTCCCAACAAGCGCTTCTTTAATGTCAATAGCTTGACAGTGGCTCTCATGGAGCCACAAAGGTGATCAGGTCAATGTTGTATAGTCCCAACACCAAACTTTAGAGTTTGGATATGGGGTCTTAACACCAAACTTGGAGTTTGGTTGTGGCCTCACAACACCAAACTTAGAGTTTGACTGTGGGGGCTCTTCTTGACTCTGAACTGAGAGAAGCTCTTCATGCTTACTCTCTTTTGTCACAGAGGGATGGCCATGTACCTTAAACACAAGGTAGTCCCCATTCAATTGAAGGACTATTCCACCTCTGTTGACATCTATCACAGCTCCTGCTGTGGCTAGGAAAGGTCTTCCAAGGATAATGCATTCATCCTCTTCCTTCCTAGTGTCTAAGATTATGAAA
>NC_029778.3:39802035-39803670 GCF_000817695.3 Arachis duranensis
TATGGCATTCAGAGCATCAATTTCAAGAACTCCCTTCCTCTGAGGCGTCCCATTATTCACGGAATTCCTCTCAGAAGTGTACATGAATTGGTTATTTGCAACCATGTCAATGAGTTCTTGATCCTCTTCAGGCGTTTTCTTCAGGTGAATAGATCCACCCGCAGAATGGTCCAGTGACATTTTCGAAAATTCAGAGAGACCATAATAGAATATATCTAATATGGTCCATTCTGAAAACATGTCAGATGGACATCTTTTGGTCAGCTGCTTGTATCTTTCCCAAGCTTCATAGAGGGATTCACCATTTTTTTGCTTGAAGGTTTGAACATCCACTCTCAGCTTGCTCAGCTTTTGAGGAGGAAAGAATTATCCAAGAAGGCTGTGACCAGCTTATCCCAGGAGTCCAGGCTATCCTTAGGTTGTGAATCCAACCATATTCTAGCTCTGTCTCTTACAGCAAAAAGGAAAAGCATGAGTCTGTAGACTTCAGGATAAACTCCATTCGTCTTTACAGCCTCACAGATCTGCAAGAACTCAGTTAAAAACTGATAAGGATCTTCAGATGGAAGTCCATAAAACTTGCAGTTTTGTTGCATTAAGGCAACTAGTTGAGGTTTCAGCTCAAAGTTGTTGGCTCCAATGGCAGGAATGGAGATGCTTCTTCCATCAAATTTGGATGTTGGCTTTGTGAAGTCACCAAGCATTCTCCTTGCATTATTATTATTTTCGGCTGCCATCTCCTTCTCTTGTTCGAAAATTTCTGAAAGGTTGTTTCTGGATTGTTGTAATTTAGTTTCTCTTAGTTTCCTTTTCAGAGTCCTTTCAGGTTCAGGATCAATTTCAACAACAGTGCCTTTTTCCTTGTTCCTGCTCATATGAAAGAGAAGAAAACAAGAAAAGAAGAGGAATCCTCTATGTCATAGTATAGAGATTCCTTTATGTTAGTAAAAAAAGAAAGGGGAGAAGAATGAAGAAGAGTGGGTTCGGATATTTAGGTGAATAGAGGTGAAGAGAAGTGTTAGTAATTAAATAATTAAATAGAATAAGAGAGAAGAGATAGAAAATTCGAAAATAATTTTTAAAAAGGGGTTAGTAATTTTTGAAAATTAGAGATAAGATAAGATTAAAATTAAAATTTAAAACAAAAAGAATTTTTGAAAAAGATATGAGATATTTTCAAAAATTAGAGAATAAAAGTAGTTAGGTGGTTTTGAAAAAGATAAGAAACAAACAAAAAGTCAAAGAGTTAGTTGAAAAAGATATTAAAATCAAATTTGAAAAGATAAGAAGATAAGAGGTTAGATAAGATATTTTGAAATCAAATTTTGAAAAAGATAAAAATTTTGAAAAAGATAAGATAAAAGATGAAAAGATTTAATTTTTAAATTTAAAATTACTTACTTCACTAACAAGAAACTTCAAGATAAGATTTAATTTTTAAATTTAAAATTACTTACTTCACTAACAAGAAACTTCAAGATAAGATTCTAGAACTTAAAGATTGCACCTTTTTTAACAAGAAAGTAACAAACTTCAAATTTTTGAATCAATCACATTAATTGTTAGTGTAATTTTGAAATATGATATAAAGATAAGAAAAAGATTTTGAAAATAATTTAAAAAATAATTTTTGAA
>NC_029778.3:39804911-39805144 GCF_000817695.3 Arachis duranensis
GAATCCTACTCAGAATACCACGGACAAGGTTAGACTTTCCGGATTCCCGGGATCCTACTCGGAATACCACAGACAAGGTTAGACTTTCCGGATCCCCATGAATGCCGCCATCTATCTAGCTTATACCACGAAGATTCTCTTGGGGAATCTAAGAGATATGCGCCTGGCCTAGAGTAGAACGGAAGTGGTTGTCAGTCACGCACGTTCATAGGTGAGAATGATGATGAATGTCA
>NC_029778.3:39805268-39806856 GCF_000817695.3 Arachis duranensis
TAATTGTATTGAAACTTGAGGTACAGCAGAGCTCCACACCCTTAATCTATGGTGTGCAGAAACTCCACTGTTGAAAATACATAAGTGAAAGGTTCAGGCATGGCCGAATGGCCTGCCTCCTGAATGGTCAAAAGACCAAATGATCAAAGACTAAAAAGTCACAGATTAAAATGTCAAAAGATGTCTAATACAATAGTAACTTATGCTATTTATACTAGACTAGCTACTAGGGTTTACATGAGTAAGTAATTGATGCATAAATCCACTTCTGGGGCCCACTTGGTGTATGCTTGGGCTGAGCTTGATCTATTCACGAGCTGAGGCTTTTCTTGGAGTTGAACTCCAAGTTATAGCGTGTTTTGGGCGTTCAACTCCGGATCATGACGTGTTTCTGGCGTTTAACTCCAGACAGCAGCATGTACTTGGCGTTCAACGCCAAGTTACTTCGTCAATTTCCGAATAAAGTATGAACTATTATATTTTTCTGAAAAGCTCTGGATGGCTAATTTCCAACGCCGTTGAAAGCGCGTCAATTGGAGTTCTGTAGCTCCAGAAAATCCATTTCGAGTGCAGGGAGGTCAGATTCCAACAGCATCAGCAGTCTTTTTGTCAGCCTTTTTCAGAGTTTTGCTCAAGTCCCTCAATTTCAGCCAGAAATTACCTAAAATCATAGAAAAACTCACAAACTCATAGTAAAGTCCAGAAATGTGAATTTAACATAAAAACTAATGAAAACATCCCTAAAAGTAGCTTGAACTTACTAAAAACTACCTAAAAACAATGCCAAAAAGCGTATAAATTATCCGCTCATCAATGATCATTAGTAGTTAGTAACTATGTCTTAAAGTTATGAATAAAATCCATTAATCCTTCATGTTTCTTAAATGAAAAATGTTTTTAATTCAAAAGAACAAGAAATACATGAATTTCGAATTTATCCTTGAATTTAGTTTAATTATATTGATGTGGTGACAATACTTTTTGTTTTCTGAATGAATGCTTAAACAGTGCATATTTTTGATCTTGCTGTTTATGAATGTTAAAACTGTTGGCTCTTGAAAGAATGATGAACAAAGAGAAATGTTATTGATGATCTGAAAAATCATAAAATTGATTCTTGAAGCAAGAAAAAGCAGTGAAAAGTAAAAAGCTTGCGAAAAAAAAATTAGGCGAAAAAAAATAGAAAGAAAAAGAAAAAACAAGCAGAAAAAGCCAATAGCCCTTAAAACCAAAAGGCAAGGGTAAAAAAAGGATCCAAGGCTTTGAGCATCAATGGATAGGAGGGCCCAAGGAAATTAAATCAAGGCCTAAGCGGCTAGATCAAGCTGTCCCTAACCATGTGCTTGTGGCATGCAGGTCCAAGTGAAAAAAAAAACTTGAGACTGAGTGATTAAAGTCATGATCCAAAGCAAAAAGAGTGTGCTTAAGAGCTCTGGACACCTCTAACTGGGGACTCTAACAAAGCTGAGTCACAATCTGAAAAGGTTCACCCAGTTATGTGTCTGTGGCATTTATGTATCCGGTGGTAATACTGGAAAACAAAGTGCTTAGGGCCACGGCCAAGACTCATAAGTAGCTGTGTTCAAGT
>NC_029778.3:39807246-39810256 GCF_000817695.3 Arachis duranensis
TTTAGGGATGTTTTCATTAGTTTTTATGTTAAATTCACATTTCTGAACTTTACTATGAGTTTGTATGTTTTTCTGTGATTTTAGGTAATTTCTGGCTGAAATTGAGGGACCTGAGCAAAATTCTGAAAAAGGCTGGCAAAAGGACTGCTGATACTGTTGGAATCTGACCTCCATGCACTCAAAATCGATTTTCTGGAGCTACAGAACTCCAAATGGAACGCTCTCAACGGCGTTGGAACGTAGACATCCAGAGATATCCATAAATATATAATAGTCCATACTTTATTCGGAAATTCATGATGTAAAGTGGCGCTCAACGCCAAGTACATGCTGCTGTGCGGAGTTAAACGCCAGAAACACGTCACAACCCGGAGTTGAACGCCCAAAACACGTTATAACTTGGCGTTCAACTCCAAGAGAAGCCTCAGCTCGTGGATAGATCAAGCTCAGCCCAAGCATACACCAAGTGGGCCCCGAAGGTGGATTTATGCATCAATTACTTACTCATGTAAACCCTAGTAGGTAGTTTATTATAAATAGGACTTTTTACTAGTGTATTAGACATCTCTGGACGCCTAGTTCTTAGACCATGGGGGCTGGCCATTCGGCCATGCCTGAACCTTTCACTTATGTATTTTCAACGGTGGAGTTTCTACACACCATAGGTTAAGGGTCTGGAGCTCTGCTGTACCTCAAGTCTCAATACAATTACTATTATTTTCTATTCAATTCTCTTTTATTCTTATTCCAAGATATACGTTGCACTTCAACTTGATGAATGTGATGATCCGTGACACTCATCATCATTCTCACCTATGACCGCGCGTGACTGACAACCACTTCCGTTCTACCTTAGGCCGGGCGCATATCTCTTAGATTCCCCAACAGAATCTACGTGGTATAAGCTAGATAGATGGCGGCATTCATGGGAATCCGGAAAGTCTAACCTTGTGTGTGGTATTCCGAGTAGGATTCCGAGAATCTAGAAAGTCTAACCTTGTTTGGGGTATTCCGAGTAAGATTCCGGTATTGAATGACTGTTACGAGCTTCAAACTCCTGAAGGCTGGGTGTTAGTGACAGACGCAAAAGAATCAATGGATTCTATTCCAACCTGATTGAGAACCGACAGATGATTAGCCGTGCTGTGACAGAGCATTTGGACCATTTTCACTGAGAGGATGGGATGTAGCCATTGTCAAGGTTGATGCCTCCAGACAATTAGCCATGTAGTGACAGCGCATAGGACCATTTTCCTGAGAGGATGAAAAGTAGCCATTGATGACGGTGATGCCCTACATACAGCTTGCCATGGAAAGGAGTAAGAAGGATTGGATGAATGTAATAAGAAAGTAGAGATTTAAAAGGAGCACAGCATCTCCATACGCCTATTGATGAGCGGATAATTTATACGCTTTTTGGCATTATTTTTAGGTAGTTTTTAGTAAGTTCAAGCTACTTTTAGGGATATTTTCACTAGTTTTTATGTTAAATTCACATTTCTGGACTTTACTATGAGTTTGTGTGTTTTTCTATGATTTCAGGTAATTTTTGGCTGAAATTGAGGGACTTGAGCAAAACTCTGAAAAAGGCTGACAAAAGGACTGCTGAAGCTGTTGGAATCTGACCTCCCTGCACTCGAAATGGATTTTCTGGAGCTACAGAACTCCAAATGGCGCTCTCTCAATGGCGTTGGAAATTAGACATCCAGAGCTTTCCAGAAATATATAATAGTCCATACTTTATTCGGAAATTGACGACGTAACTTGGCATTGAACGCCAAGTACATGCTGCTGTCTGGAGTTAAACGCCAGAAAAACGTCGTGACCCGGAGTTGAACGCCCAAAACACGTTATAACTTGGAGTTCAACTCCAAGAAAAGCCTCAGCTCATGGATAGATCAAGCTCAGCCCAAACATACACCAATTGGGCCCCGGAAGTGGATTTATGCATCAATTACTTACTAATGTAAACCCTAGTAGCTAGTTTATTATAAATAGGACTTTTTACTAGTGTATTAGACATCTCTGGACGCCTAGTCCTTAGACCATGGGGGCTGGCCATTTGGCCAAGCCTGAACCTTTCACTTATGTATTTTCAACGGTGGAGTTTCTACACAACATAGATTAAGGGTCTGGAGCTCTGCTGTACCTCAAGTTTCAATACAATTACTATTATTTTCTATTCAATTCTCTTTTATTCTTATTCCAAGATATACGTTGCACTTCATCTTGATGAATGTGATGATCCGTGACACTCATCATCATTCTCACCTATGAATGCGCGTGACTGACAACCACTTCCGTTCTACCTTAGGCCAGGCGCATATCTCGTAGATTCCCCAACAGAGTCTTCGTAGTATAAGCTAGATAGATGGCGGCATTCATGGGAATCTGGAAAGTCTAACCTTGTCTGTGGTATTCCGAGTAGGATTCCAAGAATCTAGAAAGTCTAACCTTGTTTGTGGTATTCCGAGTAAGATTCCGTTATTGAATGACTGTTACGAGCTTCAAACTCCTGAAGGCTGGGTGTTAGTGACAGACGCAAAAGAATCAATGGATTCTATTCCAACCTGATTGAGAACCGACAGATGATTAGCCGTGCTGTGACAGAGCATTTGAACCATTTTTACTGAGAGGATGGGATGTAGCCATTGACAACGGTGATGCCCTACATACAGCTTGCCATGGAAAGGAGTAAGAAGGATTGGATGAATGTAATAAGAAAGTAGAGATTCAAAAGGAGCACAGCATCTCCATACACGGGACTTGAGCAAAACTCTGAAAAAGGCTGACAAAAGGACTGCTGAAGCTGTTGGAATCTGACCTCCCTGCACTCGAAATGAATTTTCTGGAGCTAGAGAACTCCAAATGGCGCGCTCTTACCGGCGTTGGAAAGTAGACATCTAGAGCTTTCCAAAAATATATAATAGTCCATACTTTATTCGGAAATTGATGACATAACTTGGCATTGAACGCCAAGTACATGCTGCTGTCTGGAGTTAAACGCCAA
>NC_029778.3:39810430-39813700 GCF_000817695.3 Arachis duranensis
TCAATTACTTACTCATGTAAACCCTAGTAGCTAGTTTATTATAAATAGGACTTTTTACTAGTGTATTAGACATATCTGGACGCCTAGTCCTTAGACCATGGGGGCTGGCCATTTGACCATGCCTGAACCTTTCACTTATGTATTTTCAACGGTGGAGTTTCTACACAACATAGATTAAGGGTCTGGTGCTCTGCTGTACCTCAAGTTTCAATACAATTACTATTATTTTCTATTCAATTCTCTTTTATTCTTATTCCAAGATATACGTTGCACTTCAACTTGATGAATGTGATGATCCGTGACACTCATCATCATTCTCACCTATGAACGCGCGTGACTGACAACCACTTCCGTTCTACCTTAGGCCGGGCGCATATCTCGTAGATTTCCCAACAGAGTCTTCGTAGTATAAGCTAGATAGATGGCGGCATTCATGGGAATCCGGAAAGTCTAACCTTGTCTGTGGTATTCTGAGTAGGATTCTGAGAATCTAGAAAGTCTAACCTTGTTTGTGGTATTCCGAGTAAGATTCCGGTATTGAATGACTGTTACGAGCTTCAAACTCCTGAAGGCTGGGTGTTGGTGACAGACGCAAAAGAATCAATGGATTCTATTCCAACCTGATTGAGAACCGACAGATGATTAGCCGTGCTGTGACAGAGCATTTGAACCATTTTCACGGAGAGGATGGGATGTAGCCATTGTCAAGGGTGATACCTCCAGACGATTAGCCATGCAGTGACAACGCATAGGACCATTTTCCCGAGAGGATGAAAAGTAGCCATTGATGACGGTGATGCCCTACATACAGCTTGCCATGGAAAGGAGTAAGAAGGATTGGATGAATGTAATAAGAAAGTAGAGATTCAAAAGGAGCACAACATCTCCATACGCCTATTGATGAGCGGATAATTTATACGCTTTTTGGCATTGTTTTTAGGTAGTTTTTAGTAAGTTCAAGCTACTTTTAGGGATGTTTTCATTAGTTTTTATGTTAAATTCACATTTCTGGACTTTACTATGAGTTTGTGTGTTTTTCTGTGATTTCAGGTAATTTCTGGCTGAAATTGAGGGACTTGAGCAAAACTCTGAAAAAGGCTGACAAAAGGACTGCTGAAGCTGTTGGAATCTGACCTCTCTGCACTCGAAATGAATTTTCTGGAGCTAGAGAACTCCAAATGGCGCGCTCTCAACGGCGTTGGAAATTAGACATCCAGAGCTTTCCAGCAATATATAATAGTTTATACTTTATTCGGAAATTGACGACGTAACTTGGCATTGAACGCCAAGTACATGCTGCTGTCTGGAGTTAAACGCCTGAAAAACGTCATGACCCGGAGTTGAACGCCCAAAACACGTTATAACTTGGAGTTCAACTCCAAGAAAAGCCTCAGATCGTGGATAGATCAAGCTCAGCCCAAACATACACCAAGTGGGCCCCGGAAGTGGATTTATGCATCAATTACTTACTCATGTAAACCCTAATAGGTAGTTTATTATAAATAGGACTTTTTACTAGTGTATTAGACATCTCTGGACGCCTAGTCCTTAGACCATGGGGGCTGGCCATTTGGCCATACCTGAACCTTTCACTTATGTATTTTCAACGGTGGAGTTTCTACACACCATAGATTAAGGGTCTGGAGCTCTGCTGTACCTCAAGTTTCAATACAATTACTATTATTTTCTATTCAATTCTCTTTTATTCTTATTCCAAGATATACGTTGCACTTCAACTTGATGAATGTGATGATCCGTGACACTCATCATCATTCTCACCTATGAACGCGCGTGACTGACAACCACTTCCGTTCTACCTTAGGCCGGGCGCATATCTCGTAGATTCCCCAACAGAGTCTTCGTGGTATAAGCTAGATAGATGGCGGCATTCATGGGAATCCGGAAAGTCTAACATTGTTTGTGGTATTCCGAGTAGGATTCCGAGAATCTTGAAAGTCTAACCTTGTTTGTGGTATTCCGAGTAAGATTCCGGTATTGAATGACTGTTACGAGCTTCAAACTCCTGAAGGCTGGGTGTTAGTGACAGACGCAAAAGAATCAAAGATTGTTGGGCGTGATGACAAACGCAAAAGAATCAAGGGATTCTATTCTGACATGATCGAGAACCGACAGATGGTTAGCCGTGCTGTGACAGAGCATTTGGACCATTTTCACTGAGAGGATGAGATGTAGCCATTGTCAAGGGTGATGCCTCCAGACGATTAGCCATGCAGTGACAGCGCATAGGACCATTTTCCCGAGAGGATGAAATGTAGCCATTGATGACGGTGATGCCCTACATACAGCTTGCCATGGAAAGGAGTAAGAAGGATTGGATGAATGTAATAAGAAAGTAGAGATTCAAAAGGAGCACAGCATCTCCATACGCCTATTGATGAGCGGATAATTTAGACGCTTTTTGGCATTGTTTTTAGGTAGTTTTTAGTAAGTTCAAGCTACTTTTAGGGATGTTTTCATTAGTTTTTATGTTAAATTCACATTTCTGGACTTTACTATGAGTTTGTGTGTTTTTCTATGATTTCAGGTAATTTCTGGCTGAAATTGAGGGACTTGAGCAAAACTCTAAAAAAGGCTGACAAAAGGACTGCTAAAGCTGTTGGATTCTGACCTCCCTGCACTCGAAATGAATTTTCTGGAGCTACAGAACTCCAAAGTAGACATCTAGAGCTTTCCAGCAATATATAATAGTCCATACTTTATTCGGAAATTGACGACGTAACTTGGCATTGAACACCAAGTTCATGCTGCTGTCTGGAGTTAAACGCCAGAAAAACGTCATGACCCGGAGTTGAACGCCCAAAACACGTTATAACTTGGAGTTTGATGAGCGGATAATTTGTACGCTTTTTGGCATTATTTTTAGTATGTTTTTAGTATGATCTAGTTGGTTTTTAGTATATTTTTATTAGTTTTTAGTTAAAATTCACTTTTCTGGGCTTTACTATGAGTTTGTGTTTTTTTCTGTGATTTCAGGTATTTTCTGGCTGAAATTGAGGGACCTGAGCAAAAATCTAATTCAGAGACCAAAAAGGACTGCAGATGCTGTTGGATTCTGACCTCCCTGTACTCGAAGTGGATTTTCTGGAGCTAGATAAGCGCAATTGGCGCGCTCTCAATGGCGTTGGAAAGTAGACATCCTGGGCTTTCCAGCAATATTTGATAGTCCATACTTTGCCCAAGATTTGATGGCCCAAACCGGCGTTCAAAGTCACCCTCAGAATTCCCAGCGTTAAACGCCGGAACTGGCAC
>NC_029778.3:39814346-39816059 GCF_000817695.3 Arachis duranensis
GTGGGATCGACCCTTACTCGCGTAAGGTTTATTACTTGGACGACCCAGTACACTTGCTGGTTAGTTGTGCGAAGTTGTGTTTATGCCATGGTATTGAACACCAAGTTTTTGGTTTCATCACCGGGGATTATTTAAGTTGTGAAAAGTATTGATCACAATTTCGCATACCAAGTTTTTGGTGCCGTTGCCGGGGATTGTTGAGTTTGGACAACTGACGGTTCATCTTGTTGCTTAGATTAGGTATTTTTTTTTTCAGAGTTCTTAAGAATGAATTCTAGTGTTTCAAGGTGATGTTCTTATCATCACCAAAGCTGATTGATCTTCATCAATTTAGCTCTTGAATGCAATGTTCTGCTGAAGCTTGGCTGACCATGTCTAATTCCTTTAGACTGAAGCTTTAGACTAACATTGCATGATTCCTGGAATTCTCATTAAGAATTTTGATACCTTTTTCCACTTAATTTTCGAAAAAAACACAAAAAATTACAAAATCATAAAATCCAAAAATATTTCTTGTTTGAGTCTAGTGTCTCATTTTAAGTTTGGTGTCAATTGCATGCATTCATTCATGTGTCTTAAGGATTTTCAAGTAATTCTTGATAATTTTCGTGCTCTGATCTTTGAATTCAATTGACTTGAGTGTTTTGTGTGTCTCATATGCATTCTCATTAGTGTCAGTAGTATACAAACCGCTAAGTTTGGTGTCTTGCATGCATTGTTATTTGATTTTAGTTGCATTTTGATTATTCCTTATTATTAAAAATCCAAAAATATTTTTAATTTGTGTCTTTTCAAGTCAACAATACAGAGAATTGAAGATTCAGAACATACTGCAGAGAAATTGTACAGAAAAAGCTGGGCGTTCAAAACGCCCAGTAAGGAAGACAGACAGGCGTTTAAACGCCAGTCAGGGTACCTGGCTGGGCGTTTAACGCCCAAAAGGGTAGATTTTTGGGCGTTAAACGCCAGAATGTGCACCATTCTGGGCGTTTAACGCCAGGATGGCACAAGAGGGAAGATTCTGTTTTTTTTTTTGCAATTTTTTTTCAGGTTTTCAAAGTTTTTCAAAATCAAATCTTTTTCAAATCATATCTTTTCAATCATATGCTTTCAAAATGCTATCAATTAATGATTTGATTCAACATTTCAAGTATGTTGCCTTTTCTGTTGAGAAAGGTTTAATGTTTGAATCATATCTTTTCTTGATAGCCAAGTCATTAATTTTCAAAATCAAATCCTTTTAAAATGTTTTTCAAATCATATCTTCTCAATCACATCTTTTTTTTTAAAAACCAATCATATCTTCTTAACCACATCTTTTTCAAAATAGTTTTCAATCAAATCTTTTTGATTTCTGATTTCAAATTCTTTTTCAAAAATCACTTGATTTCTTTTCCACTATTATTTTCGAAAATCAATTAGGGTTTTTCAAAATGTTTTCAAAATCCTTTACCTAATTTTCGAAAATTACTTCCCTTCTTCTCACATCTTTCTATTTATGGACTAATACTATTCCTTAATGCAAAATTCGAACTCCATCCTCTTTGACAAGTTCGAATTTTCTACTTCTGCCTTCCATTTTCTTTTCCTCTGACACCTCAAGGAATCTCTATACTGTGACATAGAGGATTCCATATTTTCTTGTTTTCTTCTCTTTCTTATGAGCAGGAGCAAAGACAAAAGCATTCTTGTTGAGGCTGATCCTGAACCTGT
>NC_029778.3:39816187-39816475 GCF_000817695.3 Arachis duranensis
GGAAGTCCAAACCTTCAGACAGAAGGAAGGAGAATCCCTCTATGAAGCTTGGGAAAGATACAAACAATTAATCAAAAAGTGTTCCTCTGACATGCTTTCTGAATGGAGCATCATAGGTATTTTCTATGATGGTCTCTCTGAACTATCCAAGATGTCCTTGGATAGCTCTGCTGGAGGATCTCTTCATCTGAAGAAGACGCCTACAGAAGCACAAGAGCTGATTGAAATGGTTGCAAATAACCAATTCATGTACACTTCTGAAAGGAATCCTGTGAACAATGGGACTAC
>NC_029778.3:39818216-39818832 GCF_000817695.3 Arachis duranensis
TCTAAGTTTGGTGTTGAACCCCCACATTCAAACTCTAAGTTTGGTGTTGGGAGGTTCCAACATAGCTCTGAGCATTTCTGAGGCTCATTGAGAGTCCTCTGTCAAGCTAATGACATTAAAGAAGCGCTTGTTGGGAGGCAACCCAATGTTTTATAATTAACTATTTTCTTTCGTTATTTTATGTTTTTTTTTGTAGGTTGATGATCATGAGAAGTCACAAAATCAATGGAAAAAGCAAAAAACAGAAAGAAAAACAGAAAGAAAAACAGCACACCCTGGAGGAGAGCATGCTGGTGTTTAAACGCCAGTAAGGCTAGCTGTTGGGCGTTTAACGCCCAGTCTGGCACCATTCTGGGCGTTTAACGCCAGAAAGGGACACCAGACTGGCGTTAAACGCCAGAAAAGGGCAAACTCTTGGCGTTAAACGCCAAAATTGGCTCAAAACGCATTTTTGCATGACATTTGGTGCATGGATGACTTTTCCTTGACACCTCAGGATCTGTGGACCCCACAGGATCCCCACCTACCCCACCACTCTCTCTCTCTTCTTCACCCATTCACCAATCACCTCAACACCTCTTCCCCAAAAACCCTTCACCTATCAAATCCCATCTTT
>NC_029778.3:39818852-39819209 GCF_000817695.3 Arachis duranensis
ATCACCTCAATACCTCTTCCCCAAAAACCCCTCACCTATCAAATCCCACAATTCTCTTCACCACTCACATCCATCCTTCATAAAACCCCACTTACCTCACCATTCAAATTCAAACCACTTTCCCACCCAAACCCACCTTCAATTGACCGAACCCTACCCTCTCCCCACTCCTATATAAACCCATCTTCACTCCTTCATTTTCACACAACCTAAACACCACTCCTCCCCCTTTTGGCCGAACACAAAGCCATTCCCTTCTTCCTCATTTCTTCTTCTTCTACTCTCTTCTTTCTTCTTTTGCTCGAGGACGAGCAAACCTTTTAAGTTTGGTGTGGTAAAAGCATTGCTTTTTGTTTT
>NC_029778.3:39819409-39820383 GCF_000817695.3 Arachis duranensis
TTTTAGTCCGGAAAATGTAAGGTTGGCATTCAACTTGCCTATGATGCAAGGAGTGAACATCCTTACACTAGAAGGGTCAACTTTGATTAAAGGTTGGACCAAGTCCTCACAGTTATTTGTGAAGAGGGCGCCCAATGGAAGAGAGATTCAAGAGGAAAGCCGGTTCAATTGAGAAGGCATGACCTCAAACCCGTGGCTAGGGGATGGTTGGAGTTTATCCAACGCTCAATCATTCCCACTAGCAACCGGTCCGAAGTTACCATAGACCGGGCTATCATGATTCATAGCATCATGATTGGAGAAGAAATAGAAGTTCATGAGGTTATAGCTCAAGAACTCGATAAGGTGGCGGACAAGTCCTCTACCTTGGCAAGGTTAGCCTTTCCTCATCTCATTTGTCACCTCTGTTATTCAGTTGGAGTTGACATAGAGGGAGACATCCCTATTGATGAGGACAAGCCCATCACTAAGAAGAGGATGGAGCACACAAGAGAACCCACTCATCGTGAGATCCCTGAGATGCCTCAAGGGATGCACTTTCCTCCACAAAACTATTGGGAGCAACTAAACACCTCCCTAGGAGAATTGAGTTCCAACATGGGACAACTAAGGGTGGAGCACCAAGAACATTCCATCCTCCTCCATGAAATTAGAGAAGATCAAAGAATCACGAGAGAGGAGCAACAAGATCAAAGAATCATGAGGGAGGAGCAACAAAGACAAGGAAGAGACATTGAGGAGCTCAAGCCCTCCATAGGACCTTCAAGAGGAAGAAAGAGCCGCCATCACTAAGGTGGACCCGTTCCTTAATTTCCTTGTTCTTTATTTTCCTGTTTTTCGAATTTTAGTGCTTATGTTTATCTATGCTTGTGTCTTGTGATCATTAGTGTCTATGCCTTAAAATTATGAATGTCCTATGAATCCATCACCTTTCTTAAATAAAAATAAAAAATTGTTCTTAATTGAAAAAGAAT
>NC_029778.3:39820572-39821226 GCF_000817695.3 Arachis duranensis
GAAAAAGGAGACATGTTACTGAGGATCTGAAAAATCATTAAAAATGATTCTTGAAGCAAGAAAAAGCAATGAAAAAAAAAAGAAAATTTCGAAAAAAAAAGAGGGGAAAGAAAAAAAAATTCGAAAAAAATATAGAGAAAAGAAAGAAATAAAGTTGTGATCCAAGGCAAAAAGAGTGTGCTTAAGAACCCTGGACACCTCTAGTTGGGGACTCTAGCAAAGCTGAGTCACAATCTGAAAAGGTTCAACCAATTATGTGTCTGTGGCATGTATGTAACCGGTGGTAATACTGGAAGACAGAGTGCTTTGGGCCACAGCCAAGACTCAATAAGTAGCTTTGTTCAAGAATCATCATACTTCACTAGGAGAATCATTAACACTATCTGGATTCTAAGTTCCTAAAAAAGCCAACCATTCTGAATTTCAAAGGATAGAGTGAGATGCCAAAACTATTCAGAGGCAAAAAGCTAAAAGCCCCGCTCATCTAATTAATACTGATCTTCATAGATGTTTTTGGAATTCATTGCATATTCTCTTCTTTTTATCTTATTTGATTTTCAGTTGCTTGAGGACAAGCAACAATTTAAGTTTGGTGTTGTGATGAGCGGATAATTTGTACGCTTTTTGGCATTGTTTTTAGTATGTTTTTAGTAT
>NC_029778.3:39821988-39822834 GCF_000817695.3 Arachis duranensis
GGTAGCCACTGACAACGGTGAAACCCTTGCTTAAGCTTGCCATGGAAAGGAGTAAGAAGGATTGGATGAAGACAGTAGGAAAGCAGAGAGACGGAAAGGACAAGAATCTTCATACGCTTATCTGAAATTCCTACCAATGAATTACATAAGTATCTCTATCTTTATCTTTATGCTTTATTCGTATATGACCATACCCATTTGAGTTTGCCTGACTAAGATTTACAAGGTGACCACAGCTTGCTTCATACCAACAATCTCTGTGGGATCGACCCTTACTCGCGTAAGGTTTATTACTTGGACGACCCAGTACACTTGCTGGTTAGTTGCGCGAAGTTGTGTTTATGCCATGGTATTGAACACCAAGTTTTTGGTTTCATCACCGGGGATTATTTAAGTTGTGAAAAGTATTGATCACAATTTCGCATACCAGAGTTCAACTCCAAGAAAAGCCTCAGCTTGTGGATAGATCAAGCTCAGCCCAAACATACACCAAGTGGGCCCCGGAAGTGGATTTATGCATCAATTACTTACTCATGTAAACCCTAGTAGGTAGTTTATTATAAATAGGACTTTTTACTAGTGTATTAGACATCTCTGGATGCCTAGTCCTTAGACCATGGGGGCTGGCCATTCGGCCATGCCTGAACCTTTCACTTATGTATTTTCAACGGTGGAGTTTCTACACACCATAGATTAAGGGTCTGGAGCTCTGCTGTACCTCAAGTTTCAATACAATTACTATTATTTTCTATTCAATTCTCTTTTATTCTTATTCCAAGATATACGTTGCACAACACTTTGATGAATGTGATGATCCGTGACACTCATCATCATTCTCACCTATGA
>NC_029778.3:39824057-39824852 GCF_000817695.3 Arachis duranensis
AATTCTCTTTTATTCTTATTCCAAGATATACGTTGCACTTCAACTTGATGAATGTGATGATCCGTGACACTCATCATCATTCTCACCTATGACCGCGCGTGACTGACAACCACTTCCGTTCTACCTTAGGCCGGGCGCATATCTCTTAGATTCCCCAACAGAATCTTCGTGGTATAAGCTAGATAGATGGCGGCATTCATGGGAATCCGGAAAGTCTAACCTTGTGTGTGGTATTCCGAGTAGGATTCCGAGAATCTAGAAAGTCAAACCTTGTTTGTGGTTTTCCGAGTAAGATTCCGGTATTGAATGACTGTTACGAGCTTCAAACTCCTGAAGGCTGGGTGTTAGTGACAGACGCAAAAGTGTTTTTCTGTGATTTCAGGTGATTTCTGGCTGAAATTGAGGGACTTGAGCAAAACTCTGAAAAAGGCTGACAAAAGGACTGGTGAAGCTGTTGGAATCTGACCTTCCTGCACTCGAAATGGATTTTCTGGAGCCAAAGAATTCCAAACGGCACGCTCTCAACGGCGTTGGAAGGTAGACATCCAGAGCTTTCCAGCAATATATAATAGTCCATACTTTATTCGGAAATTGACGACGTAACTTGGCATTGAACGCCAAGTACATGCTGTTGTCTGGAGTTAAACGCCAGAAAAACATCATGATCCGGAGTTGAACGCCCAAAACACGTCATAACTCAGAGTTCAACTCCAGGAAATGCCTCAGCTCGTGGATTAATCAAGCTCAGCCCAAGCATACACCAAGTGGGCCCCGGAAGTGAATTTATGCATCAAT
>NC_029778.3:39826118-39826973 GCF_000817695.3 Arachis duranensis
GCTATAACTCGGCGTTCAACTCCAAGAAAAGCCTCAGCTCGTGGATAGATCAAGCTCAGCCCAAACATACACCAAGTGGGCCTCGGAAGTGGATTTATGCATTAATTACTTACTCATGTAAACCCTAGTAGGTAGTTTATTATAAATAGGACTTTTTACTAGTGTATTAGACATCTCTGGACGCCTAGTTCTTAGACCATGGGGGCTGGCCTTTCGGCCATGCCTGAACCTTTCACTTATTTATTTTCAACGGTGGAGTTTCTACACACCATAGGTTAAGGGTCTGGAGCTCTGCTGTACCTCAAGTTTCAATACAATTACTATTATTTTTTATTCAATTCTCTTTTATTCTTATTCCAAGATATACGTTGCACTTCAACTTGATGAATTTGATGATCCTTGACACTCATCATCATTCTCACCTATGAACGCGCATGACTGACAACCACTTCCGTTCTACCTTAGGCCGGGCGCATATCTCTTAGATTCCCCAACAGAATCTTCGTGGTATAAGCTAGATAGATGGCGGCATTCATGGGAATCCGGAAAGTCTAACCTTGTCTGTGGTATTCCGAGTAGGATTCCGAGAATCTAGAAAGTCAAACCTTGTTTGTGGAATTCCGAGTAAGATTCCGGTATTGAATGACTGTTATGAGCTTCAAACTCTTGAAGGCTGGGTGTTAGTGACAGATGCAAAAGAATCAATGGATTCTATTCCAACCTGATTGAGAACCGACAGATGATTAGCCATGCTGTGACAGAGCATTTGGACCATTTTCACTGAGAGGATGGGATGTAGCCATTGACAACGGTGATGCCCTACATACAGCTTGCCATGGAAAGGAGTAAGAAGAA
>NC_029778.3:39827650-39829521 GCF_000817695.3 Arachis duranensis
TCACTTATGTATTTTCAACGGTGGAGTTTCTACACACCATAGATTAAGGGTCTGGAGCTCTGCTGTACCTCAAGTTTCAATACAATTACTATTATTTTCTATTCAATTCTCTTTTATTCTTATTCCAAGATATACGTTGCACTTCAACTTGATGAATGTGATGATCCGTGACACTCATCATCATTCTCACCTATGAACGCGCGTGACTGACAACCACTTCCGTTCTACCTTAGGCCGGGGGCATATCTCTTAGATTCCCCATCTGAATCTTCGTGGTATAAGCTAGATAGATGGCGGCATTCATGGGAATCCGGAAAGTCTAACCTTGTCTGTGGTATTCCGAGTAGGATTCCGAGAATCTAGAAAGTCTAACCTTGTTTGTGGTATTTCGAGTAAGATTCCGGTATTGAATGACTGTTACGAGCTTCAAACTCCTGAAGGCTGGGTGTTAGTGACAGTCGCAAAAGAATCAATGGATTCTATTCCAACCTGATTGAGAACCAACAGATGATTAGCCGTGCTGTGACAGAGCATTTGGACCATTTTCACTGAGAGGATGGGATGTAGCCTAGTGCACGAACTTGCAATCACACTTTTGCAATCCCGCACAACTAACCAGCAAGTGCACTGGGTCGTCCAAGTAATACCTTACGTGAGTAAGGGTCGATCCCACGGAGATTGTCGGCCTGAAGCAAGCTATGGTTACCTTGTAAATCTTAGTCAGGATATCAGAAATTATCAGGATTGATTGTGAAAAGCAAAAGAACATGAATTAAGTACTTGTTTTGCAGTAATGGAGAATAGGTTGGGGTTTTGGAGATGCTCCATCTTCTGAATCTCTGCTTTCCTACTGTCTTCTTCTTCAAACACGCAAGGCTCCTTCCATGGCAAGCTGTATGCAAGGGTTTCACCTTTGTCAGTGGCTACCTCCCATCCTCTCAGTGGAAATGTTCAACGCACCCTGTCACGGCACGGCTATCCATCTCGGTTCTCAATCAGGCCGGAATAGAATCCAGTGATTCTTTTGCGTCTGTTACTAACGCCCCACCTTCAGGAGTTTGAAGCTCGTCACAGTCATTCAGTCATTGAATCCTACTCAGAATACCACAGACAAGGTTTAGACCTTTCGGATTCTCTTGAATGCCGCCATCAGTTCTAGCTTATACCACGAAGATTCCGGTCAAAGAATCCAAGAGATATCTACTTAATCTAAGATAGAACGGAGGTGGTTGTCAGGCACACGTTCATAGTTGAGAATGATGATGATTGTCATGGATCATCACATTCATCCGATTTAAGAACAAGCAGTATCTTAGAATGGAAGCAAGCATGATTGAATGAGAAATAGTAGTAATTGCATTAATCCATCAAGACACAGCAGAGCTCCTCACCCCCAACCATGGGGTTTAGAGACTCATGCTCTGGAAGGTACACAAAGAAACGTGTAAAGTGTCATGAGGTACGGATACAATGTCAAAAGATCCTATTAATAGTAAACTAGTAACCTAGGGTATACAGAAATGAGTAAATGACGTAAAAATCCACTTCTGGGTCCACTTGGTGTGTGCTTGGGCTGAGCATTGAAGCATTTTTGTGTAGAGACCTTTTCTGGAGTTAAACGCCATCTTTTATGCCAGTTTGGGCGTTTAACTCCAAGTTTTATGCCAGTTCCAGCGTTAAACGCTGGAATTTCTGAGACTGTTTTGCCACGCCGGTTTGGGCCATCAAATCTCGGGCAAAGTATGGACTATTATACATTGCTGGAAAGCCCAGGATGTCTACTTTCCAATGCCGTTGAGAGCGCGCCAATTGGGCTTCTGTAGCTGCAGAAAATCCACTTCGAGTGCAGGGAGGTCAGAATCCAACAGCAT
>NC_029778.3:39833683-39834364 GCF_000817695.3 Arachis duranensis
ATTGATGCTCTGAATGCCATATTGGCTCAGAACAAAATGTTGACTCAACAGGTCAACATAATCTCTAAAAATCTGAATGGATTGCAACATGCATCCAATATTACTAGAGAGGTAGCTTCTGAAGAAGCTTATGATCCTGAGAACCCTGCCATGGCAGAGGTTAATTATCTGGGTGAACCTTATGGAAACACCTATAACCCATCATGGAGAAATCATCCAAATTTCTCATGGAAAGATCAACAAAAACCCCAACAAGGTTTTAACAATGGTGGACGCAATAGGCTGAATAATAGTAAGCCATATCCATCATCTTCTCAGCAACAGACAGAGAACTCTGAACAAAATAATTCTAATTTAGCCAATATAGTCTCTGATCTGTCAAAAGCCACTTTCAGTTTCATGAATGAAACCAGATCCTCCATTAGAAATTTGGAGGCACAAGTGGGCCAGCTGAGTAAGAGAGTTATTGAAACTCCTCCCAGTATTCTCCCAAGCAATACAGAAGAGAATCCAAAAGGAGAGTGCAAAGCCATTGACTTAGTCAACATGGCCGAATGCACAAAGGAGGAGGAGGACGAAAATCCCAGTGAGGAAGACCTCCTGGGACGTCCTCCAAGCAAGAAGGAGCTTCCTAATAAAGATCCTGAGGAATCTGAGGCTCATACAGAGACCATAGAGATT
>NC_029778.3:39836571-39837521 GCF_000817695.3 Arachis duranensis
AATAGACTCCAAAGGCAAGCCAGTCCAATTGAGAAGACTGGATCTCAAGCCTGTGGCTAGAGGATGGTTGGAGTTCATCCAAAGATCCATCATCCCTACAAGCAACCGATCTGAAGTTACTGTGGATCGGGCCATCATGATTCATAGCATCATGATTGGAGAGGAAGTGGAAGTTCATGAAGTCATCTCCAATGAACTCTACAAAATAGCTGGCAAGCCTTCATACATGGCACGGCTAGCTTTCCCCCACCTCATATGCCATCTATGTTATTCAGCTGGAGTTATCATAGATGGAGATGTCTCCATTGAAGAAGACAAGCCCATCACCAAGAAAAGGATGGAGCAAACAAGGGAAGTTCCACACGGCCCTCAAGAAGAACATGAGGAAGTTCATCATCAACAAATGCCTCAAGGAATGCACTTTCCTCCCAACAACTATTGGGAGCAACTTAGTACCTCTTTGGAAGATTTGAGTCATAATTTTGAACAATTAAGGGTGGAACACCATGAACACGCCCTCACTCTCCAAGAAATAAGAGAAGATCAAAGAGCAATGAGGGAGGAGCAACAAAGGCAAGGAAGGGACATAGAAGAGTTGAAGAACATCATTGGTCCTTCAAGAAGAAGACGCCACTAGAGGTGGATTCATTCCTTGTTCTTTATTTTCTTTCTATTTTCGGTTTTTAAGTATTATGTTTATCTATGTTTTTGTGTCTCTACTTCATGATCATTAGTGTGTAACCATGCCTAAAAGCTATGAATAAAATCCATTAGTCTTTCACCTCTCTTAAAAGAAAAATGTTTTAATTCAAAAGAACAAGAAGTACATAATTTTTGAAATTATTAGTGAATTTAATTTAATTATATTAATGTGGTGGCAATAATTTTTGTTTTCTGAATGAATGCTTGAACAGTGCATATTTTTGATCTTGTTGTTTATGAGTGTTAAA
>NC_029778.3:39838746-39839126 GCF_000817695.3 Arachis duranensis
ATGTAAACCCTAGTAGCTAGTCTAGTATATATAGGACATTTATCTATTGTATTAGACATCCTGGATTGTATTTTCGAATCCTGTGATCACGTTAGAGAGGGCTGGCCATTCGGCCATGCCTGAACTCTTTGCTTATGTATTTTCAACGGTGGAGTTTCTGCACACCATAGATTAAGGGTGTGGAGCTCTGCTGTACCTCAAGTATTAATGAAGTTCTATTATCTTTTATTCGATTTCTATCTTATTCTTATTCCAAGATATTCATTCGTACCTAAGAACATGATGAATGTGATGAGTCAAATTACCCTCATTATTATTCTCACCTATGAATGTATGTGATTGACAACCACTTCCGTTCTACATGCAACAGAGCTTGAATG
>NC_029778.3:39839401-39841614 GCF_000817695.3 Arachis duranensis
TATTTCCCCGAGAGGAAGAAAGTAGCCACAGTTGATGGTGAACCCCTATACAAAGCTTGCCATGGAAAGGAGTAAGAAGGATTGAATAGAAGCAGTAGGAGAGCAGGCGTGCTGGGGCTCTACAGCATCTCCATCCGCTTATCTGAAATTCCCACCAATGAATCTGCATAAGTCTTTTATCCCTTTTATTTCTACCCTTTATTTCTATTTTCGAAAAACCCATAAACTATTTTAATCTGCCTAACTGAGATTTGCAAGGTGACCATAGCTTGCTTCATACCAACAATCTCTGTGGATTCGACCCTTACTCACGTAAGGTTTATTACTTGGACGACCCAGTACACTTGCAGGTTAGTTGAACGAAGTTGTGAGAATAAACAGTGCCCTAAGAGTAAATATATGCTAAAGCTCAAAAAGATAGTAATCACAATTTCGTCCACCAATTGTCAAGGGTGATGCCTCCAGACGATTAGCCATGCAGTGACAGCGCATAGGACCATTTTCCCGAGAGGATGAAAAGTAGCCATTGATGACGGTGATGCCCTACATACAGCTTGCCATGGAAAGCAGTAAGAAGGATTGGATGAATGTAATAAGAAAGTAGAGATTCAAAAGGAGCACAGCATCTCCATACGCCTATTGATGAGCGGATAATTTATACGCTTTTTGGCATTGTTTTTAGGTAGTTTTTAGTAAGTTCAAGCTACTTTTAGGGATGTTTTCATTAGTTTTTATGTTAAATTCACTTTCCTGGACTTTACTATGAGTTTGTGTGTTTTTCTGTGATTTCAGGTAATTTCTGGCTTAAATTGAGGGACTTGAGGAAAACTCTGAAAAAGGCTGACAAAAGGACTGCTGAAGCTGTTGGAATCTGACCTCTCTGTACTTGAAATGGATTTTCTAGAGCTACAGAACTCCAAGTGGCGCGCTCTTAACGGCGTTGGAAAGTAGACATCCAGAGCTTTCCAGCAATATATAATAGTCCATACTTTATTCGGAAATTGACGACGTAACTTGGCATTGAACACCAAGTACATGCTGTTGTCTGGAGTTAAACGCCAGAAAAATGTCATGACCCGGAGTTGAACGCCCAAAACACGTTATAACTTGGAGTTCAACTCCAGGAAAAGCCTCAGCTCGTGGATAGATCAAGCTCAGCCCAAACATACACCAAGTGGGCCCCGGAAGTGGATTTATGCATCAATTACTTACTCATGTAAACCCTAGTAGGTAGTTTATTATAAATAGGAAATTTTACTAGTGTATTAGACATCTCTGGACGCCTAGTCCTTAGACCATGGGGGCTGGCCATTCGGCCATGCCTGAACCTTTCACTTATGTATTTTCAACGGTGGAATTTCTACACACCATAGATTAAGGGTCTGGAGCTCTGCTGTACCTCAAGTTTCAATACAATTACTATTATTTTCTATTCCATTCTCTTTTATTCTTATTCCAGGATATACGTTGCACTTCAACTTGATGAATGTGATGATCTGTGACACTCATCATCATTCTCACCTATGAACGCGCGTGACTGACAACCACTTCCGTTCTACCTTTGGCCGGGCGCATATCTCTTAGATTCCCCAACAGAATCTTCGTGGTATAAGCTAGATAGATGGCGGCATTCATGGGAATCCAGAAAGTCTAACCTTGTCTGTGATATTCCGAGTAGGATTCCGAGAATCTAGAAAGTCTAACCCTGTTTGTGGTATTCCGAGTAAGATTCCGGTATTGAATGACTGTTACGAGCTTCAAACTCCTGAAGGCTGGGTGTTAGTGACAGACGCAAAAGAATCAATGGATTCTATTCCAACCTGATTGAGAACCGACAGATGATTAGCCGTGCTGTGACAGAGTATTTGGACCATTTTCACTGAGAGGATGGGATGTAGCCATTGTCAAGGGTGATGCCTACAGACGATTAGCCATGCAGTGACAACGCATAGGACCATTTTCCTGAGAGGATGAAAAGTAGCCATTGATGACGGTGACGCCCTATATACAACTTGCCATGGAAAGGAGTAAGAAGGATTAGATGAATGTAATAAGAATGTAAAGATACAAGAGGAGCACAGCATCTCCATACGTGGTGGACGAAATTGTGATCCATATTCTTTTGTACTTGTATGAAATCATTATTATGGCACCAGTTGAATTCACAACTCCGTTCAACTAACCAGCAAGTGTACTGGGTCGTCCAAGTAATA
>NC_029778.3:39841627-39841964 GCF_000817695.3 Arachis duranensis
TAAATTCACATTTCTGGACTTTACTATTAGTTTGTGTGTTTTTCTGTGATTTCAGGTAATTTCTGGCTGAAATTGAGGGACATGAGCAAAACTCTGAAAAAGGCTGACAAAAAGACTGGTGAAGCTGTTGGAATCTGACCTCCCTGCACTCGAAATGGATTTTCTGGAGCTACAGAACTCTAAATGGCGCGCTCTCAACGGCGTTGGAAAGTAGACATCCAGAGCTTTTCAGCAATATATAAGAGTCTATATTTTATTCGGAAATTGACGATGTAACATGGCGTTGAACGCCAAGTACATGCTGCTGTCTGGAGTTAAACGCCAGAAAAACGTCATG
>NC_029778.3:39843753-39844477 GCF_000817695.3 Arachis duranensis
GACAGACGCAAAAGAATCAATGGATTCTATTCCAACCTGATTGAGAACCGACAGATGATTAGCCGTGCTGTGACAGAGCATTTGGGCCATTTTCACTGAGAGGATGGGATGTAGCCATTGTCAAGGGTGATGCCTCCAGACGATTAGCCATGCAGTGACAGCGCATAGGACCATTTTCCTGAGAGGATGAAAAGTATCCATTGATGACGGTGATGCCCTACATACAGCTTGCCATGGAAAGGAGTAAGAAGGACTGGATGAATGTAATAAGAAAGTAGAGATTCAAAAGGAGCACAGCATCTCCATACGCCTATTGATGAGCGGATAATTTATACGCTTTTTGGCATTGTTTTTAGGTAGTTTTTAGTAAGTTCAAGCTACTTTTAGGGATGTTTTCATTAGGTTTTATGTTAAATTCACATTTATGGACTTTACTATTAGTTTGTGTGTTTTTCTGTGATTTTAGGTAATTTCTGGCTGAAATTGAAGGACTTGAGCAAAACTCTGAAAAAGCCTGACAAAAGGACTGCTGAAGCTGTTGGAATCTGACCTCCCTGCACTCGAAATGGATTTTCTGGAGCTACAGAACTCTAAATGGCGCGCTCTCAACGGCGTTGGAAAGTAGACATCCAGAGCTTTTCATATAATAGTCTATATTTTATTCGGAAATTGACGACGTAACTTGGCGTTGAACGCCAAGTACATGCTGCTGTTTGGAGTTAAA
>NC_029778.3:39844724-39844863 GCF_000817695.3 Arachis duranensis
TTAGACATCTCTGGACGCCTAGTCCTTAGACCATGGGGGCTGGCCATTCGGCCATGCTTGAACCTTTCACTTATGTATTTTCAACGGTGGAGTTTCTACACACCATAGATTAAGGGTCTGGAGCTCTGCTGTACCTCAT
>NC_029778.3:39845074-39845232 GCF_000817695.3 Arachis duranensis
CTCTTAGATTCCCCAACAGAATCTTCGTGGTATAAGCTAGATAGATGGCGGCATTCATGGGAATCCGGAAAGTCTAACCTTTTCTGTGGTATTCCGAGTAGGATTCCGGAATTGAATGACTGTGACGAGCTTCAAACTCCTGAAGGCTGGGCATTAGT
>NC_029778.3:39845310-39846828 GCF_000817695.3 Arachis duranensis
GACAGACGCAAAAGAATCAATGGATTCTATTCCAACCTGATTGAGAACCGACAGATGATTAGCCGTGCTGTGACAGAGCATTTGGACCATTTTCACTGAGAGGATGGGATGTAGCCATTGTCAAGGGTGATGCCTCCAGACAATTAGCCATGCAGTGACAGCGCATAGGACCATTTTCCCGAGAGGATGAAAAGTAGCCATTGATGACGGTGATGCGCTACATACAGCTTGCCATGGAAAGGAGTAAGAAGGATTGGACGAATGTAGTAAGAAAGTAGAGATTCAAAAGGAGCACAGCATCTCCATACGCCTATTGATGAGCGGATAATTTATACGCTTTTTGGCATTGTTTTTAGGTAGTTTTTAGTAAGTTCAAGCTACTTTTAGGGATGTTTTCATTAGTTTTATGTTAAATTCATATTTCTGGACCTTACTTTGAGTTTGTGTGTTTTTCTATGATTTCAGGTAATTTCTGGCTGAAATTGAGGGACTTGAGCAAAACTCTGAAAAAGGCTGACAAAAGGACTGCTGAAGCTGTTGGAATCTGACCTCCCTGCACTCGAAATGGATTTTCTGGAGCTCAGAATTCCAAATGGCGAGCTCTCAACGGCGTTAGAAAGTAGACATCCAGAGCTTTCCAGCAATATATAAAAGTCCATACTTTATTCGGAAATTGACGACGTAACCTGGTGTTGAACGCCAAGTACATGCTGCTGTCTCGAGTTAAACGCCAGAAAAACGTCATGACCCGGAGTTGAACGCCCAAAACACGTTATAACTTGGAGTTCAACTCCAAGAAAAACCTCAGCTCGTGGATAGATCAAGCTCAGCCCAAACATACACCAAGTGGGCCCCGGAAGTGGATTTATGCATCAATTACTTACTCATGTAAACCCTAGTAGCTAATTTATTATAAATAGGAATTTTTACAAGTGTATTAGACATCTCTGGACGCCTAGTCCTTAGACCATGGGGGCTGGCCATTCGGCCATGCCTGAACATTTCACTTATATATTTTCAACGGTGGAGTTTCTACACACCATAGATTAAGGGTCTGGAGCTCTGCTGTACCTCAAGTTTCAATACAATTACTATTATTTTCTATTCAATTCTCTTTTATTCTTATTCCAAGATATACGTTGCACTTCAACTTGATGAATGTGATGATCCGTGACACTCATCATCATTCTCACCTATGAACGCGCGTGACTGACAACCACTTCCGTTCTACCTTACGCTGCGCGCATATCTCTTAGATTCCCCAACAGAATCGTCGTGGTATAAGCTAGATAGATGGCGGCATTCATGGGAATCCGGAAAGTCTAACCTTGTCTGTGGTATTCCGAGTAGGATTCCGAGAATCTAGAAAGTCTAACCTTGTTTGTGGTATTTCGAGTAAGATTCCGGTATTGAATGACTGTTACGAGCTTCAAACTCCTGAAGGCTGGGTGTTAGTGACAGACGCAAAAGAATCAAAGGATTCTATTCCAACCTGATTGAGAACCAACAGATGATTAG
>NC_029778.3:39846921-39847292 GCF_000817695.3 Arachis duranensis
ACTCTGAAAAAGGCTGACAAAAGGACTGCTGAAGCTGTTGGAATCTGACCTCCCTGCACTCGAAATGGATTTTCTGGAGCTACAGAATTCCAAATGGCGCAATCTTAACGGTGTTGGAAAGTAGACATCTAGAGCTTTCTAGCAATATATAATAGTCCATACTTTATTTGGAAATTTACGACGTAACTTTGCGTTGAACGCCAAGTACATGCTGCTGTCTGGAGTTAAACGCCAGAAAAACGTCATGACCCGGAGTTGAACGCCCAAAACACGTTATAACTTGGAGTTCAACTCCAAGAAAAGTCTCAGCTCGTGGATAGATCAAGCTCAGCCCAAACATACACCAAGTGGGCCCCGGAAGTGGATTTATT
>NC_029778.3:39847410-39850124 GCF_000817695.3 Arachis duranensis
TAGTCCTTAGACCATGGGGGCTGGCCATTCGGCCATGCCTGAACCTTTCACTTATGTATTTTCAACGGTGGAGTTTCTACATACCATAGATTAAGGGTCTGGAGCTCTGCTGTACCTCAAGTTTCAATACAATTACTATTATTTTCTATTCAATTCTCTTTTATTCTTATTCCAAGATATACGTTGCACTTCAACTTGATGAATGTGATGATCCATGACACTCATCATCATTCTCACCTATGAACGCGCGTGACTGACAACCACTTCCGTTCTACCGTAGGCCGGGCGTATATCTCTTAGATTCCCCAACATAATCTTCGTGGTATAAGCTAGATAGATGGCGGCATTCATGGGAATCCGGAAAGTCTAACCTTGTCTGTGGTATTCCGAGTAGGATTCTGAGAATCTAGAAAGTCTAACCTTGTTTGTGGTATTCCGAGTAAGATTCCGGTATTGAATGACTGTTACGAGCTTCAAACTCCTGAAGGCTGGGTGTTAGTGACAAACGCAAAAGAATCAATGGATTCTATTCCAACCTGATTGAGAACCGACAGATGATTAACCGTGCTGTGACAGAGCATTTGGACCATTTTCACTGAGAGGATGGGATGTAGCCATTGTCAAGGGTGATGCCTCCAGACGATTAGCCATGCAGTGACAGCGCATAGGACCATTTTCCCGAGAGGATGATAAGTAGCCATTGATGACGGTGATGCCCTACATACAGCTTGCCATGGAAAGGAGTAAGAAGGATTGGACGAATGTAATAAGAAAGTAGAGATTCAAAAGGAGCACAGCATCTCCATACGCCTATTGATGAGCGGATAATTTATACGCTTTTTGGCATTGTTTTTAGGCAGTTTTTAGTAAGTTCAAGCAACTTTTAGGGATAATTTCATTAGTTTTTATGTTAAATTCACATTTCTGGACTTTACTATGAGTTTGTGTGTTTTTCTGTGATTTCAGGTAATTTCTGGCTGAAATTGAGGGACTTGAGCAAAACTCTGAAAAAGGCTGACAAAAGGACTGCTGAAGCTGTTGGAATCTGACCTCCTTGCACTTGAAATGGATTTTCTGGAGCTACAGAACTCCAAATGGTGCGCTCTCAATGGCGTTGGAAAGTAGACATCCAGAGCTTTCTAGCAATATGTAATAGTCCATACTTTATTCGGCAATTGACGACGTAACTTGGCGTTGAACGCCAAGTACATGCTGCTATCTCGAGTTAAACGCCAGAAAAATGTCATGACCCGGAGTTGAACGCCCAAAACACGTTATAACTTGGAGTTCAACTCCAAGAAAAGCCTCAGCTCGTGGATAGATCAAGCTCAGCCCAAACATACATGGTGCACGAAATTGTGATCAATACTTTTCACAACTCAAATAATCCCCGGTGATGAACCCAAAATCTTGGTGTTCAATACCATGGCATAAACACAACTTCGCACAACTAACCAGCAAGTGTACTGGGTCGTCCAAGTAATAAACCTTACGCGAGTAAGGGTCGATCCCACAGAGTTTGTTGGTATGAAGCAAGCTATGGTCACCTTGTAAATCTTAGTCAGGCAAACTCAAATGAATATGGGTGATATACTATGAAGATGCCTTCCCTTCCGTCTCTCTGCTTTCCTACTGTCTTCATCCAATCCTTCTTACTCCTTTCCATGGCAAGCTGTATGTTGGGCATCACCGTTGTCAGTGGCTACAGTCCCGTCCTCTTAGTGAAAATGTTCAACGCACTCTATCACAGCACGGCTAATCATCTGTCGGTTCTCAATCAGGTTGGAATAGAATCCAGTGATTCGTTTGCGTCTGTCACTAACGCCTAGCCCTCAGGAGTTTGAAGCTCGTCACAGTCATTCAATCATTGAATCCTACTCAGAATACCACAGACAAGGTTAGACCTTCCGGATTCTCTTGAATGCCGCCATCAGTTCTAGCCTATACCACGAAGACTCTGATCTCACGGAATGGCTGGCTCGTTTGTCAGGCGAGCACTCGGTTGTCAGGCAATCAACCATGCATCGTGTATCAGGAATCCAAGAGATATTCACCCAATCGAAAGTAGAACAGAGGTGGTTGTCAGTCACACGTTCATAGGTGAGAATGATGATGAGTGTCACGGATCATCACATTCATCAAGTTGAAGAACAAGTGATATCTTAGAACAAAAACAAGCGGAATTGAATAGAAGAACAATAGTAATTGCATTAATACTCGAGGTACAGCAGAGCTCCACACCTTAATCTATGGTGTGTAGAAACTCCACCGTTAAAAATACATAAGAACAAGGTCTAGGAATGGCCGAATGGCCAGTCATCCAGTTCTTTGGTGAGCAAAGGGGGTTCATCCTCCCAAGTCTCATTTCCAAATAACTTGTCATTTAGCTTCATGATTGCTCCAAGGTATTTAGCAACTTGCTCTTCAATGACATACTCATCCTCTTCAGAGGAAGAATACTCATCAGAGCTCATGAATGGCAAAAGTAAGTTCAATGGAATCTCTATGGTCTCATTTTGAGCCTCAGATTCCCATGGTTCCTCATTGGGGAACTCTTTGGAGGCCAGTGGACGTCCATTGAGGCCTTCCTCAGTGGCGTTCACTGCCTCTCCTTCCTCTCCAAATTCGGCCATGTTGATGGCCTTGCACTCTCCTTTTGGATTTTCTTCTGTATTGCTTGGGAGAGTACTAGGAGGGAGTTCAGTAATTCTCTC
>NC_029778.3:39850451-39850656 GCF_000817695.3 Arachis duranensis
TTCTCCCATGTAATTCACCTCTTCCATTAAAGGGTTCTCAGGATCATAAGCTTCTTCTTCAGATGAAGCCTCCTTAGTACTGCTTGGTGCATTTTGCATTCCAGACAGACTTTGAGAAATCATATTGACTTGTTGAGTCAATATTTTGTTCTGAGCCAATATGGCGTTCAGAGTGTCAATCTCAAGAACTCCTTTCTTCTGATTC
>NC_029778.3:39850934-39851980 GCF_000817695.3 Arachis duranensis
TGGAAGTCCATGGAACTTGCAATTCTGTTGCATTAGAGAAACTAATTGAGGCTTAAGCTCAAAGTTGTTTGCTCCAATGGCAGGGATAGAGATGCTTCTCCCATAGAAGTCGGGAGTAGGTGCAGTAAAGTCACCCAGCACCTTCCTTGCATTGTTGGCATTGTTGTTGTTTTTGGCTGCCATGTGTTCTTCTTCTTTGAAGATTTCTGCTAGGTCCTCTACGGAGAGTTGTGCCTTGGCTTCTCTTAGCTTTCGCTTCAAGGTCCTTTCAGGTTCAGGGTCAGCCTCAACAAGAATGCTTTTGTCTTTGCTCCTGCTCATATGAAAGAGAAGGGAACAAGAAAATGTGGAATCCTCTATGTCACAGTATAGAGATTCCTTGAGGAGTCAGAGGAAAAGAAAAATGGAAGACAGAGGTAGAAAATTCGAATTTATCAAGAAAGATGGAGTTCGAATTGTGTATTAAGGAGTAGTGTTAGTCCATAAATAGAAGGATGTGAGAAGAGGGGAAGAAATTTTCGAAAATAAAAAAAAAATTTAAAAACATTTTGAAAAACTTTAATTGATTTTCGAAAATTAAGAGTGGAAAAGAAATAAAGTGATTTTTGAAAAAGATTTTGAGATTAGAAATCAAAAAGATTTGATTGAAAGCTATTTTGAAAAAGATGTGGTTAGGAAGATATGATTAGTTTTAAAAAGATGTGATTGAGAAGATATGATTTGAAAAACATTTTAAAAATATTTGATTTTGAAAATCAATGACTTGGCTATCAAGAAAAGATATGATTCAAACATTAAACCTTTCTCAACAGAAAAGGCAACATACTTGAAATGTTGAATCAAATCATTAATTGATAGCAAGTATCTTTAAATATAGAAAGAAATTGATTTTGAAAGAGATTTGATTAAAAAGATATGATTTGAAAAAGATTTGATTTTGAAAAACTTTGAAAACTTGAAAAAAAATTGATTTGAAAACAAAATCTTCCCTCTTGTGCCATCCTGGCGTTAAACGCCCAGAATGGTGCACATTCTGGCGTTTAACG
>NC_029778.3:39852208-39852492 GCF_000817695.3 Arachis duranensis
AGGAATAATCAAAATGCAACTAAAATCAAATAACAATGCATGCAAGACACCAAACTTAGCAGTTTGTATACTACTGACACTAAGGAGAATGCATATGAGACACAACAAAATACTCAAGCCAAGAGAATTCAAAGATCAGAGCAATGAAATCATCAAGAACAACTTGAAGATTAATGAAGACACATGCATGAATGCAAGAAGAACAAAAACATGCAATTGACACCAAACTTAACATGAAACACTAGACTCAAACAAGAAATATTTTTGGATTTTATGATTTTGTA
>NC_029778.3:39852622-39853196 GCF_000817695.3 Arachis duranensis
TAGTCTAAGACTCCGGTCCAGGAATTAGACATGGCTTCATAGCCAGCCAAGCTTTCAAAGAAAAGCTCCGGTCCAAAACACTAGACATGGCCAATGGCCAGCCAAGCCTTAGCAGATCATTGCTCCAACAGCAAGATTGATAAAAATCAACAAGCTCTTGTGATGATAAGTTGAAACCTCGGTCCAATGAAATTAGACATGGCTTCACAGCCAGCCAAACTTCAACAAATCATCATGAAACTCTAGAATTCATCTTCAAGAATTCTGAAAAAAAAATACCTAATCTAAGCAACAAGATGAACCTTCAGTTGTCCATACTCGAACAATGCCTGGCAACGGCGCCAAAAACTTGGTGCACAAAATTGTGATCAATACTTTTCACAACTCAAATAATCCCCGGTGATGAACCCAACAACTTGGTGTTCAATACCATGGCATAAACACAACTTTGCACAACTAACCAGCAAGTGTACTGGGTCGTCCAAGTAATAAACCTTACGCGAGTAAGGGTCGATCCCACAGAGATTGTTGGTATGAAGCAAGCTATGGTCTCCTTGTAAATCTCAGTCAGGCA
>NC_029778.3:39853390-39853735 GCF_000817695.3 Arachis duranensis
GGCAAGCTTATGCAAGGGTTTCACCGTTGTCAGTGGCTACCTTCCATCCTCTCAGTGGAAATGTTCAACGCACCCTGTCACAGCACGACTATCCATCTGTCGGTTCTCGATCAGGCCGGAATAGAATCCAGTAATTCTTTTGCGTCTGTCACTAACGCCCCGCCCTCAGGAGTTTGAAGCACGTCACAGTCATTCAATCATTGAATCCTACTCAGAATATCACAGACAAGGTTAGACCTTCCGGATTCTCTTGAATGCCACCATCAGTTCTAGCCTATACCACGAAGACTCTGATCTCACGGAATGGCTGGCTCGTTTGTCAGGCGAGCACTCGGTTGTCAGGCG
>NC_029778.3:39853817-39854966 GCF_000817695.3 Arachis duranensis
ATCTAAGGTAGAACGGAGGTGGTTGTCAGGCACACGTTCATAGGTGAGAATGATGATGAGTGTCACGGATCATCACATTCATCAAGTTGAAGAACAAGTGGTATCTTAGAACAAGAACAAGCGGAATTGATTAGAAGAAGAATAGTAATTGCATTAATACTCGAGGTACAGCAGAGCTCCACACCTTAATCTATGGTGTGTAGAAACTCCACTGTTAAAAATTCATAAGAACAAGGTCTAGGCATGGCCGAATGGCCAGCCTCCCAAAGAGGGTTTGATGAGCGGATAATTTGTACGCTTTTTGGCATTGTTTTTATTATGTTTTTAGTATGATCTAGTTAGGTTTTAGTATATTTTTATTAGTTTTTAGTTAAAATTCACTTTTCTGGACTTTACTATGAGTTTGTGTGTTTTTCTGTGATTTCAGGTATTTTCTGGCTGAAATTGAGGGACCTGAGCAAAAATCTGATTCAGAGACCAAAAAGGACTGCAGATGCTGTTGGATTCTGACCTCCCTGCACTCGAAGTAGATTTTCTGGAGCTATAGAATCCCAATTGGCGCGCTCTCAACGGCGTTGGAAAGTAGACATCCTGGGCTTTCCAGCAATATATGACAGTCTATACTTTGCCCAAGATTTGATGGCCCAAACCGGCGCTCAAGGTCACCCTCAAGAATTCCAGCGTTAAACGCCGGAACTGGCACCAAAATGGGAGTTAAACGCCCAAACTGGCATAAAAGCTAGCGTTTAACTCCAAGAAGAGTCTCTACACGAAAATGCTTCAATGCTCAGCCCAGGCACACACCAAGTGGGCCCGGAAGTGGATTTTTATGTCATTTACTCATCTTTGTACGCCCTAGGCTACTAGTTCTCTATAAGTAGGACCTTTTACTATTGTATTTTCATCTTTGGACATCTAGTTCTTAGATCAGATCTTGGTTCTTCTGGTTCCCTCTCTGGGGCCGAAGCCAATGATCACCCTTGTTCTTATGTACCTTTTCAACGGTGGAGTTTCTACACACCAAAGATTAAGGTGTGGAGCTCTACTGTACCTCGAGTATTAATGCAATTACTATTGTTCTTCTATTCAATTCCGCTTGTTCTTGTTCTAAGATATCACTTGTTCTTCAACTTGATGAATGTGATGATC
>NC_029778.3:39855309-39857033 GCF_000817695.3 Arachis duranensis
CATAGCTTGCTTCATACCAACAATCTTTGTGGGATCGACCCTTACTCGCGTAAGGTTTATTACTTGGACGACCCAGTACACTTGTTGGTTAGTTGTGCGAAGTTGTGTTTATGCCATGGTATTGAACACCAAGTTTTTGGATTCATTACCGGGGATTATTTGTGTTGGGAAAAGTATTGATCACAATTTCGCATACTAAGTTTTTGGCGCCGTTGCCGGGGATTGTTGAGTTTGGACAACTGACGGTTCATCTTGTTGCTTAGATTAGGTATTTTTTTTCGGAATTCTTGAAAATGAATTCTAGAGTTTCATGATGATTTGTTGAAGTCTGGCTGGCTGAGAGGCCATGTCTAATTTCATTGGACCGAGGTTTCAACTTATCATCACAAGAGCTTGTAGATTTCTATCAATCTTGCTGTTGGAGCAGTGATCTGCTAAGGCTTGGCTGGCCTTTGGCCATGTCTAGTGTTTTGGACCGAAGCTTTCTTTGAAAGCTTGGCTGGCTGTGAAGCCATATCTAATTCCTGGACCGGAGTCTTAGATTAAACATTGCATGATTCCTGGAATTCTCATTAAGAATTTTGATACCTTTTTCCACTTAATTTTCGAAAAAGCACAAAAAAATTACAAAATCATAAAATCCAAAAATATTTCTTGTTTGAGTCTAATGTCTCATTTTAAGTTTGGTGTCAATTGCATGCATTCATTCATGTGTCTTAAGGATCTTCAAGTTGTCATTGATGATTTCTTACTCTAATCTTTGAATTCTCTTGACTTGAGTGTTTATGTGTCTCATATGCATTCTCATTAGTGTCAGTAGTATACAAACTGCTAAGTTTGGTATCTTGCATGCATTGTTATCTGATTTTAGTTGCATTTTGATTATTCCTCACTATTAAAAATCCAAAAATATTTTTAATTTGTGTCTTTTCAAGTCAATAATATATCAATTTCTTTCTATTTTCAAAGATACTTGCTATCAATTAATGATTTGATTCAACATTTTAAGTATGTTGCCTTTTCTGTTGAGAAAGGTTTAATGTTTGAATCATATCTTTTCTTGATAGCCAAGTCATTAATTTTCAAAATCAAATCTTTTAAAATGTTTTTCAAATCATATCTTCTCAATCACATGTTTTTAAAACCAATCATATCTTCTTAACCACATCTTTTTCAAAATAACTTTCAATCAAATCTTTTTTATTTCTAATTTTAAAATCTTTTTCAAAAATCACTTTATTCCTTTCCCACTTTTATTTTCGAAAATCAATTAGTGTTTTTCAAAATGTTTTCAAAATCTTTTACTTAATTTTCGAAAATTGCTTCCCCTCTTCTCACATCCTTCTATTTATGGACTAACACTATTCCTTAATGCAAAATTCGAACTCCATCTTCTTTGATAAGTTTGAATTTTCTACTTCTGGCTTCTAGTTTTCTTTTCCTCTGACACCTCAAGGAATCTCTATACTGTGACATAGAGGATTCCATATTTTCTTGTTCTCTTCTCTTTCTTATGAGCAGGAGCAAAGACAAAAGCATTCTTGTTGAGGCTGATCCTGAACCTGAAAGGACCTTGAAGCGAAAGCTGAGAGAAGCTAAGGCACAACTCTCTGTAGAGGACCTAACCAAATTCTTCAAAGAAGAAGAACACATGGCAGCCGAAAACAACAACAATGCCAACAACGCAAGGAAGGTGCTGGGTGACTTTACTGCACCTACTCCCG
>NC_029778.3:39858020-39860126 GCF_000817695.3 Arachis duranensis
CTTGGGAGGATGAACCCCCTTTGCTCACCAAAGAACTGGATGACTTGTCTAGGCAGAAACTGCCTCAAAAGAGACAGGATCATGGGAAGTTTTCAATACCTTGTACCATCGGCACCATGACCTTCAAGAAGGCCTTGTGTGACTTAGGGTCAAGTGTAAACCTCATGCCTCTCTCTGTAATGGAGAAGCTAGGGATCTTTGAGGTGCAAGCTGAAAAAATATCACTAGAGATGGCAGACAACTCAAGAAAACAAGCCTATAGACTTGTAGAGGATGTTCTGGTAAAGGTTGAAGACCATTACATCCCTACTGATTTCATAGTCCTAGAGACTGGGAAGTGCATGGATGAATCCCTCATCCTTGGCAGACCCTTCCTAGCCACAGCAAAGGCTGTGAAACATGATCAAAAGCTCTCTAAATACAATAGTAAAAGGTCCTACTTATAGAAAACTAGTAGCATAAGGTTTACAGAGATGAGTAAATGACATAAAAATCCACTTCCGGGCCCACTTGGTGTGTGCTTGGGCCGAGCAATGAAGCATTTTCGTGTAGAGACTCCTCTTGGAGTTAAACGCCAGCTTTTATGCCAGTTTGGGCGTTTAACTCCCACTTTGGTGCCAGTTCCGGCGTTTAACGCTGGGAATTCTGAGGGTGTTTTGAACGCCGGTTTGGGCCATTAAATCTTGGGCAAAGTATGGACTATCATATATTTCTGGAAAGCCCAGGATGTCTACTTTCCAACGCAGTTGAGAGCGCGCCAATTGAGCTTCTGTAGCTCTAGAAAATCTTCGAGTGCAGGGAGGTCAGAATCCAACAGCATCTGCAGTCCTTTTTAGTCTCTGAATCAGATTTTTGCTCAGGTCCCTCAATTTCAGCCAGAAAATACACAAACTCATAGTAAAGTCCAGAAAAGTGAATTTTAACTAAAAACTAATAAAAATATACTAAAAACTAACTAGATCATACTAAAAACATACTAAAAACAATGCCAAAAAGCGTACAAATTATCCGCTCATCATGGATAGATCAAGCTCAGCCCAAGCATACACTAAGTGGGCCCCGGAAGTGGATTTATGCATCAATTACTTACTCATGTAAACCCTAGTAGCTAGTCTAGTATAAATAGGATAATTTACTATTGTATTGGACATCTTTTGATCACTTTAGATCTTAGGATCATCTTGGGACGATTAGTTCTCAGATCATGGGGGCTGGCCATTCGGCCATGCCTGAACCTTTCACTTATGTATTTTCAACGGTGGAGTTTCTACACACCATAGATTAAGGGTCTGGAGCTCTGCTGTACCTCAAGTTTTAATAAAATTACTATTATTTTCTATTCAATTCTCTTTTATTCTTATTCCAAGATATACGTTGCACTTCAACTTGATGAATGTGATGATCCGTGACACTCATCATCATTCTCACCTATGAACGCGTGTGATTGACAACCACTCCCGTTCTACCTTAGACCGGGCGCATATCTCATATCTCTTAGATTCCCCAACAGAATCTTCGTGGTATAAGCTAGATAGATGGCGGAATTCATGGGAATCCGGAAAGTCTAACCTTGTCTGTGGTATTCCGAGTAGGATTCTGGGAATCTAGAAAGTCTAACCTTGTTTGTGGTATTCCGAGTAAGATTCCGGTATTGAATGACTGTTACGAGCTTCAAACTCCTGAAGGCTGGGTGTTAGTGACAGACGCAAAAGAATCATTGGATTCTATTCCAGCCTGATTGAGAACCGACAGATGATTAGCCGTGCTGTGATAGAGCATTTGGACCATTTTCACTGAGAGGATGGGATGTAGCCATTGTCAAGGGTGATGCCTCCAGACAATTAGCCATGTAGTGACAGCGCATAGGACCATTTTCCTGAGAGGATGAAAAGTAGCCATTGATGACGGTGATGCCATACATACAGCTTGCCATGGAAAGGAGTAAGAAGGATTGGACGAATGTAATAAGAAAGTAGAGATTCAAAAGGAGCACAGCATCTCCATACGCCTATTGATGAGCGGATAATTTATACGCTTTTTGGCATTGTTTTTAGGTAGTTTTTAGTAAGTTCAAGCTACTTTTAGGGATGTTTTCATTAGTTTTTA
>NC_029778.3:39860484-39861179 GCF_000817695.3 Arachis duranensis
TTCTGTGATTTCAGGTAATTTCTGGCTGAAATTGAGGGACTTGAGCAAAACTCTGAAAAAGGTTGACAAAAGGACTGCTGAAGCTGTTGGAATCTGACCTCCCTGCACTCGAAATGGATTTTCTGGAGCTACAAACTCCAAATGGTGCGCTCTCAACGGCGTTGGAAAGTAGACATCCAGGGCTTTCCAGCAATATATAATAGTCCATACTTTATTCGAAAATTGACGACGTAACTTGGCGTTGAACGCCAAGTACATGCTGCTGTCTGGAGTTAAACGCCAGAAAAACATCATGACCCGGAGTTGAACGCCCAAAACACGTTATAACTTGGAGTTCAACTCCAAGAAAAGCCTCAGCTCGTGGATAGATCAAGCTCAGCCCAAACATACACCAAGTGGGCCCCGGAAGTGGATTTATGCATCAATTACTTACTCAAGTAAACCCTAGTAGCTAGTTTATTATAAATAGGACTTTTTACTAGTGTATTAGACATCTCTGGACGCCTAGTCCTTAGACCATGGGGGCTGCCATTCGGCCATGTATGAACCTTTCACTTATGTATTTTCAACGGTGGAGTTTCTACACACCATAGATTAAGGGTCTGGAGCTCTGCTGTACCTCAAGTTTCAATACAATTACTATTATTTTCTATTCAATTCTCTTTTATTCTTATTCCAAGATATACGTTGCACTA
>NC_029778.3:39861307-39864007 GCF_000817695.3 Arachis duranensis
CATATCTCTTAGATTCCCCAACAGAATCTTCGTGGTATAAGCTAGATAGATGGCGGCATTCATGGGAATCCGGAAAGTCTAACCTTGTCTGTGGTATTTCGAGTAGGATTTCGGGAATCTAGAAAGTCTAACCTTGTTTGTTGTATTCCGAGTAAAATTCCGGTATTGAATGACTGTTACGAGCTTCAAACTCCTGAAGGCTGGGTGTTAGCGACAGACGCAAAAGAATCAATGGATTCTATTCCAACCTGATTGTGAACCGACAGATTATTAGCCGTGCTGTGACAGAGCATTTGGACCATTTTCACTGAGAGGATGGGATGTAGCCATTGTCAAGGTTGATGCCTCCAGACAATTAGCCATGTAGTGACAGCGCATAGGACCATTTTCCTGAGAGGATGAAAAGTAGCCATTGATGACGGTGATGCCCTACATACAGCTTGCCATGGAAAGGAGTAAGAAGGATTGGATGAATGTAATAAGAAAGTAGAGTTTCAAAAGGAGCACAGCATCTCCATACGCCTATTGATGAGCGGATAATTTATACGCTTTTTGGCATTGTTTTTAGGTAGTTTTTAGTAAGTTCAAGCTACTTTTAGGGATGTTTTCATTAGTTTTTATGTTAAATTCACATTTCTGGACTTTACTATGAGTTTGTGTGTTTTTCTGTGATTTCAGGTAATTTCTGGCTGAAATTGAGGGACTTGAGCAAAACTCTGAAAAAGGCTGACAAAAGGACTGCTGAAGCTGTTGGAATCTGACCTCCCTGCACTCGAAGTGGATTTTCTGGAGCTACAAACTCCAAATGGCGCGCTCTCAACGGCGTTGGAAAGTAGACATCCAGGGCTTTCCAGCAATATATAATAGTCCATACTTTATTCGGAAATTGACGACGTAACTTGGCGTTGAACGCCAAGTACATGCTGCTGTCTGGAGTTAAACGCCAGAAACACGTCATGATCCGGAGTTGAACGCCCAAAACACGTTATAACTTGGAGTTCAACTCCAAGAAAAGCCTCAGCTCGTGGATAGATCAAGCTCAGCCCAAACATACACCAAGTGGGCCCCGGAAGTGGATTTATGCATCAATTACTTACTCATGTAAACCCTAGTAGCTAGTTTATTATAAATAGGACTTTTTACTAGTGTATTAGACATCTCTGGACGCCTAGTCCTTAGACCATGGGGGCTGCCATTCGGCCATGTATGAACCTTTCACTTATGTATTTTCAACGGTGGAGTTTCTACACACCATAGATTAAGGGTCTGGAGCTCTGCTGTACCTCAAGTTTCAATATAATTACTATTATTTTCTATTCAATTCTCTTTTATTCTTATTCCAAGATATACGTTGCACTTCAACCTGATGAATGTGATGATCCGTGACACTCATCATTCTCACCTATGAACGCGCGTGACTGACAACCACTTCCGTTCTACCTTAGGCCGGGCGCATATCTCTTAGATTCCCCAACAGAAACTTCGTGGTATAAGCTAGATAGATGGCGGCATTGATGGGAATCCGGAAAGTCTAACCTTGTCTGTGGTATTTCGAGTAGGATTTCGGGAATCTAGAAAGTCTAACCTTGTTTGTGGTATTCCGAGTAAAATTCCGGTATTGAATGACTGTTACGAGCTTCAAACTCCTGAAGGCTGGGTGTTAGCGACAGACGCAAAAGAATCAATGGATTCTATTCCAACCTGATTGAGAACCGACAGATTATTAGCCGTGCTGTGACAGAGCATTTGGACCATTTTCACTGAGAGGATGGGATGTAGCCATTGTCAAGGGTGATGCCTCCAGACGATTAGCCATGCAGTGACAGCGCATAGGACCATTTTTCTGAGAGGATGAAAAGTAGCCATTGATGACGGTGATGCCCTACATACAGCTTGCCATGGAAAGGAGTAAGAAGGATTGGATGAATGTAATAAGTTTTGATTAGATCAGAGACCATGGTTGCTAAGTCATAGTGGCTCTGCTTAGAATTCTCTGTCTGTTGCTGAGAAGATGATGGAAAAGGCTTGCCAGTTGATGAGCGGATAATTTATACGCTTTTTGGCATTGTTTTTAGGTTGTTTTTAGTAAGTTTGAGCTACTTTTAGGGATGTTTTCATTAGTTTTTATGTTAAATTCACATTTCTGGACTTTACTATGAGTTTGTGTGTTTTTCTATGATTTCAGGTAATTTCTGGCTGAAATTGAGGGACATGAGCAAAACTCTGAAAAAGGCTGACAAAAGGACTGCTGAAGTTGTTGGAATCTGACCTTCCTGCACTCGAAAAGGATTTTCTGGAGCCACAAACTCCAAATGGTGCGCTCTCAACGGCGTTGGAAAGTAGACATCCAGAGCTTTCCAGCAATATATAATAGTCCATACTTTATTCGGAAATTGACGACGTAACTTGGCGTTGAACGCCAAGTACATGCTGCTGTCTGGATTTAAACGCCAGAAAAACGTCATGACCCGGAGTTGAACGCCCAAAACACGTTATAACTTGGAGTTCAACTCCAAGAAAAGCCTCAGCTCGTGGATAGATCAAGCTCAGCCCAAACATACACCAAGTGGGCCCCGGAAGTGGATTTATGCATCAATTACTTACTGATGTAAACCCTAGGAGCTAGTTTATTATAAATAGAACTTTTTACTATCATATTATCATCCTGGATTGTATTTTGAATCCTGTGATCACGTTTTG
>NC_029778.3:39864284-39865220 GCF_000817695.3 Arachis duranensis
TATGAACGCGCGTGACTGACAACCACTTCCGTTCTACCTTAGGCCGGACGCATATCTCTTAGATTCTCCAACAGAATCTTCATGGTATAAGCTAGATAGATGGCGGCATTCATGGGAATCCGGAAAGTCTAACCTTGTCTGTAGTATTCTGAGTAGGATTCCAGGAATCTAGAAAGCCTAACCTTGTTTGCGGTATTCCGAGTAAGATTCCGGTATTGAATGACTGTTACGCACTTCAAACTCCTGAAGGCTGGGTGTTAGTGACAGACGCAAAAGAATCAATGGATTCTATTCCATCCTGATTGAGAACCGACAGATGATTAGCCGTGTTGTGACTGAGCATTTGGACCATTTTCACTGAGAGGATGGGATGTAGCCATTGTCAAGGGTGATGCCTCCAGACGATTAGCCATGCAGTGACAGCGCATAGGACCATTTTCCTGAGAGGATGAAAAGTAGCCATTGATGACGGTGATGCCCTACATACAGCTTGCCACGGAAAGGAGTAAGAAGGATTGGATGAATGTAATAAGAAAGTAGAAATTCAAAAGGAGCACAGCATCTCCATACGCCTATTGATGAGCGGATAATTTATACGCTTTTTGGCATTGTTTTTAGGTAGTTTTTAGTAAGTTCAAGCTAATTTTAGGGATGTTTTCATTAGTTTTTATGTTAAATTCACATTCTGGACTTTACTATGAGTTTGTGTGTTTTTCTATGATTTCAGGTAATTTCTGGCTGAAATTGAGGGACTTGAGCAAAACCCTGAAAAAGGCTGACAAAAGTACTGCTGAAGTTGTTGGAATCTGACCTTCCTGCACTCGAAATGGATTTTCTGGAGCTACAAACTCCAAATGGTGCGCTCTCAACGGCGTTGGAAAGTAGACATCCAGAGCTTTCCAGCAATATATAATAGTCCATACTTTATTCGGAAAT
>NC_029778.3:39865395-39866749 GCF_000817695.3 Arachis duranensis
CAGCTCGTGGATAGATCAAGCTCAGCCCAAGCACACACCAAGTGGGCCCCGGAAGTGAATTTATGCATCAATTACTTACTCATGTAAACCCTAGTAGCTAGTTTATTATAAATAGGACTTTTTACTAGTGTATTAGACATCTCTGGACCCCTAGTCCTTAGACCATGGGGGCTGGCCATTCGGCCATGTATGAACCTTTCACTTATGTATTTTCAACGGTGGAGTTTCTACACACCATAGATTAAGGGTCTGGAGCTCTGCTGTACCTCAAGTTTCAATACAATTACTATTATTTTCTATTCAATTCTCTTTTATTCTTATTCCAAGATATACGTTGCACTTCAACTTGATGAATGTGATGATCCGTGACACTCATCATCATTCTCACCTATGAACACGCGTGATTGACAACCACTTCCGTTCTACATGCAACAGAGCTTGAATGTGTATCTCTTAGATTCTCCAACAGAATCTTCATGGTATAAGCTAGATAGATGGCGGCATTCATGGGAATCCGGAAAGTCTAACCTTGTCTATGGTATTCCGAGTAGGATTCCAGGAATCTAGAAAGCCTAACCTTGTTTGCGGTATTCCGAGTAAGATTCCGGTATTGAATGACTGTTACGCACTTCAAACTCCTGAAGGCTGGGTGTTAGTGACAGACGCAAAAGAATCAATGGATTCTATTCCATCCTGATTGAGAACCGACAGATGATTAGCCGTGCTGTGACTGAGCATTTGGACCATTTTCACTGAGAGGATGGGATGTAGCCATTGTCAAGGGTGATGCCTCCAGACGATTAGCCATGCAGTGACAGCGCATAGGACCATTTTCCTGAGAGGATGAAAAGTAGCCATTGATGACGGTGATGCCCTACATACAGCTTGCCATGGAAAGGAGTAAGAAGGATTGGATGAATGTAATAAGAAAGTAGAGATTTAAAAGGAGCACAGCATCTCCATACGCCTATTGATGAGCGGATAATTTATACGCTTTTTGGCATTGTTTTTAGGTAGTTTTTAGTAAGTTCAAGCTAATTTTAAGGATGTTTTCATTAGTTTTTATGTTAAATTCACATTCTGGACTTTACTATGAGTTTGTGTGTTTTTCTATGATTTCAGGTAATTTCTGGCTGAAATTGAGGAACTTGAGCAAAACCCAGAAAAAGGCTGACAAAAGTACTGCTGAAGTTGTTGGAATCTGACCTTCCTGCACTCGAAATGGATTTTCTGGAGCCACAAACTCCAAATGGTGCGCTCTCAACGGCGTTGGAAAGTAGACATCCAGAGCTTTCCAGCAATATATAATAGTCCATACTTTATTCGGAAATTGACGACGTAACTTGGCGTTGAA
>NC_029778.3:39866892-39867458 GCF_000817695.3 Arachis duranensis
CATTGAGGAGCTCAAGCACTCCATAGGATCTTCAAGAGGAAGAAAGAGCCGCCATCACTAAGGTGGACCCGTTCTTTGATTCTTCTGTTTTTTTTTTAATTTTATGTGCTTATGTTTATCTTTGTTTGTGTCTTGTGATCATTAGTGTCTTAGTGTCTATGCCTTAAAGTTATGAATGTCCTATGAATCCATCACCCTTCTTGAATAAAAACGTGCTTAATTGAAAAAGAAAAAGAATTGCATAAATTTTGAATTTTATAACAGTTTAATTATTTTAATGTGGTGGCAATATTTTTGTTTTCTGAATGTATGCTTAAACAGTGCATATGTATCTTGAATTTGTGGTTCATGAATGTTGGCTCTTGAAAGAATGATGAAAAAGGAGACATGTTACTGAGGATCTGAAAAATCATTAAAATGATTCTTGAAGCAAGAAAAAGCAATGAAAAAAAAAAAGAAAAAAAATCGAAAAAAAAGAGAAAAAAAAAAGAAAGAAAAGAAAACGAAAAAAGGAGAAAAGAAAAATAAAGTTGTGATCCAAGGTAAAAAGAGTGTGCTTAAGAACC
>NC_029778.3:39867815-39868193 GCF_000817695.3 Arachis duranensis
GTATAATAGTCCATACTTTGCTCGAGATTTGATGGCCCAAACAGGCGTTCCAAGTCAGCTCAAGAATTTTGGCGTAAAACGCCGGAACTGGCACAAGAATGGGAGTTAAACGCCCAAACTGGCACAAAAGCTGGCGTTTAACTCCAAGAAGAGTCTCTACACGAAAAATTCTTCAATGCTCAGCCCAAGCACACACCAAGTGGGCCCGGAAGTGGAATTTTTATGTCATTTACTCATTTCTGTAAACCTTAGGCTACTAGTTTTCTATTAGTAGGACCTTTTACTATTGTATTGAGACATCAAGGGGTAGCTATCTTCATTTTGATGCTATCTTAGATCATTGGGAGGCTGGCCATTCGGCCATGCCTAGACCTTGTT
>NC_029778.3:39868757-39880029 GCF_000817695.3 Arachis duranensis
ACTCGCGTAAGGTTTATTACTTGGACGACCCAGTGCACTTGCTGGTTAGTTGTGCGATGTTGTGTAATGCCATGGTATTGAACACCAAGTTTTTGGGGTTCATGACCGGGGATTATGAGAGTTGTGAAAAGTATTGTTCACAATTTCGCGCACCAGTTGGATTAGATATTCAAAAGATAAATAAAATAGACAGGAAATAAAGATAAAGTTACTCATGTAATCCAATGGTGGGAATTTCAGATAAGCGTATGGAGATGCTTGTCCCTGATGAATCTCTGCTTTTTCTATTGCTTTCATCCAATCCTTCTAACTCCTTTCCATGGCAAGCTATATGTAGGGCATCACCGTTGTCAATGGCTACATCCCATCCTCTCAGTGAAAATGGTCCAAATGCTCTGTCACAGTACGGCTAATCATCTGTCGGTTCTCAATCAGGTTGGAGTAGAATCCAGTGATTCTTTTGCGTTTGTCACTAACGCCCACCCTTCAAAAGTTTGAAGCTCGTCACAGTCATTCAATCCCGGAATCCTACTCGGAATACCACAGACAAGGTTAGACTTTCCGGATTCCCAAGACATGATCAATAGTCTCCTTAGATGAATAATAAAAATAAAACAAAGACCAAAGATGTCTAATACAATAGTAGACTATCCTATTTATACTAGACTAGCTACTAGGGTTTACAGGAGTACGTAATTGATGCATAAATCCACTTTCAGGGCCCACTTGGTGTATGTTTGGGCTGAGCTTGATCTATCCACGAGCTGAGACTTCTTTTGGAGTTGAACGCCAAGTTGTAACATGCTTTGGGCGTTCAACTCCGGTTCATGACGTGTTTCTGGCGTTTGACTCCAGACAGCAACATGGAACTGGCGTTGAGCGCCAGTTTACGTCATTTAATCACGAATAAAGTTTGGACTATTATATATTATTGGAAAGCTCTGGATGTCTACTTTCCAACGCCGTTGAGAGCGCCCTATTTGGAGTTCTGTAGCTCCAGAAAATCCATTTCGAGTGCAGGGAGGTCAGATTCCAACAGCATCAGCAGTCATTTGTCAGCCTCCTTATCAGAGTTTTGCTCAGCTCCCTCAATTTCAGCCAGAAATTACCTGAAATCACAGAAAAACACACAAACTCATAGTAAAGTCCAGAAATGTGAATTTAGCATAAAAACTAATGAAAACATCCCTAAAAGTAACTAGATTATACTAAAAACTACCTAAAAACAATGCCAAAAAGCATATAAATTATCCGCTCATCAGTGCCTAACTTCTCCTTCCTACGACGTTCTTCAGTAGATTCTCCACATGAAGCCATGGGGTTCCTTGAATGTCCGAACGTCGGAAAGGTAATCAATTTAGTGTTTGATCTAGGTGTTTAAGTAAGAAATTGTATTCATCCTTGATGATTTCCTGTTCAACTATTTCTTCACCTTCAAGTACAAAGTCCTCCTTGTTGTCTTCCTTCACTAGTTCTTCAACCGCGCTGTCAACTTCAAGTGTCTCTACTACCTTCACCTTTAATGCCTCCTCTAGCTCCTTATGAAGTATGGATTCGTGAAGATGATCCTCTTTCTCTTGTTCCATGTCAATAGTATCAGTGGAATCATATTGCTCTTGGATTGATGGATGTTTGTACTCTTCCATGGATGGATCATGATGTGGTTGAGATGGAAGTGCATTGGAGCTTGAGGGTTGAATATTGGGGGTAGAGGGTTGGCCCATGCAGGGTATAAGTGCTTGAAGAGTAGAGGTGAGACTAGTGATAGAGGCAAGTGCGCTCTCCATGGGGGTTTGGGGTGGGTAGGAGGGTTCATTTATTGGGGGAAAAGGTTCATAACACGGAGGTGGTTCCTCTTGATAAGGATATGGAGATGGTGTATATTGAGGTGGTGGTTCTGGGTATGGTTCATATGGTTGTTGGTGTGGTGAATAAGGATTAGGATCATATGGAGGTGAATGGTGGAAAGGGGCTTGTGAGTGTGGTGGTTCAAAGCTATGTTGAGGAGGTGGTTCGTTGGCATATGATGGGGCTTGTTGGTAACTACAAGGGGGTCCACCATATCTATCAGCTTGGTATGCATTATAGAATGGTCTTTGTCCATGATATCTTGGAAGGTGTTGTCGCCTAAAGGGTTGATCAGCTCCTCTTGGCTCCGTCCATCTTCGATTGCTTTGACCTTGATGCATATTCCTGTTATAACTTCCTCTTCCTGCAACATAGTTGTAACCAGACTCATTGCCAAAGGGGTGAGAGTTCATAGTAGTAGAAGAAAATAAAAACAAAACTAACAAAAAGAAAATATTTTGAAAAATATATAATTTTTGAAAAAAATAAGATAGGATTTTGAAAAAAAATATGATTTTTGAAAAAGGATAAGATAAGATAAAAATTTTTAAAATCTGAAATTTTTTTAAAATATTTACAATAACCAATAATAAGGCACACGTTTGCAATTCCCCGGCAACAGCGCCATTTTGAAGAGAAGATTTTTGCTAGGTCTAGAATTTAGAATAAATTCCCGTTGCAAGCATAGTTTCTAAACCAACAAAAGTCCTGTCTTACAAACGTTTTGGTTGTCACAAGTAACAAACCCCTAAATAAATTGATAACCGAAGTATTTAAACCTCGGGTCGTCTTCTCAAGAAATTGCAGGGAGGTATGTTCTTATTATTGGTTATACAAAGGTATATTTTGGGGTTTTTAAAAGGGTTGAACAAGTAATGTAAAATAACAAGTTGTCAAAATAATAACTAGTAAAGCTCTTGGCAAGGTGTGAGAATTGGAAGTCCTATCACAGTTATCCTTATCAATTGTGATGAGAATTAGATTTTTCTCCCACTAAGTCAACTTCTAACTATGAAGGTAAGTCAAGTGGATGAATTAATTTTTTATTCCTCAGGTCCTAGTCTTTCCTTGGGAAAGGCTAGAGTTATTGGAACTCGAATTAATTCTTACAGAATTCTAATTTTCAGTCAACAATGAGTTTGATAACTCAAGAGTTACCAATTAATCAACCAGAGCCAAAAGGTAGAAAATCTAAATTATCTATATAAATAAAGGAAAGCAATCATAAATCTGAAGTACCTCGAATTATATTAAATAGAAAGTTATATTAAACATAGAAATTCATAAGCCAAATTGGCAATATCAAATAATCAACTAAAGCAATAAATAAAAGTAGAAAATAAATTAAAGGAACATTGAACCTGTGATGAAGAAGTTGAAATCCTAATCCTAATCCTAATCCTAAATCCTAAGAGAGAGGAGAGAACCTCTCTCTCTAAAAACTACATCTAAAACCTAAAATTGAATTATGATCTGATATGAATTGATGTCCTGAGTTGAAATGCGGCCCAGAACTCTGCCAGCGACTTTTGTAATTCTGCAGATTGTGCATGTCACGCGTCCGTGTCGTCCACACGATTGCGTCACTCAGCGTTTTTCGTACCACGCGTGCGCGTTGTCCATGCTTTCGCATCATTCGTGCAGCTTCCAATCCACGCGGTCGCGTCAGGCACGCGAGTGCGTCACGGTAATTCCTTCTATTTTGCGCGGTCGCGTGAGCCATGCGACCGCGTGACTTCTCGCTGGTCATCTCCTCAATTCCTTGTGTTCCTTCCATTTTTTGCACGCTTGCTCTTCATTCTCTAAGTCATTCCTGCCCTATGAAGCCTGAAACACTTAACACACAGATCAAGGCATCGAATGGTAACAAGAGAGGATTAAGATTAGCTAAATTAAGACCAAAGAAGCATGTTTTTAATCATAGAACTAAACTAAGAAAGAATTGTAAAATCATGCAAATCCTATGAATAAGTGGGTGAAAAGCTTGATAAAACCACTCAATTAAATATAATATAAACCATAAAATAGTTGTTTATCAGGATCCTTCTAAGGTAGAAGTGATGATAAAATGGGAAAGACCGACGACGGTGGCGGAAGTCAGAAGCTTTTTGGGCTTAGCCGAATATTACTGGAGATTCATTGAAGGATTTTCCCGGATTGCACTACCAATGACTAAGTTGACAAGGAAGGAAGTGCCTTTTGTATGGACGTCGGAGTGTTAAGAGAGTTTTCAGACCTTGAAGCAGAAGTTAACTTCAGCACCTCTTTTAATCTTGCCGGAACTGTATGAACTGTTCGAAGTGTACTGTGATACTTCCTTGAAGGGTTTGGGTTGCATGTTAGTGCAACACTGGAATGTGGTGGCTTACGCATCATGTCAGCTAAGACCACATGAGGTGAATTACCCAACTCATGACTTGGAATTAGCGGCGATTGTGTTTGCATTGAAGATTTGGAGGCACCACTTGTACGGAATGAGGTTTAGCGTCTTTTTTTATCATAAGAGTCTCAAGTACATCTTTGATCAGAAAGAGCTAAATATGCGTCAAAAAAGGTGGTTGGAGTTGCTAAAGGATTATGATTTTGAACTGAGTTATCATACTGGAAAGGTGAATGTGGTAGCAGACGCATTGAGTCAAAAGTCCTTGACGATTACTTGGATGAAAATCAAGGAGGAGTTGGTGGGTAAGTTTGTGGATCTTAAGTTGGATATTGGTGAAGTTGACGGAAGAGCTTGCCTGAATCAGTTACAAATCTCAAGTGACTTTAAATCCGAACTACTAAAGGCTCATCAAAATGATGACGTGTTACCTAAGGTGTTGCCAGCTATTGAACAAGGGAAGTAATGGAGAGTGTCATGAGATCAAGATGGATTGTGGAGATTCAAGGGTAGGATCATTGTGCTGGATGTTGGGACTTTACGGCAAGATATATTGAAAGAAGAGCACAAGAGCGGATTTTCTATTCACCCTAGGAGTACTAAGATGTACCACGATCTAAAGGCTATGTTTTGGTGGCCAGGTATGAGGAATGATGTGGCGGAACATGTCTCAAGGTGCCTGACGTGTCAAAAGATAAAGATAGAGCATCGGAAACTGTCAGGAATGTTACAGTCACTTGAAATTCCTCAGTGGAAGTGGGAAAGAATCGCGATGGATTTTGTGACCGGTTTACCGAGGACTAGGTCGGGATTTGATGCAATTTGGGTGATCGTGGATCATTTAACCAAATCTGCTCATTTTCTGCCTATTCGAGTGAACTGTTCTATGGAGGAGTTAGCAAGGCTGTACATAAAGGAGATAGTAAGGTTGCATGGTGTACCATCGAGCATAGTGTCGGACCGTGATCCTCGATTCACTTCAAGGTTTTGGGGAGTTTTCCAAAGAGCCTTTGGTACGAAGCTATGTCTCAGTACCGCATATCATACACAAACGGATGGACAGTCGGAAAGGACTATTCAGACATTGGAAGATATGCTAAGAGCATGTGTATTGGATCAACCCGGATGTTGGGACCGCTACACGCCATTGGTGGAGTTTGCGTACAACAATAGCTTTCATGTGAGCATTGGGATGGCTCCATATGAGGCCTTGTATGGACGGAAGTGCCAGTCTCCACTCTGTTGGTATGAATCTGGCGAAGCAAGTGTTTTGGATCCTGATTTGATAGCAGAGACTACTTAGAACCTTAAGAAGATTCGTGCAAGGATCCTAACTGCTCAAAGTCGACAGAAGAGTTATGCGGACCAGAAAAGGAAACTGTTAGAGTTTGAAGTGGGAGAATATGTATTTCTGCGAGTTACACCGACAACTGGGATTGGAAGAGCAATTAAGACCAAGAAATTGAATCCGAGGTATATAGGACCATTTGAGATTCTAAGACGATTCGGGCCGGTGGCGTATCAAGTAGCCTTGCCACCTCATCTATCTAACCTGCATGACATATTCCACGTGTCACAACTCCGTAAGTACACGTCAGATGCGGCTCATGTGTTAGAGCCTAAGTCGGTCGAGTTGCGGGAGAACTTGACTTTCCAAGTAACGCTAGTGAGAATTGACGACACCAGTGTGAAGAAGCTGCGAGGAAAGGAAGTTTCATTGGTTAAGGTTGCTTGGAAAAGAGCAGGAGTTGAAGAGCATACTTGGGAATTGGAGTCCGAGATGCGAAAGGATTATCCCGAGCTTTTCTCAGGTAATTCAAATTTTGAAGTCAAATTTTCTTATTTGGTGTGGAGAATGTAAGAACCGTAACTAATCAACCGGTTAATTAAGTGATTATATTGCCCAAATTAGATTCCAAAAAGTTAGAGTGAGAATATAAGGATTTAAATATGATTTTTGAACTCAGTAGGTTTTTGAGTCAGAAAAAGTGTCTTCTGTGAAAAACCATGAAAATTTGTGAACCAGCAATTGAACCGGTTGAACCGGTTCAAGTCTGCCCGGTGCTGCGCGAGAAAAAGTGGAATCAGCCAAAAACCATAGAAAACCATTAGAAATGAAAAACTGGGCGTTAATTTTAAAGGTTTGGCCCAAAGTTGGTCCAAACGAGCTAAAAACGCTAACGAGTTAGACTGGTCCAAGTTGGGCCCAAGCCCAACATATATAAGGTTCATTTAATGAACCAATCAGCAGAAACCACACTCAAACACACACACACCCAGCTGAAAGAGAAGGGGAAGAAGAGAACCCTTGAGCACTATTCATCATCATCTTCTCAAGCTCATATCTTGAGCTACAGAGCTTCGATCGCCGCACAGTTTGTGGCTACACGTTCCTAGTGGAGAGCTCTACAAAACCCATATAAGAAACCAGTAAGGAAAGCTCGAATCCCTCTCAGTTTTTATCCTCAAAATTTTGAGTTTTAGGGTTTTGATTAAGTGAGAATTTATGATTTTTGGGTGTTTAGGTTCACTCTAATCCTTGCTTTGCATTGGGTTTTGGCTTCCAAAGCTATTGGGAAAGGTAAAAGCTCTTGAACCTTGGTGAGATTATGTTTATGTTGAGCCATAGGTTGATTTGTGGGGATTTATATGTATATAGCTTGATTATTACGAGTTTGGAGCTTGTTGGTGCTTATTGAAGTTACATTGGTCGTTGGATTGTAGTTGAAAGCTCATTTGGTGCTCAATTTTGAGTTTTGGACATATTGGGAATTAGCCAAGATATGGTTTCGGGTCTATGTAGTATATAATATTCATGGATACTTAGGCTAGTGACCCATAGGATAAGTTTGGATTTGAATGGTTGTTGAGTTGTTGAATGATGGAATGTGATAATTTATGATGAATTGATGATTGTTGAGTTTGATTATGATGATTGATAATGATATGATGAGGATGAATGATTTGTGAAGTTGAGAAGTGAATTGTGTTGATATATGTGATATTGATGTTGATGAATTGGTAATGTAGTTGGAAAAATTTTAATGAGGTTTGATAATAATGTGATATGTTGAGGTTGAGGTTGAGGATGAGGAAAGGTGAAGGAAAATGTGGTAAGCTTGGTGTAATATGACATAAAGGGTTGATTTTGATGAGAATTGGACTTTGGAATGGGTTGGTTTGGATTTGGTTGTGTTTTACAAGAAATTGTGGGTTTGGTAAATTGTGATTTGGTTGTGTTTTACATGTGTTTTACTTGCCTTGTATGCTTCTATTTGTGATTTACTTGCATTGTGTATAATTGTGATTTCTATTGGGATTGAGGAGGTTCGGAAGGCGGTGGAGATGGAATCACATGGAGGATAGGTTAGTGAAGGCTGTGGGACAGCGGTGTTTGGTTAGGATAGAAATCCCCTAAAATATAGTACCCTGTTTAGTTATGATTAAGGCTTTATATAATTATGCTTATTTGTTTTAGAATACTTTAAGTTTGAATTCTTGTGATGGATATAGAGTCTAGGATTGCCTTTGGCATCCCGGGATCTTATATCCTACATCACTGGGCACTGTTACCATACTGAGAACCTCCGGTTCTCATACCATATTTCTGCTGTGTTTTCAGATGTAGGTTGCAACCTACCTCGATGAGTTGTTTGGTCGGTGACAGAAGCGGAGGATCCGAATACTTCTTTTTGAGTCTTTTGATTTATTTTGTATACATCTCTCACTTTTGTATTTTCTTTTGCCTAGAGACTTGTATTGGAGAGAACAAAATTTGTATAAGCTATTTTTACTATCTGTTTCTTTTGGTCTGTATATAGCTAGCCGGCTTAAACTCCGCGAACTGTGGCTAGTTTATCATGATATTATACTCCTTATATTTTGTTATATTATATGTGTTTCTTGTGCCATAAGCTAGTACCTTTGTTAGTACGTTTTGCACTTTTGAAATCCTGTTTTTGGGTTATACCTTTCGTCAGGTTTATAGATAATATTATTTCTTCTATATATTTATATGTATGAGCTTAGAATTATCGTAATCTTTGATTATCCTTTGCCTTACGACGTGAGGTAAAGTTTAGGCTAATTAGGGTGTTACTGTTATGATCCGCAGTGACAAATAGATGGTAAAGGGGTTGAAAGAGGAAGATGGTTGAAGTAACCAGATGCTAAGAAAGAATCAAAATCCGAATTTGTTGATTCATTTCAAGGAGGGTTTGGAATGTATGTTTGCAATTTTGGCATAAAAACATATCTTCTTCACCTTCCATTTAGTTATTAAAATTATTATTTCTCATTTATTTTTTGCAAATTAGAGAAATGTTACCCCACTAACAATATTTATTATTTTTAAATAATACTTGATTAATTGTAAATGGTAAAAATTAAATTTCAAATATTAAACTCTAAATCCTAAATCTTAATAGTACAAAAATAATTTGTCAAATAATCTTGACAAAACATATTAATTTTGTAACATTTTTTTTCAAGTTATCGGATGTAGATTAAAAATAAGTTACTAAATTAATTAAATATATTTTATAAATAGTAAAATAGTAAATAATAAACACAAAAATTTTAGATATTTTATATCTCCCCTTTGATCAAAAACTAATTTGTAAATAAACAAAATCAAATTATTCAAAGATAAATTTATGACATATATAAAATAGTTTGATAAAATAATAATAATAATAATAATAATAATAATAATAATAATAATAATAATAATAATAATAATAATAATGAACAATTTATATTATGTGAAAAATAATCTCAAAAGTTTTTTGATGTCGATTTTAAAAGAAGAAATACATGAATAAAAATATTGTTATTTATTCTAGTAAATTTAATTTCTACTAATCCTAATTATAATGTTCAAAAGTTTCAGAAATCTAACCACTACTACTAATAATTATTTAAACAGACAATCATGAATTATGAATTTATTAATAAGAATATGCATAATAAACAATATGAATAAAATAAAATATAAAAAAATTAAATCAATAATAAAATATTAAAAACCAAAATGAATATTCAAAAAATTTAAATATGATAACAGTGAGCTAAAAAAATCCTTTTTATATTTTAAAATAATTGACAAAAATAATATAAACAATAACTATATTTTTTAAGTTAAGGAAGAGATTACAAAACTTGAAAGAATAAAGTCATACCTGATAATATGAAATGGGCATTAATAGTTGGAGTACGTTGCAAAATAATTGTTCCTTGTAAAGAAGAAAAAAAGGTTTAAATATAAAATTAAAATCATGGGAAGATTAAAAAAATTAAACAAGTAGATTAACAAATCCCACATACCAATATATTCGAACACAAAATGAAGAGAAATATTAGAAATAGAAAAAAACATCAAAGAATAAAAAGAACTTAGTTTTTTGTTATTATCTTTTGAACTTCTCTCATGTTATTATGTTACATTTTAGTATGTTACGTTAAATTTAGCTTGCAAATCAACACGATTATCAAAATTGGCTGCTATCCACATACATCTCACAACTTGGTAACAAAAAGCATAAACAAAAAGAACTTAATAAGAATGAGAAGTTGCACTCAATCAAGTATGAGACATGCCTTATTTTGGAAATCAAATATTTCTTTCTCTAGGTTTAAATTGGGAGCTAAGATTTCATTGAATGATAATTAAAAATACTACTATTAGGAGAAAAATAATAAAAAAAACATATTTGAACTTAGCACATTGTGTAAGCTTATTAACTGAATATTTTTAGAACCCAAACTTCACTTGATGAAATTAACAAAATGAAAGGTACCTGATGTCAGGGCATCTTAGGCTAGTTTTACTAGCCTTTTTCTTTGTTTTTGATAGTTTTTATGCACTTTCTTAGGTTATAAGTAAGCCATTTAGGTAGAAATACATGTATGTCTATATTCATTCAACCATGAGTAATTTGATGCAATTTCATGAGGTTTTATGCTATGATTATTTATATGCTGAGATTAATAAAAAGCCTCATAATTTTAGCATAGCTTTGATGCAATTGTTGGTTGATAACAGATAAGGAAAGGCATGGAGTAAGGTTGAAGAAAAGAGACTTGGAGAAGAGAAACAGAACATAAATTTGCTGATAGTCACGTTTGAGGAAGCGTTGGATATCCAACATTAACCCCAATGTGGTGATGAAGAATTCAATTCTGGAGCTAAAGAAATTTTGAGCGACGCGTACGCGCCTATGACGCGTACGCGTGAAAAAAACAAAAATTGGTTTCCGCGTGAAAGCGTGCGTGACGCGCACGCGTGGAATGGCAAAATGACCATTCACGCGTACGCGAGGATCACGCGTAAGCATAAAAAAATATGATGTTGGGGGTCCAACGTTAACTCAAATGTAGCCTCCAACATCCGCAATGCTCAGCCCAGAATTGAAATTGGAAAAAGTGGAATCGACGTGCACGCACCAATGCCGCGTACGCGTGCATGAGAAAAATCAATGCACACTTAAGCGCACAGTATGCGAACGCGCAACAGTGCCAACGTTGGAGGCAACGTTGGAGGTTGGTATTGATGTGTGAAAAACGATCCAACACAAAACTCACCGGCAAGTGTACCGGGTCGCATCAAGTAATAATAACTCACATGAGTGAGGTCGATCCCACAGGGATTGAAGGATTGAGCAATTTTAGTTTAGTGGGTGATTTAGTCAAGCGAATCAAGTTTTGGTTGAGTGATTTGTGTTTAACAAGAAATAAATGACGGTAAATGTAAAGGGGGAAGGGAGAAGTGCAGTAAATTAAAGAACAGGAAAGTAAATTTGCAGAAACTTAAAGAACAAGAAAGTAAATGACTGAAACTTAAAGTGCAAGAAACATAAACTGCAGTAACTTAAATGGCAAGAAAGATAAATGGCTTAAATATAAAAGGGGATTGAGGAATGGGATTGCAGGATCTAAACAAAGAAGAAGTAAATTGCAACAAATAAGAGAGCAACAATTAAATCAGAAGCAATAAGCATTCAAACAGAATTGAAAGGAAATGTAGCAGAGGTTCACAGAAGAACC
>NC_029778.3:39880255-39881690 GCF_000817695.3 Arachis duranensis
TGGATTTTTAATTTGAATTTTTGGCCCATGAAAAATCACTCCCAGGAGGCTGCCCTGCCCTTGTGGAGGGCAGGGCAGAAAATTGGTGCTTGGTGCATGAGATTGGTGCGGCGTGGTGCGCAGAATTTGCTTCTTGGTGCGAAAGGTGCTTGGAACGCTGCCCTGCCCGCGCCAAGGGCAGGGCAAGAAAGGTTGGTGCGCCAGAATGTGCCATGGTGCTGCCAGAATCCAAAGTTGGTGCGCCAGACTCAGAAATTGGTGTGCCAGAAATTTTCCTTGGTGCATGGGATGCTGCCCTGCCCTCGCGGAGGGCAGGGCAGGAAATTTTGGTGCTGCCAGATGCTGCCAGGGACGGGAGTTGATGCGCCAGATGCTGCCAGGGACGAGAGTTGGTGCGCCAGGATCGTGCGTGATGTGCCAAGATCGTGCGCCAATCCAAATGCTGCCCTGCCCGCGCCAAGGGCAGGGCAGAGTTCCCTCTTCCACGTCCCGTGTTCGAAACACGGCTGGGGCACAAATTCAATTAATTTCCTTGGCTTCTTGGCACGACAATCAACCTTAGTTCTTGGCTTCCTCATGGTTCCTTGTTCGATCCTTGTAGCATGCATCATAGGCATTTTTCCTTTGATTTCTTTCCTTGGAGAGCCCGATACTGCCCTCCACAAGGGCAGGGCAAGGTTCTCTTCCTCTTGGTCTCAAGGCACATTTTGTGCTCTGCCCTTGTAGTGGGCAGGGCAGATTTGCCTTCCTTGTTTGGTTCTCTTGTGTTGCTCTCCTAGAGGGCAGTCTGCCCTTGTGGAGGGCAATGTTGCCTCCCCCTTTGCATGCGGCACACTTCTTCTCTCTTTGGCCACGCTTTCCTTTCCTTGGGCTACACTTCTTAGGCCACGCTTTTCCTTTTCTTTTCTTTTCTTCACCTATAATAAACCAAAACAACACTCCAAGTATCACTAAATTCAAGAGGCTTATAAATCAATTAAAATTCAATTAAAATTAGCTTAAACCTCATGGATTATCATTAATTCCATGGTGGTTGCTTGATTTAGAGAAGTTATGCATTTTCACTCCAAATCACTTACTTAGGATACAAGAAAGTGCACAAATGCTAACAAAACAAGTGAAATTAGCTTGAAAAATGGGTATATGATGACTTGTCATCACAACACCAAACTTAAATCTTGCTTGTCCCCAAGCAAGCCTCAAAACTAAGAGTAAATGAAATGAATAAGAAAAGGATACTTATCCTTATTATGCAGATAGCATAACTTGATCTATGGGGCATTTATGCAGACAATGATAACTCACTTATTGTTGCTGTTACATGATATACATTTTGCATCAAAGGTTTGCTAAACTTGCTGTTATAAGACTCACTTTTTGATTCCTCCCTTGCTAACTTTTCTTGGCTTATAATGCTTTTAACAAGCTTATTATT
>NC_029778.3:39882142-39887491 GCF_000817695.3 Arachis duranensis
GGGTATATGATGACTTGTCATCACAACACCAAACTTAAATCTTGCTTGTCCCCAAGCAAGCATCAAAAATAAGAGTAAATGACATGAATAGGAAAAGAACACATATCCTTATTAGGCATATAGTAGAACTTGATTTATGGAGTCTTTATGCAGACAATGACAACTCACTTATTGTTGCTGCTACATAATACACATCTTTCCTCAAAGGCTTGCTAACCTTGCTGTTATAAGACTCACTTTTTGATTCCTCCCTTGCTAACTTTTCTTGGCTTATAATGCTTTAACAAGCTTATTACTCTTTTAGAGGTTGGGTGTCAAATGCTGCAGCATAGCCTTTGGCTTTATTTTCTTTTCTTTTTGCTCAACATCTTTCCACCACAGACACATGGCTCACTAATTCTTCCTAGGATCATTGATGCCCAGCATCTCTTTGGATAACTAATTGTTCTGTATCTAAGTTGCTCTTTATTGTGGATTTTCAATTGGCCATCCCAAATCAGTTGATCTAAGTGACCGGGTTTTAAAATACCCCTTAGAATTTACTCATCCAAGCAGATCTTAGTACAAGAACACCACAGGCATATGTCCTAAGGTTCAAGCTATTGGTGTCCAACCTTTATTCTTTGTTTTTCTTGCCATTTTGGCTTTTTCTTTCCCTTTTCTTTCTGTTTTTGCTACCAAGGGCTTTTTCATTATTGATAAGAGTCTTTGTAACAGCAAGCTAACTCACACTTGAATGAGAATGATATTATGCAACAATTATTTAATGAGTTATGCATTTAATCAAACACATATACCACCACCAACTTCCATTCATACTTATGCAACATTGGATATTTCACTTTTCAATACAAACCAAACTCTTTTATTTAAGCATATGAGAAACAAAGCACTTTTTAAGCCAAGTGATGGATACAAGCATTATGCATGTTTAGCATTTTTAGCAAACAATTTCACTTGCAACTATATAAACACTTTAGCAAGACATACAATGGTTTCCATGTTCGAAATAATACACAGCAGCAAGGATTAAGTTCAGATACAACCTTTGAAGTTGTAGCCATTTGATTCTTCCTTCTGTTGTGTTCTCTTTGAGTTAAAATGCATAGTGTCTTCAATTGTTGACTCATGTCCTGCATAATCCTCAAAGTTGCTTGCTTCTCAAGCCCTTAATTATATGGTTAGTGTGTATAAACTGAGTGTGGTTCTTGGATTGATTTTGGTGTAGGGACACCAAACTTAATTGTTTGCCATTGCCTCAGATGCAACAAGTCAACCATGTTTGAAACCATGTATTCTTGCTAAAGGTTAATGAAATAAAAGCTAGAAAACAATTCAACAGATGAATAATGTGTTTGATTGCTTGGAGCTAGAATCATTGAGAGTGTGTTTTTAAATGATATTTTTGGTGGAACACCAAACTTAGAAATTTTCATTCTCTCTCAAATTGTTTTGGTGTGCAACACCAAACTTAGCTCCTTGCAATCCACACCAATTACCCAACATTTTTATTGAAAAAGCTATGAAAAGAAACTACCTCAGGTTGGGTTGCCTCCCAACAAGCGCTCTTTTATTGTCACTAGCTTGACATCTTCATTTTTGCTTCAAGGGGGATCTAAGTTCTGAACCTCCTTTTCTTTGTTCCATTGCCCCCCTAGATACAGTTTTGCTCTATGACCGTTTGCTGTAAACCGACTCTTTGTTGCTTCATCTAGCAATTCAATACTCCCATAAGGAAAAACCTTAGTCACCAAGTATGGACCAGTCCACTTAGACTTAAGCTTGCCAGGGAATATCTTGAGCCGTGAATTATACAAGAGTACTTGTTGTCCTGGTTTGAAATCTTTCTTCAAAATCTTCCTGTCATGCCATCTCTTAGCTTTCTCCTTGTATATCTTGGTATTTTCATAGGCTTCTAGCCTAAACTCATCTAGCTCATTCAGCTGCAACAATCTTTTCTCTCCTGCTGCTTCAGAATCCAAATTCAGAAGTTTAGTGGCCCAAAAGGCTTTGTGCTCAAGCTCCACAAGGAGATGACAAGATTTGCCATATAACAGTTGAAATGGGGACTTCCCAATAGGAGTTTTAAAAGCTGTTCTGTATGCCCAAAGTGCATCTTCCAACTTCCTAGCCCAATCCTTTCTTGTGCTGCCAACTGTTTTTTCTAGGATCTTCTTCAGTTCCCTGTTTGCTAATTCTGCCTGCCCATTAGTTTGAGGGTGATATGGCGTGGCTACCTTATGAACAACTCCATATTTGTGGAGAAGTTTCTCCATTTGTCAATTGCAAAAATGACCACCACCATCACTGATGAGACCCTTGGGTACTCCATATCTAGTAAAGATGTGCTTCTTCAGGAATTGAAGAACAACTTGTGCATCACAGGTAGTTGTGGCTATAGCTTCCACCCATTTTGAAACATACTCTACTGCTACCAAGATATATCTGAATGAATAGGAAGGGGGAAAAGGGTCCCATGAAATCAATACCCCAAAGATCAAACAATTCTACTTCCAAAATGAAGTTCTGTGGCATCTCGTTCCTCTTTGTTAGTCCTCCTGCTCTTTGGCATTCATTACATTGGTGGACAAATTCCCTGGCATCTTTGAAGATGGTTGGCCAATAGAAACCACTTTGTAATACCTCTGCTGCTGTTCTTTCTGGACCAAAATGTCCACCATAAGCTGAGCCATGGCAATGCCACAATATATCTCTTATTTCACTTTCAGGAATACATCTCCTGATTATTCCATCAGAACACCTTCTGAACAAATAGGGTTCATCCCATAAGAACTTCTTTGCTTCATTGATTAGTTTCCTCACTTGTTGCTTAGTGAATTCATGTGGTATCTTTCTCCCTACTTTGTAGTTTGCTATATCAGCAAACCATGGTGTTTGTTGGATTTGCATGAGATGTTCATCTGGGAAGCTTTCATTCACAGGTAATGAGGCCTTTTGAATTGTTTCTGGTGGCAGCCTTGACAAATGATCAGCAACTAGATTTTCAGTGCCTTTCCTGTCCCTTACCTCAATGTCAAATTCTTGTAGGAGTAGAATCCACCTGATAAGTCTTGGTTTAGCATCCTGCTTTGACATCAAATACTTGAGAGTAGCATGATCAGTATAAACCACAATTTTAGATCCTATCAAGTATGATCTAAACTTATCAAATGCATAGACTACAGCTAACAATTCCTTCTCTGTTGTGGTGTAATTTTTTTGAGCTTCATTCAATACTTTGCTTGCATAATATATAACATGATGCAAGTTCCCCTTTTTCACAAGAGTTAGATGGTTTAGGCAAGTATTGAAATTATCACCAAAAACAGAGAAGTCATCCATGAAAACCTCTAAAAATTTTTCAACCATATCTGAGAAAATGAAAAGCATACACCTTTGAAAAGTGGTTGGGGCATTGCATAATCCGAAGCATACACCTTTGAAAAGTGGCTGGGGCATTGCATAGTCCAAATGGCATTCTTCTATAAGCAAAAACTCCAAACGGACATGTGAATGAAGTCTTTTCTTGGTCCTTTGGATCTACCACTATCTGATTATCCCCAGAATAGCCATCCAAGAAGCAATAATAAGCATGGCCATCCAACCTTTCAAGCATTTGATCAATGAAAGGAAGTGGGAAGTGATCTTTGCGTGTGGCATCATTCAACCTTCTATAGTCAATACAAATTCTCCACCCTGTCACAGTTCTGGTGGGAATGAGTTCACTCTTCTCATTAATAATGACTGTCATCCCACCTTTCTTTGGTACTACTTGGACTGGGCTTATCCATGAGCTATCAGAAATAGGATATATGATTCCTACATTCCATAATTTCATTACTTCCTTCTGGACGACTTCCTTCATTGCAGGGTTGAGTCTTCTCTGAGGTTGAATTACTGCTTTGGAATTGTCCTCCAAAAGAATCTTATGCATGCATACTGTAGGGCTGATGCCCTTCAAGTCATCAATGGTCCATCCTAAGGCATCCTTGTGGGCTCTGAGAACATCAAGAAGCTCTCCTTCTTCTTTCTTTGTCAAGGACGAATTGATGATCGCCGGGAGGCTTTCTGAAGTTCCAAGAAAAGCATATTTGAGATGAGAAGGTAATGGCTTCAGTTCTTGCTTTTGCACCTCTTCTTTCTTGCTTGGTTCCACTTCTTTGTTTATGAAAGCTTCAGCCACATGGGTTCCACCTCTTTGTTTATGAAAGTCTCAGCCACATGTTCCTCTATTGTTTCTTGATTGTCTTTTTCTTGCTCATGCTGATCAATGTCTAACATTTCTTCCACCAAGCTCTCTATCATATCCACCCTCAAATGATCTTCCTGTTCTGGAGGGTGTTGCATTGACTTAAAAACATTGATGATCATCTGCTCATTGTGTACTCTGAAAATCATTTCTCCTTTTTCCACATCTATAATGGCTTTTGCAGTTGCTAGAAATGGTCTGCCCAAGATGATTGAATTGTTGCCTTCCTCATCGGTATCTAGGATTACAAAGTCTGCAGGGAAGATAAACTCTCCAACCTTTACTAGCAAATTTTCCACAATTCCATTTGGTATCTTGATTGATCTGTCTGCCATGACTAGTGACATCTTGGTTGGTTTGAGTTTTTCTATGGCCAACTTCTTCATCATGGACAAGGGCATTAAGTTGATACTAGCTCCAAGATCACAAAGAGCTTTATCCAAGGATAGTTTGCCTATAGTGCATGACACTACAAAGCTCCCTGGATCTTTTAGTTTTGGTGGGATTCCTTTTTGGAGCACAGCACTACATTCCTCACTAAGCATCACTGTTTCCTTCTCATTCCAATCTCTTTTCTTGTTGATGAGCTCCTTTAGAAATTTGGCATACAGAGGCATTTGCTCCAAAGCCTCTGCCAAAGGTATGTTGATTTCCAACTTCTTGAAAGTCTCAAGAAATTTCTGGAAATGCTGATCCTTGGTTTCCTTGTGAAATCTCTGTGGATAAGGCAGTGGTGGTGTTGAGCTCTTCACCACTTGATGTTGTTTTGGAATTGGTTCCTCCAAGATCTTCTTTCCTTTCTTCAAATTCTGTGGTTTGTTGTCTTCCTCTGTGAGTTCTTCTGGAGCATTCTTGCTTATCATGTCTTTGTTGATGGCTTCATCATTCTTTGCTGGCTCAGTGTCATTCTCCATAAGCTTCTTTGTTGCTCCTTGGTTGCCATCCACTAACACTTTTCCACTTCTTAGTTGCACGACCTTGCATTCTTCCTTTGGGTTGGGAATGGTATCACTAGGCAGTGAACTTGATGGTTTTTCAACAGAAATCTTCTTAAAGATTTGTCCAATCTGCCTCTCTAGGTTCTTCATGGAGGCTTCTTG
>NC_029778.3:39888999-39889509 GCF_000817695.3 Arachis duranensis
GCATCAAGTAATAATAACTCACATGAGTGAGGTCGATCCCACAGGGATTGAAGGATTGAGCAATTTTAGTTTAGTGGGTGATTTAGTCAAGCGAATCAAGTTTTGGTTGAGTGATTTGTGTTTAACAAGAAATAAATGACGGTACATGTAAAGGGGGAAGGGAGAAGTGCAGTAAATTAAAGAACAGGAAAGTAAATTTGCAGAAACTTAAAGAACAAGAAAGTAAATGACTGAAACTTAAAGTGCAAGAAACATAAACTGCAGTAACTTAAATGGCAAGAAAGATAAATGGCTTGAATATAAAAGGGAATTGAGGACTGGGATTCCAGGATATAAACCAAGAGAAAGTAAATTGCAACAATTAAGAGAGCAAAAATTGAATCAGAAGCAATAAGCATTCAAACAGAAAGGAAATAAAGTGCAGCAGAGGTTCACAGAAGAACCAAAAGTAAAATTGGGTCTCAGGTCTCAAGAGACTAGGTAGCAGAGCCTAGATCTCTATTTGCCTTC
>NC_029778.3:39894676-39896117 GCF_000817695.3 Arachis duranensis
CCCTCTTCACATATGACTGTGAGGACTTGGTCCAACCTTTGATCAAAGTTGACCCTTCAAGTGTAAGGATGTTCATCTCCTTGCATCATGGGCAAATTGAATGCCAACCTTACACATCTCCTTGCATCATGGGCAAGTTGAATGCCAACCTTACATTTTCCGGACTAAAATCCAAGTATTTTCCCCGAACCATTGTAAGCCAATTCTTTGGATCCGGGTTTATACTTTGGTCATGGTTCTTGGTGATCCATGCATTGGCATAGAACTTTTGAACCATTAAGATTCTGACTTGTTGAATGGGGTTGGTAAGAACTTCCCAACCTCTTCTTCGGATCTCATGTCGGATCTCCGGATATTCACTCTTTTTGAGTGAAAAAGGGACCTCGGGGATCACCTTCTTCAAGGCCACAACTTCATAGAAGTGGTCTTGATGCACCCTTGAGATGAATCTCTCCATCTCCCATGACTCGGAGGTAGAAGCTTTTGCATTCCCTTTCCTCTTTCTAGAGGTTTCTCTGGCCTTGGATGCCATAAATGGTTATGGAAAAACAAAAAGCAATGCTTTTACCACACCAAACTTAAAAGGTTTGCTCGTCCTCGAGCAAAAGAAGAAAGAAGAGAGTAGAAGAAGAAGAAATGAGGAAGAAGGGGAATGGCTTTGTGTTCGGCCAAAAGGGGAAGAAGTAGTGTTTAGGTTGTGTGAAAATGAAGGAGTGAAGGATGGATTATATAGGAGTGGGGGAAGGGTAGGGTTCGGTCAAGTGAGGGTGGGTTTGGGTGGGAAAGTGGTTTGAATTTAAATGGTGAGGTAAGTGGGGCTTTATGAAGGATGGATGTGAGTGGTGAAGAAGGGAGAGAGTGGGGGGGTAGGTGGGGATCCTGTGGGGTCCACAGATCCTGAGGTGTCAAGGAAATGTCATCCCTGCACCAAATGGCAAGCAAAATTGCGTTTTTAGCCATTTCTGGCGTTAAACGCCAGGCTGGTGCCCATTTCTGGCGTTTAACGCCAGCTTCTTGCCCTTTTCTGGCGTTTAACGCCAGTCTGGTGCCCCTTTCTGGCGTTAAACACCCAGAATGGTGCCAGACTGGACGTTAAACGCCCATCTGCTAACCTTACTGGCGTTTAAACGCCAGTAGGTGCGTCCTCCAGGGTGTGCTGTTTTTCTTCCTGTTTTTCATTCTGTTTTTGCTCTTTTCATTGATTTTGTGACTTCTCATGATCATCAACCAACAAAAAAAACATAAAATAACAAAAGAAAATAGTTAATTATAAAACATTGGGTTGCCTCCCAACAAGCGCTTCTTTAATGTCATTAGCTTGACAGAGGACTCTCATGGAGCCTCAGAAATGCTCAGAGCTATGTTGGAACCTCCCAACACCAAACTTAGAGTTTGAATGTGGGGGTTCAACACCAAACTTAGAGTTTAGTTATGGCCTCCT
>NC_029778.3:39896280-39896697 GCF_000817695.3 Arachis duranensis
CATTCACTTGAATGATCAACTCTCCTCTATCAACATCAATCACAGCCTTTGCTGTGGCTAGGAAGGGTCTGCCAAGGATGATGGATTCATCCATGTTCTTCCCAGTCTCTAGGACTATGAAATCAGTAGGGATGTAATGGTCTTCAACTTTTACCAAAACATCTTCTACAAGTCCATAAGCTTGTTTTCTTGAGTTGTCTGCCATCTCTAGTGAGATTTTTGCAGCTTGCACCTCAAAGATCCCTAACTTCTCCATTACAGAGAGAGGCATGAGGTTTATACTTGACCCTAAGTCACACAAGGCCTTCTTAAAGGTCATGATGCCTATGGTACAAGGTATTGAAAACTTCCCAGGATCCTGTCTCTTTTGAGGCAGTTTCTGCCTAGACAAGTCATCCAGTTCTTTGGTGAGCAAAG
>NC_029778.3:39897022-39897372 GCF_000817695.3 Arachis duranensis
TCCTTCCATGAAAAATTTGGATGATTTCTCCATGAAGGATTATAGGTGTTTCCATAGGGTTCTCCCATGTAATTCACCTTTCCATTGAAGGGTTCTCAGGATCATAAGCTTCTTCCTCAAATGAAGCTTCTTTAGTACTGCTTGGTGCATTTTGCATTCCAGACAGACTTTGAGAAATCATATTGACTTGTTGAGTCAATATTTTGTTCTGAGCCAATATGGCATTCAGAGTATCAATCTCAAGAACTCCTTTCTTCTGACTAGTCCCATTGTTCACAGGATTCCTTTAAGAAGTGTACATGAATTGGTTATTTGCAACCATTTCAATTAGCTCTTGAGCTTCTGTAGGT
>NC_029778.3:39904144-39905091 GCF_000817695.3 Arachis duranensis
GACAGCTTGATTTAGCCGCTTAGGCCTGGATTTTATTTCCTTGGGCCCTCCTATCCATTGATGCTCAAAGCCTTGGATCCTTTTTACCCTTGCGTTTTGGTTTTAAGGGCTATTGGCTTTTTCTACTGCTCCTTCTTTTTCTTTCTATTTTTTTTTTCGCAAGCTTCCTTTTTCACTGCTTTTTCTTGCTTCAAGAATCAATTTCATGATTTTTCAGATTATCAATAACATTTCTCTTTGTTCATCATTCTTTCAAGAGCCAACAATTTTAACACTCATAAACAACAAGATCAAAAATATGCACTGTTCAAGCATGCATTCAGAAAACAAAAAGTATTGCCACCACATCAATATAATTAAATTAAATTCAATAATAAATTCGGAATCTATGTACTTCTTGTTCTTTGAATTAAAACATTTTTCATTTAAGAGAGGTGAAAGACTAATGGATTTTATTCATAGCTTTAAGGCATGGTTACATACTAATGATCATGAAATAAAGACACAAAACATAGATAACCACAATAATTAAAAACCGAAAACAGAAAGAAATAAAGAACAAGGAATGAATCCACCTCTTAGTGGCGTCTTCTTCTTGAAGGACCAACAATGTCCTTAAGCTCTTCTATGTCCCTTCCTTGCTTTTGTTGCTCCTCCCTCATTGCTCTTTGATCTTCTCTTATTTCTTGGAGAATGATGGAGTGTTCATGATGTTCCACCCTTAATTGCTCAACATTATGGCTCAAATCTTCTAAAGAGGTATTGAGTTGCTCCCAATAGTTGTTGGGAGGAAAGTGCATTCCTTGAGGCATTTGTTGATGATGAACTTCCTCATGTTCTTCTTGGGGGCCGTGAGGAAGTTCTCTTGTTTGCTCCATCCTTTTCTTGGTGATGGGCTTGTCTTCTTCAATGGAGACATCTCCATCTATGATAACTCCAGCTGAGTA
>NC_029778.3:39905132-39907285 GCF_000817695.3 Arachis duranensis
ATAAGGTGGGGGAAGGCTAGCCGTGCCATAGGTGAGGACTTGTCGGCTATTTTGTAGAGTTCATTGGATATGACTTCATGAACTTCTACTTCCTCTCCAATCATGATGCTGTGAATCATGATGGCCCGATCTACAGTAACTTCAGATCGGTTGCTTGTAGGAATGATGGATCTTTGGACGAACTCCAACCATCCTCTAGCTACAGGCTTGAGGTCCAGTCTTCTTAGTTGGACCGGTTTGCCTTTGGAGTCTATTCTCCATTGGGCGCCTTCCACACATATGTCCATTAGGACTTGGTCCAACCTTTGGTTAAAGTTGACCCTTCTTGTGTAGGGGCGTTCATCACCTTGCATCATAGGTAAATGAAATGCCAACCTCACATTTTCCGGACTAAAATCTAAGTATTTCCCCCGAACCATTGTGATATAGTTCTTTGGATTCGGGTTCATACTTTGATCATGGTTTCTAGTGATCCATGCATTGGCATAGAACTCTTGAACCATTAATATTCCGACTTGTTGCATGGGGTTGGCTAGGACTTCCCAACCTCTTATTTGGATTTCACGTCGGATTTCCGGATACTCATTCTTTTTGAGCTTGAAAGGAACCTCGGGGATCACCTTTTTCTTTGCCACAACTCATAGAAGTGGTCTTGATGGCTCTTGGAGATGAATCTCTCCTTCTCCCATGACTCGGAGGTGGAAGCTTTTGTCTTCCCTTTCCCTTTTCTTGAGGATACTCCGGCCTTAGATGCCATTGATGGTGATGGAAAAACAAAAAGCTTAGGCTTTTACCACACCAAACTTAAAATTTTTCTCGCCCTCGAGCAAGAAAGAAAAGAAAAGTAGAAGAAGAAGAGAATAGGGAAGAGAAGGAGAAGAGTTGGTTCGGCCATGTGGGAGAATGTGGGGTTTGTGTTGTGTGAAAATGAAGAAGAAAAGAAGGGTATTTATAGGGAGAGGGAGGGTGGGAGTTCGGCCATTTTGGGTGGGAAAGGGTGGGAAAATGAATTTGAATTTTATGAAGGTAGGTGAGGTTTATGGGGAAGAGTGGGTTGATGTGAATGGTGAATGGGGTAATTGGGAAGAGGAATTGAGGTGATTGGTGAGGGGTATTGGGTTTTGTGACATGGGGAATACAAATCACAAAAATAGGATTAAGAGGTAAGGTGGGAATATGGTAGGTGGGGATCCTGTGGGGTCCACAGATCCTGGGGTGGGGATCCTGTGGGGTCCACAGATCCTGAGGTGAAAAGAAATACCATTCCTTCACCATATAGGCGTGTAAAAATGCCTTCATGCATCATTCTGGCGTTCAAACGCCCATTGGTGCACGTTCTGGGCGTTCAACGCCCATGTAATGCATGTTTCTGGCGTTGAACGCCAGTTTCATGCTTGTTCCTGGCGTTCAGCGCCAGCTTGTCCTCTCTGTGCACCTTCCTGGCATTTAACGCCAGGTTGTTGCTTGTTTCTGGTGTTCAGCGCCAGAATGGTGCTCTGTTCTGGCGTTGAACGCCAGCCAGATGCATCTTACTGTCGTTGAACGCCAGTCTGCGCTGCCTCCAGGGTGAAAAATTTTTTTCTTCTGTTTTTGACTCTGTTTTTAATTTTTTTGATTTTTTCGTGACTCCTCATGATCATGTACCTAATTAAACACAAAAATAACACTAAAACAAAATAAAATAAAATTAGATAAAATTGGGTTGCCTCCCAACAAGCGCTTCTTTAATGTCAATAGCTTGACAGTGGCTCTTCATGGAGCCACAAGGTGATCAGGTCAATTTTAGTGTGTAGTCCCAACACCAAACTTAAAGTTTGGATATGGGATCTTAACACCAAACTTAGAGTTTGGTTGTGGCCTCACAACACCAAACTTAGAGTTTGACTGTGGGGGCTCTTCTTGACTCTGAACTGAGAGAAGCTCTTCATGCTTACTCTCTTTTGTCACAGAGGGATGGCCATGTGCATTAAACACAAGGTAGTCCCCATTCAATTGAAGGACTAACTCACCTCTGTTGACATCTATCACAGCTTCTGCTGTGGCTAGGAAAGGTCTTCCTAGGATGATGGATTCATCATCTTCCTTCCTAGTGTCTAGGATTATGAAATCAGCAGGGATGTAAAGGCCTTCAACCTTTACTAGCACGTCCTCTA
>NC_029778.3:39909678-39910871 GCF_000817695.3 Arachis duranensis
ATAATTTTTGAAATTTTCGAAAATTATATAAAAAAATGAAAAAGATATGATTTTTGAAAAAGATTTTGAAAAGATAAGATTTTAAAAATTGAAATTTTGACTTGACTTGTGAGAAGCAACTAATTTTGAAAATTTTTTGACCAAGTCAACCCAAAATTTCGAAATTTTGGAGGGAAACAAGGAAAAGATATTTTTTGATTTTTGAATTTTTAAAGATGAGAGAGAAAAACAACAAAAATACTCAATGCATGAAATTTTTAGATCAAAACAATGAATGCATGCAAGAATGCTATGAATATCAAGATGAACACCAAGAACACTTTGAAGATCATGATGAACATCAAGAACATATTTTTGAAAAATTTTTAATGCAAAGAAAACATGCAGGACACTAAACTTAGAAATCTTTAATGCACGAAAAATATGAATGCAAAGATGCACATGAAAAACAAGAAAAGACACAAAACAAGAAATCATCAAGATCAAACAAGAAGACTTGTCAAGAACAACTTGAAGATCATGAAGAACACTATGAATGCATGGGAATTTCGAAAATGCAAGAAAAATTTTAAAAGCATGCAATTGACACCAAACTTAAAAATTTACACAAGACTCAAACAAGAAACACAAAATATTTTTGGTTTTTATGATTTTCTATTTTTTTTGTATTTTTATTTTAATTTTTTCGAAAAAAACATTTATGGAAAAACGAAAAATAAAAGAAAAATTTTTGAAAAAGATTTTGAAAAGAAAATTACCTAATCTGAGCAACAAGATGAACCGTCAGTTGTCCACACTCGAACAATCCCCGGCAACGGCGCCAAAAACTTGGTGGACGAAATTGTGATTTATACTTTCACACAAATCGAATAATCCCTGGTAATGGCTCCAAAAGCTTGGTGCACAATACTAGCTTTTTCAAAGCTCATGGTGCCAATGGTGCAAGGTATTAAGAACTTGCCAGGATCTTGTTTCTTTTGAGGTAGAGTTTTATGAATCCAAGTATCTAGTTCACTAATGAGCAAGGGAGGTTCACTTTCCCAAGTCTCATTACCAGACAGCTTGACATTCAGCTTCATGATAGCTCCTAAATATTGAGCAACTTGCTCTCCAGTCACATCTTCATCCTCTTCAGAGGAAGAATAGTTTTCAGAGCTCATGAATGGCAGAAGGAGATTTAATGGAATCTCTAT
>NC_029778.3:39915007-39941692 GCF_000817695.3 Arachis duranensis
TGTACTTGGCGTTCAACGCCAAGTTACGTCGTCATTCTTCAAATAAAGTATGGACTATTATATATTTCTGGAAAGCCCTGGATGTCTACTTTCCAACGCCGTTGAGAGCGCGCCAATTGGAGTTCTGTAGCTCTAGAAAATTCATTTCGAGTGCAGGGAGGTCAGATTCCAACAGCATCAGCAGTCCTTTTATCAGCCTTCTTCAGAGTTTTGCTCAAATCCTTCAATTTCAGTCAGAATTTACCTGAAATCACAGAAAAACACACAAACTCATAGTAAAGTCCAGAAATGTGAATTTAACATAAAAACTAATGAAAACATCCCTAAAAGTAGCTCAAACTTACTAAAAATTATATAAAAACAATGCCAAAAAACGTATAAATTATCCGCTCATCAATGAGCATTTTTTGCAGTGTGCGTGGAACCGCACGGTACGCATACGCGTGGATTGGCGGACATTGGCCCTCCAACATTGGGTCAAATGCCAGTGACAGCTGCAGCTTCCCTTTTTGCTGGTTATTTTAACATGGCGTTTGAGTCAACGTTGACACTCAAACGTTGACTCAAACTTGAAGCACCAGCATCCAATTCTCACCCAGATCTCTTCTCAAGATCAAGAGCAATCAATTGGAGCCATCTTCGACCCAATCTCAGCAAGGCCAAAAGCCCAATTCAAGACTTAAAGATAAAATATAGAAAGTGTATAAATAGGAGTTAGTTTGATTTAGGAAGGAGCTTCGGTCATTATTTTTAGTTTTATTTTTGGCTCATTTTTAGTTTTTCATCTTTGAATTTGGGGAGTTGGGATTAGATCTGAGTTTACTTTTCATTGTTCTCTCTTCTACATTTCTTACTTTTCGTTTTGAATCTTGGATTGAGAATTGAAGGAATTCTGTTTCATTCTTGATCTGAGATTTCTCTTTGTCTACTTTCTGCATAATTCAGTGAATTGTGATTTGGATCTAAGTTTCCTTTATTGCTTTCATTTACATTTCTCTGCAAGTTCATTTTCTATTGGATCAAGGAAGGAATTGAGATCTAGACTTGTTTTCTAGTCTTATTGATCCCCTGAGATCCTCACTTGTTCTTTTAGATTTTGCAATTTAATCTTCTTGATGTTCTGATTCATATTCTAGTTCTCTGATTGATTGCACTTTGAGTTCTCTTGTTTAATTTGAAATCCCAGCCCCAATTCCTTTTACTCTTCCTGCAATTTTACACTTCTTGCACTTTAAGCTTCTACCGTTTAAATTTTTTGCGATCTAAGTTTCAGCCATTTACATTACTTATTCTTTAAGATTCAGTTCTTTAATTCTCCTACACTTTAATTTACAGTCAATCATCCCTCTCCCTTTTAAATTTCATGCAATTTAGCTTCTGTTGAATACAAATCACTCAAATCAACACTTGTTTGCTTGACTAAATCAATCACCTAACTAAAATTGCTCAATCCTTCAATCCCTGTGGGATCGACCTCACTCATGTGAGTTATTATTACTTGATGCGACCCGGTACACTTGCCGATGAGTTTTGTGTTGGATCATTTTCCACACATCAAGTTTTTGGCGCTGTTGTCGTGGATTGATTAGATTGACAATGATTAAGTAAGGTGGTGGTCTAGATTAAGCATTTTTTTCTTTTTCTTTCTTTTTCTTTAATTTTTTCCCTAACACACTAACTGTTTGAATATTTGCTTAAGCTAACCATGATCTCACTCTAGCAATAGAGTGCATTGTTACTGGTTTTCTGGCTTTGTGTGTGTTTCTTGTTGTCTTGGTTGTATGATAGAGGCAAGAGGAGAGACCTATACCTTATGTGAACAAGACGAAAGAACTCTCAAGAGGTTAAGAAGAGAGGCAAGAGGAAAAAGTGTTGGTGGTGAAGAAAATTCTGAGGAAGAGGATCAAGAGATAGAAGATAATCTACCTAATCCACCCGAGGGAGTGGCCAACAACAATGGTCAACCACAAAGGAGAGTCTTGGCTTCTTACATATTTGCTAATCCAAGGCATTGTGGGAGTAGCATCCTTACTCCCAATGTCAATGCAAACAACTTTGAATTGAAGCCTCAACTCATCACTCTCGTGCAAAACAATTGTTCATATGGAGGAGGGCCACTTGAAGATCCAAATCAACACTTATCCACTTTTCTGAGGATTTTTTGATACTGTCAAAACCAATGGTGTGCATCCTAACATATACAAGTTGTTGCTATTTCCATTTTCCCTCAGAGACAAAGCTACTCAATGGTTGGAGTCATTTCCAAGAGATAGCATCAACACTTGGGAAGATCTACTGAATAAGTTCATAGCCAAGTTCTATCCTCCTCAAAGGATCATTAGACTCAAAACAGAAGTCCAAACATTCACTAAGATGAATGGAGAGTCATTCTATAAGGCTTGGGAGAGATACAAGACTTTGATCAGAAAATGTTCACCAGACATGTTCAATGAATAGGATAAGCTTCAAAACTTCTATGAATGACTAACTCTGAAGGCTCAAGAAGCACTAGATCACTCAGCAGGAGGCTCCTTACAATTGATGAAGACTGCAGAGGAGGCCCTAAACCTTATTGATATGGTGGCAAACAATCAATATTTATTTGCTCATCAGAGACAACGCCAACCATCACAAAGAAAAGGAGTGCTAGAGTTGGAAGGAGTGGATCCTATCCTAGCTCAAAACAAGATGATGCAATAGCAAATTCAGCAATAATTTGAACAAATGGCTAAGAGGATTGATAGCCTGCAAGTTGCATCAGTGAATGTAACAAGCCAACTGATAAACCCCATTTTTAGGGTTTATCTTATATTGATTTTAGGAGATTTTAATACCTTTTACCCACATTTATTCAATGAATTAGCATGATTTTGTGATTGTCTCCTTATTTGTGCTTAGATGTGAAAACATGCTTTTAGACCTTTAATTTGATGGTTTTTATTCACCTTTGATTCCACTAGATGCCTTGATGTGTTTGTTAGTGATTTCAGGTTGAAAAGGGCTAGGAATGGATCAAAGGAGTGAAGAGGAAAGCATGCAAAGTGGAGAAATCATGGAAAAAGCCAAAGATTTGGACTCGCCCATGGACGTGCGCGCGCACCAGGCGCTTACACGCACCTTGTGAAATGGCCCATGGACACGTACGCGTCGGTGCTTATATATGATTTTTTAATGAATTCGCAACCAACAAATTCTGAGGAGCTGTGCGGCCCAATCCCAACCAACTTTGGCGCCAAAAATGCTATTTAAAGCCAAGGATTGAAGAGCAAAGGGGGATTTCCATCATTTACACTCATTAGGATTAGTTTAAAGTAGTTTTAGAGAGAGAAGCTCTCACTTCTCTCTAGAATTAGGATTAGGATTAGGTTTAGTTCTTAGATCTAGATTTAGATTCATCTTCTTCTACTTCTATCTTCTCAATTCTTTGTTGTTACATTCATTCTTCCTCCATTCTTTTGTTGTAATCTCTTTTATGTTGTTCTTATGTTTTGTCGTAGATCTACTTTTGTTTCTTCTACTCTCTTTCAATTCAATCAAGGTAATTCATAATAAATGTGTTTCTTTTAATTATTTTGTTAATTCCTTTCAATAATTGTTGTTAGATTTCATTCTTGTTGTCAATTTACTATGCTTTTCTTTTGTACCTTCCAAGTGTTTGATGAAATGCTTGGTTTGATTTTAGTGTAGGTTTTGTTTTTCTTGGCCTAGGTAGAGTAATTAGTGACTCTTGAGTTATCTAATTCCTTTGTTGATTGATAATTAGAAGTTGCTAATTGATTTGAATGCCTCTAAAGCTAGTCTTTCCTTTAGGAGTTGATTAGGACTTGAGGAATCAAATTGATTCATCCACTTGACTTTCCTCCATGGTTAGAGGTTAACTAAGTGGGAGCAATGGACAATTTGTTATCACAATTGAGGAGGATAACTAGGATAGGACTTCTAGTTCTCATATCTTGCCAAGAGCTTTAATAGTTGTTAGTTTATTTTCTTTGCCATTTATATTTCTTGTCTAAAATCTCAAAAACCCCAAAATATCTCATAACCAATAACAAGACACTTTATTGTAATTCTTAGGGAGAACGACCCGAGGTTTAATACTTCGGTTTATAGATTTTAGGGGTTTGTTACTTGTGACAAACAAATTTTTGTATGAAAGGATTAGTGTTGGTTTAGAAACTATACTTGCAACGAGATTTCATTTGTAAAATTCTAAACCGTCAAAAATCCAATCATCACCAACCATCAACTGGATGGGGATCGAATGAAGAGAACCAAGAGGATCAACAGCAGGAACAAGTTCAATATGTGCACAACCAAGGTTCTGGATCAAATGAAGTTTATGGTGACACCTATATCCCCTCCTGGAAGAACCACCCAAATCTTAGATGGGGAGATAGCCAAAATCAAAACCAATAGCCATGGCAAAGGAATTCAAGCCAAAATAACTCAAGAAACAACCAGAACCACAACCTGCAAAATAATAACCAAAATGCATATAGAAAACCCCAAAACAATTACCTCAATTCCAACCATTATCCATCCAATAACCAAACCGCCAACCACAAAAATTATCACCCACCCTCAACATGTCATAACCAACCACAAACACCACAAGACACTCAAAGAATCTCCAACCTGGAGATGCTGATGGAAAAGATGGTGAAGTATCAGGAGATGACAAGCAAGAATCATGAAGCCTCACTGAGAAACTTAGAAAGGCAAATTGGACAACTGTCCAAGCAAGCTGTGATTGAAAGGCCAACAAGCTTACTCCCAAGCGACACCATTCTGAATCCTAAAGAGGAATGCAAAGCTATTCAATTAAGCAGTGGAAGGAGCTTGGTGAATAACAAAGAAACCATAAAAAAGCCTGTGGAAAATGAAAAGAAGCCAGCTGAGAAAGATGAAGCTAGCAATAATGAAGAGTTGACAGCAAGCAAGCAAACTCCATAGAAGCCTAAAAAGAAAGATGAGCAGCCACAAGATTCAAGGAAAGGAAAGTAAGTAATGGAAGAACCAACTGAAGAACAAAGGCAATGAGTGAAAGCTTTCACACCTCCGCTGCCATATCCCCTAAGGTTCAACAAGGAAACCAAGGATCAACACTTCCCCAAATTCCTTGAAATCTTCAAGAAATTGGAGATTAATACCCCACTGGCTAAAGCATTAGAATAGATGCCTCTATATGCAAAGTTCTTGAAGGAGCTTATCAACAAAAAGAGAAGTTGGCATGAGAAAGAAATAGTGCTTCTTACTGAAGAATACAGTGCTGTAATTCAAAGGGGCCTCCCACTAAAATTCAAGGACCCTAGAAGCTTCTTCCTACCTCGTACCATTGGCAGCATAACTATTGATAAAACATTATATGACTTAGGAGCAAGCATCAATCTAATTCCCTATTCCATGATGAGAAGGCTGTGCATAGAGAAGGTAAAACCTACACCAAATGTCACTAGAGCTCATGGATAAATCATTGGTATTTCCCAGAGGAGTGATCGAAAATCTTCTGGTCCAAGTAGGGGCATTCATATTCCCAGCGGACTTTGTGATCCTGGATCTAGGAGAAGAAGGGAGTGACTCTATTATCTTAGGAAGACCCTTCCTGGCCACAACAAGGGCCATAATAGATGTTGAACAAGGAGAGCTTACCCTAAGGGTACATGATGAAAGCATCACTTTGAATGTCTTTCCAGAGACACAAACTATTGCTAAAAAAGAAAGCTGCATGGAGGTTGACAAGGAAGACTTGCAGTGGAAGGAAGAAACCAATAAGACACTCATCAATTCCCTCCCAAAGCAAGAAACAAGCAACAAAGTAGGATAAAAGGAAAATGAAACTGTACAGAATAATGAGGGAAAGCAAGAGGAAACTGAGGTGCTGGCCACTAAAAAGATAGATCCCAAAATGCAGCCTACTGTCAAAGGAGAAGGATCAACAAAAAAAGGGAAGAAAAGCAAAAAAAAGGCTCCATAAGGGTGGAAAAACAAAAAGATCCAAACTGAGGGATTCTCAAAGGGAGATAAAGTGCAACTGGTTTACCAACAGTTGGGAACAGAACAACAGGCTGATGATTACTATACTATCAATAGGATACTCTCATTGGAGCATGCAGAGATTGAACATCAAGGCACTAGAAGAAAGCTAATATTGAGAGGAGACAAATTGAGGCATCACAATCATCAACCACCCTGATGATGAGCCAATGTCAAGCTAGTGACAATAAAAGAGCACTCCATGGGAGGCAACCCATGATTTAGTTTTCTTGTCTTTAATGTTTTTAATATGAATAATAATTGTTGCTTTAACATGACTTCAATTTCTCTTAGACAATCTTGACAACCATTCATGACGCTAGAGAGCATATGATCCAATTGTAAGTTTGGTGTGCCCACGACACACTAAAACATATGTTCCTTGGAATATGTAGCCAAACATTCAACTGGGTGTTATACATATTACAAGAACAAGTCATGAAAGTCAAGGGTCTTGAGTCTTGAAACTCATGGAAGTACAACCATGCTTATAGTTTTGAGTTCATAATTAAAAATAGAAAGAAATAAAGCATTTTTTATGATGGTTTAACCAAAGGTGACAATAATCTTGCTGAAATCTCAATATCAATATTTGGAGGAAGTAACACCTTTGACCATATAACCAAACCCTAAATTTGGTGTCCTCCAAGACTATATACATGGAGAGTCACGGTTGGTTAAGTGAATATAAGGAGTGGTACGGTAGTCATTTTTTTTGTTTTGTTTTGTTTTAAATGTGAAATGTTTTCTAGATATCACTTGTTAATGCTTACCCTTTTTGTCTTATTATGGTGGTTAGGTGAGCAGAGAACTATTCAATGAAAGGGACAAGACAAGGAAAGATGAGATTGGCATGAAGACAAAAGTGGATCACATGGCTTGAAAGGTGAATCTGCACACCCTTGGAAGAAGCACTTTGAAGACCGAGGAGATATACTTCATGAAGAGGCAAATTTTGTCTTCATTCAACTTTGCATGCACACCTTTCATTGACCACTTGTCCAAATGAGTCCTAACCATCCATTATTCATTAAAGTTTACTATAAAAAGCCTCACTTGAACGATGCACATGAACCAAGATTTCACACATCTTGCACTCCAGATATTCAAACTTTGTGTTCTTTAAATATAAAGGCCTAAAAACCGTGCCCTATGTGCAACTAAGTACCATTGTTCACTTGCATCCATCATACTACCTTCACTTCAAACACTATTCTTCCAAAAGTATATCATATTTCCCAATGTTCTTCATAAACCTTCAACCTCAACTCTGTCAACCAATCAAGGGAAGCATGGCTTCTTCTTCAAGTGCCAAAAGATGAAGAGGAAAGGAACCCATGGTTGAAGAAGGTGGAAGAGAATACGATCAATGAAAGTTCAAATCATGGTACCATCAAATGCAATTGGCGTGGATGAATGGTAAAAAGATATATCCAGAAGTTCTATTTCAGCTACCTGATGAAGGGTGCCTAGAAATGAAAGCCAAGATCAGAAAGAGAAAATGGGAAGAATCACCTCACCAATCACCAGGATTAATGCAAACATCATAAGGGAGTTTTATGCCAACACCCCAAGGCTTGATGTGAATGAAGCTCCAACTTACAAGAGTTATGTACGGGGAGTAGAGGTAGACTTTAGTTCGAAGACTATCATGAAAGTCTTAGGACTAAGGACAGCCCATTTTGATGAGCCAGGGTACCACCAAAGAGTAAATGGAAACCCAAATTATGATGAAATCTCTAGTGATATTTGTGTGGTGAATACAGATTGGGAAAGAGATGAACACAGAAGGCACAAATACTTGAAAAGAGGAGATCTAACCCCTGAAGCAAAAGGGTAGTATGAGCTCATAAAGAGATCAATCTTGGGCACTGTGAACACTTCAGAAGTCAATAAGCAAAGGGCTGTCATGTTACACTGTATAATGGTGGGAGGAGTAGTAAAGGTTCACGAGATCATTGTAAGTGATATTCAAAAGATTGCAGAGAAGCCTTCAGCTGAAGCTCGGCTATATTACCCAAGTACCATTATGCGGTTGTGCATGAAGGCTAAAGTGCCACTGGAGGATGCAAACCCAAAATGGTTGAGGCCATCAATTCACTTAGCCACTACCCAAAATAGCCTTACCATATGAACAACCCTTGCAACCAACCTTGAGCCTACGCTTAACCCACTCATTCTTAATTCTAGCACATTACAAGCCAAGAAGCGAAAAACCATGAATGTCCCTACGTGGATCTTTGATTAGCTTAGGCTAGTGTGTGTGAGCATCATTCAAAGAGTGGGAAAACTTGGGACATTGGTTGAGGTAAAAGGATATTTTTGTTTTGTACTTCTATATTTGGGAACCGGGTACACACTCATGCGTTAATTAAATGTAAGACCTTATGCATTGATATTCTTTAAAGAAAGAATGAAAATTGAGAAAAACAAAAAGAAAAGAAAAAAAAGAAAAAAAAGGAAAAAAATTTATATGGAAAGGAAAACAAAAAAAGAGAAAGAAAAAAAAAGGGGGACAAAAAGTCCCAAAGTAAAGATGAATGAAGATCAATGCATATGTGTGGTAATCAAAAGGGAATGCATGAGTATGTGAAAAAGTGAGGAATGGTAGCTAGACTAGTGTATAATTGTATAGGATGTTATATAGGTTAGGTGGGAAGTTTAGGTTAATAAAAAAGATCCAATTTTTAGCCCACTTAGCCAAATATATAACCCCACCTTGACCCTAGCCCCATTACAACCTAGGAAAGACCTCATGATACATGTGCGCATGCATGTAACAATTGTTGATTGTTAGAGAAAGAACAAATTTTGGAAAAGCATTAAATAGGGAAGAATTGAGTGATTAACCCGATACAACGAGCGGATAGAGTGCAAACACTTCCGGTGAGGGTTCGAAGCTCAAACCCTAGTTCCTGGCTCTCACGAGCATTCTTCATGCAAGTTGTGCATATCTCACTTTGATGATTAAAATTGGTAAGTTTCGTGCATTGCCTACCATCTTGCCCTATGTGCTTGAATGTATCTTAGGAAGATCGTCTTGCTCTTAACCAAGTGGATAGTAGCACCAATCTTAGTTGCATTCATATAAGTAGATTGCACCTCATGAATCTCATGCCTTTGTGATCCTTTGGTCTTTTGCTTTTCTCTAAGCATGAGGACATGCTATAATCTAAGTGCGGGGAGGTTGATAAACCCCATTTTTAGGGTTTATCTTGTATTGATTTCGAGGGTTTTATCAATGATCCTACGCACTTATTCATATGAAAATACATGATTTTGTGTTCCTTTCCCAATTTTGCCTCATGGATGAAAACATGCTTCTTTTGCACTAAATTAGATATATTCTTAATCCTCTTCTAGTACCATTTGATACCGTGACCTGTGTGTTAAGTGGTTTCAGAGTCTATAGGGCACGGATGACTTGGAGTTGAGAATGGGAGCATGCATAAAGGAAAGGAGCATGGAAAATTGAGCTTTGGAAACTTCAGCAGCGGCACGCGCGTTCACATGGCGCGTCCGCGCAGATTTGCGCCACCAGAGCTAAAGCCAGGAGCCAAGCTATGAGCTGGCACATTTAGCGGCTAAGACATGATCCTCGTGGATGCGCCCGCGCAAATTACGCTTGCGCACGGATTGCAAATGACCTAGGGATGCGTACGTGTGCTGTGTACGTACGCGCCGATTGCCATACGTGATTTTTTAAGAGGCACGTGACCAATGCGTGGTGGCAGTTAGAAACACTGTTTTGGGGAAGAGTTTTGGCGGGAAAAAGCTTAAAGAGGCCAAGGATTGAGGGGTTTACGGGATTCATTCATTTTTGGACACTTTCTTAGATATTTTCCTAGAGTTGGTTACATTTTGGATAGAGAGAGAACCTCCAATCTCTCTCTAGGATTTCATTCTCTATTGCAATTCTCCTTTGATTCTCTTGGTGAGATCCATTGTAATACACTTTTATTTTGATGCAATTAGTAGATCTATTTTTCTCTTATTCTCAATTTGTGTTCTTTGATCCTCTCACTTTGGATCTAGCTTTGACTTTGTTACTTGGATTTGGAACTAGTGACTTGAGGTACTTTCATATCCATTACTTGTAATTCTTCAATTGTTGATGATTTTGTGATTTAGATCTCTTAATTTCAGTTCTTCATTTCAATTTCATAATGCCTCTTATGAATGCTCACCAAATGTTTGATAAAATGCCAACACTAGTTATGGAGTAAAAACCTTTCACTTGGCTTAGGGTTTGAACCATTAGAAGAACTTGAATAGTGGATGTCAATTGTTGATTGAGAATTAAGAATCGGTAATTGGTTTAGAGTGCACTAAAGCTAGATTCCCTTATGGTGAAGCTAGGACTTGTGACTCAAGCTAGTCACTTTCACTTGAATCTCCTCTACAATTAGAGGTCAACCAAGTGAAGCAAGACTTAATTGTTATCATCATTGAAGGAAACTATAGTGATAGAACTTCCAATGTTAACCCTTGGCCAAGTCCTTTAATATTGATTGTTTGTTATCCACTTTTGCTAGCTTGAACTAGTACATCAATCTTCAAAAACCATAACAAAATCTTCCTAATCAATAACATGCATTCTATAGTAATTCCAATGGAGGACGACTCGAGAGATTAATACTCTTGATTGTAGATTGTAGAATTGTTTGATGCGAGATTTGAATGTCGATTAGACTATACTCACGATTGTATTCACTATTAAATTCTATATCAACATACAAAATTTCATTTATCAATGATGTGCTTAAAATTCGAACAGGGGAATTAAAGGCTCAAAAAGTGGTTTACAAGTGTAGATGTTAGGGTTGGCCATATGGGTTTGTGAGTTCAATTTCAAAGATGGTCTCAATCATACTAAATAAAATTCAAAACATCAAATATAGGACATATAGACTAAAGCAAACCTAAGATCGCAATCATAAAAGAAGTTTAACAAAATTTGTGGTCGGAAATGTGCAACCACACAATTAAAGCTCAAATCTCACTAGCTATTTGTTCAAGCTCTTTTCTATGTTCCATAAAAATACTTCAAGCAAGTTCAAAAATAAGTTTTCAAATATAATCAATGGAACACTCGAAAAGGGATTTTTTGAAAATTCTTTGTCGTTTTAACCAAACTTCTTTATTCTACTAAGCAACATGCAAATATAACTATAATAAAACTATAAGCAAGCTGATGAGCGAATAATTTATACGCTTTTTGGCATTATTTTTAGCTAGTTTTTTGTAGGATCTAGCTACTTTTAGGGATGTTTTCATTAGTTTTTATGCTAAATTCATATTTCTGGACTTTACTATGAGTTTGTTTGTTTTTCTGTGATTTCAAGTATTTTCTGGCTGAAATTAAGGGACATGAGCAAAAATCTGATTTAGGCTGAAAAAAGGACTGCTGATGCTGTTGGATTCTGACCTCCCTGCACTCGAAATGGATTTTCTAGAGCTACAGAATTCCAAATGGCGCGCTCTCAATGGCGTTGGAAAGTAGACATCCAGAGATTTCCAGAAATATATGATAGTTTATACTTTATTCAAGTATAGATGACGCAAACTGGCGTTCAATGCCAGTTCCATGCTGCATTCTGGAGTAAAACGCCAGAAACACGTCACAAACCAGAGTTAAACGCCAAAAACACGTTAAAACATGGCGTTTAACTCCAAGAGAAGCCTCTGCACGTGTAAAGTTTAAGCTCAGCCCAAGCACACACCAAGTCGGCCCTGGAAGTGGATTTCTGCATCGATTACTTATCTCTGTAAACCCTAGTAACTAGTTTAGTATAAATAGAACTTTTTACTATTGTACTAGGGGTCCTTTTCCCTATTTTTGAATTCATATCACATTTTGGGGTCTGGCCATTCGGCCATGCCTGGACCACTATCACTTATGTATTTTCAACGGTGGAGTTTCTACACACCATAGATTAAGGTGTGGAGCTATGCTGTACCTCGAGTATTATTGCAAAGTACTATTGTTCTTCTATTCAATTCATACTTATTCTTATTCCAAGATATTCGTTGCACTTCAACATGATGAATGTGATGATCCGTGACACTCATCATCATTCTCACCTATGAACGCGTGACTGACAACCACTTCCGTTCTACCTTAGAACGAGTGAATATTTCTTAGATTCCTTGATCAGAATCTTTGTGGTATAAGCTAGAATTATTGGCAGCCATTCTTGAGAATCCGATAAGTCTAAACCATGTCTGTGGTATTCCAAGTAGGATTCAAGGATAGAATGACTGTGACGAGCTTCAAACTCGCGATTGTTGGGCGTGGTGACAAACGCAAAAGAATTAATGGATTCTATTCCGACATGATCGAGAACCGACAGATGATTAGCCGTGCTGTGACAGATTGACAACGGTGATGCCCTACATATAGCTTGCCATGGAAAGGAGTATGAATGATTGAAGGAAGGCAGTAGGAAAGCAGAGACTCAACAGGGACAAAGCATCTCCATACACTTATTTGAAATTCCCACCAATGATTTACATAAGTATCTCTATCTTTATTTTATGCTTTATTTATTATTATTTTCAAAAACCATTATAACCATTTGAATCTGCCTAACTGAGATTTACAAGATGACCATAGCTTGCTTCATACCAACAATCTCCATGGGATCGACCCTTATTCACGTAAGGTATTACTTGGACGATCCAGTGCACCTGTTGGTTAGTTATGCGGAGTTGTGACAAAGTGTGATTCACGTTTGAGAGCGCTACCAAGTTTTTGGCACCATTGTTGATGATCACAATTTCGTGCACCAAGTTTTTGGCGCCGTTGCCGGGGATTGTTCGAGTTTGGACAACTGACGGTTCATCTTGTTGTTCAGATTAGGTAATTTTCTTTTAATTTGTTTTCAAAAAGTTTTCAAAAATCTTTCAAAATTTTTCTTCTTTTTCGTTTTTCCAAAAATTAATTTTCGAAATAAATTAATAAAATCATAAAAGCCAAAAATATTTTTGTGTTTCTTGTTTGAATCTTGAGTCAATTTTTAAGTTTGGTGTAAATTGCATGTTTTTAAAAAATTTATGCATTTTTTTGAAAATTCATGCATGTGTTCTTCATGATCTTCAAGTTGTTCTTGGTAAGTCTTCTTGTTTGATCTTCATATTTTCTTGTTTTGTGTCTTTTGTTGTTTTTCATATGCATTTTTGCATCCATAGAGTCTAAGCATTGAAAATTCTTAAGTTAGGTGTCTTGCATGTTTTTCTTTCCTTGAAAATTTTTCAAAAATAAATCTTGATGTTCATCTTGATCTTCAAAGTATGCTTGGTGTTCATCTTGACATTCATAGTGTTCTTGCATGCATCATGTGTTTTGATCCAAAATTCTTATGTTTTGGGTCATTTTTGTGTTTTTTTCTCTCTCATAAAAAAATTCAAAAAAAAAAATATCTTTCCCTTTTTTTTCTCATAAATTTTGAAAATTTGAGGTGACTTAGTCAAAAATTTTTAAAACTTAGCTATTTCTTATAAGTCAAGTCAAATTTTCAAATTTAAAAATTTTATCTTTCAAAATCTTTTTCAAAAAAATTAAATCTTTTTCATTTTTCTTCTTATTTTTCAAAAATTTTTAAAATTTAATTCCAAAATCTTTTTCCTATCTTTATTTCAAATTTTCAAAAACTTTACTAACAATTAATGTGAATGATTAAAAAATTTGAAGTTTGTTACTTTCTTGTTAAGAAAGGTTCAATTTTTAAATTCTAGAATCATATCTTTTAGTTTCTTGTTAGTCAAGTAATCAATTTTAATTTTAAAAATCAAATCTTTTTCAACTATATCTTTTCAATCATATCTTTTCAAATAATATATTTTTCAAAAATTTGATTTTAAAACATCTTTTCTAACTTCTTATGTTTTCAAAATTGATTTTTAAATCTTTTTCAACTAACTAATTGACTTTTTGTTTATTTCTTATCTTTTTCAAAACCACCTAACTACTTTTCTCTTTCTAACTTTTGAAAATCACTTCCCTCTTTTTCAAAAATTTTCTTAATTAACTAATTGTTTCAAATTTTAATTTTAATTTATATTTCTTCTCTTAATTTTCGAAAATCACTAACCCTTTTTCAAAATTAATTTTTGAAATTCCCTCTCTTTTCTTCTTCTATTTAATTATTTATTTACTAACACTTCTCTTCATCTCAAGAATTCGAACCTACTCCTCCCCCCTGTGTTTGGATTTTTACCTTTTCCTTATTATATTCTTTTCTTCTTCTACTAACATAAAGGAATCTCTCTACTGTGGTAAAGAGGATCCCTATTATTATTTTCTGTTCCCTTCTTTTTTCATATGAGCAGGATCAAGGACAAGCATATTCTTGTTGAAGCAGATCCTGAACTTGAAAGGACTCTGAAGAGGAAACTAAGAGAAGCTAAATTACAACAATCCAGAGACAACCTTACAGAAATTTTCGAAAAGGAAGAGGAGATGGCAGTCGAAAATAATAATGCAAGAAGGATGCTTGGTGATTATAATACACCCACTTCCAAGTTTGATGGAAGAAGCATCTCAGTCCCTGCCATTAGAGCAAACAATTTTGAGCTGAAACCTCAACTAGTTGCTCTAATGCAATAGAACTACAAGTTTCATAGACTTCCATCAGAAGATCCCTATCAGTTTTTAACTGAGTTCTTGCAGATCTGTGAGACTGTTAAGACTAATGGAGTAGATCCTGAAGTCTACAGGCTCATGCTTTTCCCTTTTGCTGTAAGAGACAGAGCTAGAACATGGTTGGACTCACAACCTAAAGATAGCCTGGACTCTTGGGATAAGCTGGTCACGGCCTTCTTGGCTAGGTTTTTTCCTCCTCAAAAGCTGACCAAGCTTAGAGTGGATGTTCATACCTTCAAACAAAAAGATGGTGAATCCCTCTATGAAGCTTGGAAAAGATACAAGCAGATGACCAAAAGGTGTCCTTCTGACATGCTTTTAGAGTGGACCATTCTGGATATATTCTATTATGGTCTATCTGAGTTCTCCAAGATGTCACTAGACCATTCTGCAGGTGGATCCATTCACCTAAAGAAAACACCTGCAGAAGCTCAAGAACTTATTGACATGGTTGCAAATAATCAATTCATGTACACTTTTGAGAGGAATTCTGTGAATAATGGGATGCCTCAGAGGAAGGGAGTTCTTGAGATTGATGATCTGAATGCCATATTGGCTCAGAACAAAATGTTGACTCAGCAAGTCAACATGATTTTTCAAAGTCTGAGTGGATGGCAAAATGCATCCAACAGTACTAAAGAGGCATCTTCTGAAGAAGAAGCCTATGATCCTGAGAACCCTGCAATGGCAGAGGTAAATTACATGGGTGAATCTTATGGAAACACCTATAATTCCTCATGGAGAAATCATCCAAATTTCTCATAGAAGGATCAACAGAAGTCTCAACAAGGCTTTAATAATGGTGGAAGAAACATGCTTAGTAATAGCAAGCCTTTTCCATCATCTCAGCAACAGACAGAGAATTCTGAGCAGAGCTTCTCTAGGATAGCAAATATAGTCTCTGATCTGTCTAAGGCCACTTTAAGCTTCATGAGTGAAACAAGGTCCTCCATCAGAAATTTGGAGGCACAAGTGGGCCAGCTGAGTAAGAAAGTCACTGAAACTCCTCCTAGTACTCTCCCAAGCAATACTGAAGAGAATCCAAAAAGAGAGTGCAAGGCCATTGATATAATCAAAATGGCCGAACCCAGAGAGAAAGGGGAGGACGTGAATTCCAATGAGGAAGACCTCATGGGACGTATCTCAAACAAGAAGGAGTTCCCTATTGAGGACCTAAAGGAATCTGTGGCTCATATAGAGACCATAGAGATTCCGTTAAACCTCCTTCTGCCATTCATGAGCTCTGAAAACTATTCTTCCTCTGAAGAGGATGAAGAGGTAACTGGAGAGCAAGTTGCTCAATATCTGGGAGTGATAAATGACTATTTTATGGTTTATCTTGTGTTTAATTGAGTGAATTTTATCAATCTTTCATACACTTATTCATACTAATTGCACGAGTTTACGTTTTCCTTCCGGATTTTGTGCTATGATTGAAAACATGCTTCTTTGGCCTTATATTTGATAATATTAATCCTTTCTTATTACCATTAGATGCCATGATATGTGTGTTAAGTGATTTCAGGGATTACAGGGCATGAATGGCTCAGAGGATGGAAAGGAAGCATGCAAAAGTGGAAGGAATACAAAAAGTTGAAGAAACTGCTAAGCTGTCTAGCCTGACCTCTACGCACTCAAATGGTCATAACCTGAGCTACAAAATTCCAAATGAGATGGTTTCAGTTTCGTTGGAAAGCTAACATCCGGGGATTCGCAACGATATATAATTTGCCATAGCTGCCTTGAAGTTAGTTGACGCGAACACGTGAATGACGCGCCCGCATCACATCTGCGAACTTTAATCCATGCAAACACGTGGACGACGCCTCCGCGCCACTTTGCCGCGACCTGTACAGACCAGAAAGCACTGGGAGTGACTTCTGGGCTGTTTTTGACCTAGTTCTCGGCCCAAAAATATAGATTAGAGGCTAGGAGTGGAGCAGAATCAGATCATTCAATCATTACTCACAATTTTAGGTTTTAGATGTAGTTTTTAGAGAGAGAGGTTCTCTCCTCTCTCTTAGGAATTAGGATTAGAATTAGAATTTATCTTATTAGGATTATTTCTTCATCACAGGTCAATGTTCCTTTTATTTACTTTTCCAATTTAATTTATGAACTCCATGTTAAAAATTGATTTCCTTATTTAATATAATTTGAGGTATTTTAGACTCATGATTGTTTTCTTTTATTTATATAAATAATTTGGATTTTTTCCTCCTTTTGGCTTTGGTTGATTAATTGGTAACTCTTGAGTTGTCAAACTCAGCAGTGATTGAAATGGGAAGATTCTAATTGATCTAGATCGCTCTAAAGCTAGCCCTCCCACAGGGATTAACTAGGACTTGAGGATCAAGCTAATTAGTCCACTTGACCTTCCTCTGTTTAATAAAGGATAACTAAGTGGGATTAAAACCCAATTCTCATCACACCTGATAAGGGTAACTAGGATAGGAATTCCAATTCTAATACCTTGCCAAGAGTTTATTTTATTATTACTATTTTATTTTTCTTATCATTTAACATACTTGTTTCTTACTTTCAAAACCTCCAATTTACAAGACTCATAACCAATAATAAGAACATACCTTCCTGCAATTCCTTGAGAAGACGACCCGAGGTTTAAATACTTCGGTTATCAATTTTAAAGGGGTTTGTTACTTGTGACAACCAAAACATTTGTGAGAAAGGACTTTTGTTGGTTTAGAAGCTATACTTACAACATGAATTTATTCTGAATTCTAGATCACGCAAAAGTTTTCTCTTCAAAATGGCGCCGTTGCCGGGGAATTGTAAACGTGTGCCTTATTATTGGTTATTGTAAATATTTTTCTTTTACTTGTTTATTTGTTTCTTCTCTTCCCCCTTATTTCTGATAACTACTATGAATTCTCACCCCTCTCGCTTTGAGTTTGGTTCTACTTTTGTTGAAAGGAATGGAAGCTATAACAGGACTATGCATCATGGTCTAAGCAATCAAAGATGGATGGAGCCAAGAGGATCTGATCACCCCTCTAGGCAACAACACCTTCCTAGATGTCATGGACAGAGACCATTCTATAATGCATACCTAACTGATAGATTTGGTGGATCCCCTTGTAGCTACCAACAAGCCCTACCCTATGCTCAGAGACCATCCTCTCAACATAGCTTCGAACCACCACACTCACAAGCTTCTTTTCACCATTCGCTACCATATGATCCTTATCCGCCCCAATGCCAACCCAATTACTCCTAAGAACCACTACTCCCCTATGCACCATGTCCATATCCGTCAAGCCAAGAATCACAGGTTCGCTTCAAAGAATCGGTAGACCAGTTTTATACAATCCTTCATCAACTGGAGCAAGCAGTAAATCAACTATCTTTCAAACGTTCAGACACTCAACAGACCTCTATGGCTTCATGTGGAGAATCTAATGAAGAACGTAGCGTGAAGAAGACACTAGAAACTTCAATGGACAGTATAGAGCATAACTTCATACTAGAACAAGTAGAGGAAGCTGTCACTATAGAAGAAGAAGAGTTGGTTGAAGATTTGGGAGATGCCGAACTGCCACCTAAATCCAGAGTTGTGGAGAATCCCGTCGAGGACGCTACAATTAATGCTAAGGAGGATAGTGCACAACCTCTAATGCAGATATCTTATGAAGAACTAGACAGAATAACCCAAGACGCATGTTTTCTTGATGATGATAGTCACCAGTCAAGTTCTCCTAGTAATGAACTTGCATCCGCAAGTGAATTCTTTGAGACAGAAGAATCTTCCCCAAGTGAATACGAAGATGATGCAGAGGTTCGACTTTTCTCAACCTCCTAATTATGACTCAAGTGATGAGGAAGATATGGAAGACGTTCACCAAGACATGGTTGGAATGGGAGAAATTTGCAAGGAAGTGGAGGAATTCACTGAAAGACCACAAGAGAGTAGAGCTTGCAGAACCACTGGAAACACTTATCCCAAGGCAACCGTCACCCAACTCCAACTTCAAGTGGGTAAAATCCTTGACTTTCATCTTTACTTTTCCACTTGAATATGGTTTACTTGAAACAGATGGCCAGCTTAGAGCTCTTTGCAGCTTTAAGAGTAAGAGGGAAATGGCTCGTACTTAGAGTTGGTGCACAAGATTCAATAAGGTTCCACGCTTCAACTCGAAGTGCACGGATTGGTATCACCTTCAATCGAATGGATCTCGGAAAACGTTTGGTCATCTTGGTGAGAATCTGATTTCTAAACCGCCCGGATGGAAAAATATAGATCAAAATGAAGGCGGATTTAAAAGCAAAGTTTGGGATCCTGGAATCTATTCTGACATTCGTCACCCCGGGAGCCTGAGAACCCGTTTGAAGCTGCTCAAAAGCTTCACTTGCCTAGTTTGGGACCCCGGAGGCTGTTGGCATTCCAAACATTGGTGGAGATTTCTGGATGAATTTAAGCATAAGCCACCATAACAGGAAGCTCATCCAATGTCCAACTTAAGGACTTTAACTAAAAGTGCTAGGTGGGAGACAACCCACCATGGTATAGTCATTTTTTTCAACTTTTATTTCGTACTGTTTAATCTTATGTTATATTGAACCTGGATGTTATTCGTAAGCACTTGCATTAGCATTACATACTGCATAACTGCATACTTGCATATAAAAAAAATTCGCACGCGTCATAGGTGCGTTAGGAAGAAAATAAATTGAACAGAGAGTCAAACGAAAGCGTGGCTGGAGGCGTGCCTTTGGCACAACTTGATCCACGCGACCGCATCGTTGACGCGTCCACGTCATTAACGAAATAGCCTCCCCACGCGTCCGCGTCACCCACGCGACCGCGTGGCCCTGTATATCGATGTAAAAAGGGTGTATGGCCGAAAGTTGAGCTGGAACGTGGCTGGACTCATGCTAGAAGCACAAGCCCTACCACGCGAATGCGTGCCCCATGCGTCCGCACTGTTTTCCGAAATATGGCCATTCACGCAATCGCGTCACCCACGCGAACGCGTCACCCAGAAAATTGGCAATGTGCGTATTAAACAGAGAGTTGTACGTGCGCGAGGCTGCACTCGCACCAATAGCACAAATCAGGTCACGTGATCGCATGATCCACGCGTCCGCGTCACCTGATAATTATCACACACCACGTGATGGGGTGATCCACGCGTCCGCGTCGCCTGCGCCGCACAGCTTATCCAGATCAGCCAAGATATCTTATCTTTTTCTTCCCCAAATCTAAATTTTCTCTTTCCTTTCTTATTTCTTTCTTCCTTCTTTCTTCCTTTCTTCTTCCTTTTCCATTGGTGTTAAATTTTCTTTTTCAACTATTGCATCTTTTCTTGAATCATTCTGGTGTTTCATGACTTTTTTTATTCTAATTGGGTATTATTATTCATAAGTCAATGCTAATTTTTATAATACTGATATTCCTTTTGCATTGATATACACTTACACTTTCTTGCATTACCCACACTCTCTTCCCCATTGTTGCAACTTTTGCACTATTGATATGCCAATTACTTCCACTATTTTCTCACTTGCATGTTGTAGCTACCATGTAATTGAGACCTTTATTATTTGGCATTAACACCCATATGTTATTTACGTTCTTATCTTTATTTTTGGGTTACTTTTCTTCTTTTCTCCCTTCTTTCAAGAAGGCCACCACGAAGGGAGAGGAAAAGCTTCTTAATGGGAAGACAAACAAGTTCATCTACTCAATCTTTGGAGAAAAGCATCAGTTGAAGCAACCCGTCCACCTGCACATCTTAGTATGCACCAAGGACGGTGCAATCTTTAAGTGTGGGGAGGTCGATACCGATCTCCACGGGTTAGTTAGTCCCCTTTCAACACCAATTTTTAATTTTCTATGTTAATTCATTACTGCATTTGCATGTGTATTTGCATGTTTGATTGCATACTTTACCATTACTTGGTTGAAGTAATATTTTCTTTTTCAAGAAATGTTTTATAGTATTTCACTAATTTAAATTAAAAACTTTTCGAAAAACTTGTTTGAAGAAATATTATTTTGGAACATGATTTAGAGTTCGAACACACAAAACCAGTGAGATTTTGAGCCTACTTGATTGGTTGCATTTTACCAACCAATATTTTATTTTTGTGTGTGTTTTTCTCTCTAAAATTGTGATCTTTGTCTTGCTTAATTCTATATTTTCATTATTTGATGTATGCATGCACTTATTACCCCTTGTTCTTTACTTTAGCTCATCACTAACTCTAAGCGAAAAACAATAATGTCCTTAATTTGAATCCTTGATTAGCTTAGACTAATGAAAGCGCTCATAAATTAAGTGTGGGGAAAGTGGGTTTGGAAATGTTTGGTTTGAGAATTGAGTATGTTAGACTTTGTGTGAAAATGTGAAAAATGTTAAGAATATGTTTATGCATTCAAAACCTTAATCATATGCATTGAAAAAAAATTACTAAGAAAAGAAAAATAGAAAAAAAAAAGAAAAGAAGAAAAAAGAGCAGAAAAATAAAAAGGGGACAAAATGCCCCAAAGTAAATGGCAATAGCAATGCATATGTACTGTACTCAAAACTTGGAATGCATAAATATGTAGTAAATGCAGTTAATGGATAGTTATTGATTTTATATTACATGGATTGTCCTAAGTTAGGTGAAAAGTTTATGTTAATTAAGGATTCAGATTTTAGTCCACTTGACTAAATACAATCCTACCTTGACCCTAACCCCGTTACAACCCTTAAAAGACCTCTTGATTTGTGTATTAGTGCATTAAATTTTTGTTGATTGTTAGATAAAGAGCAAGCCTTAGAAAGCAAGATTAGTAGAGAACTGAGAGAATCAAACCTTAAATACCTGAGCGATTAGAGTGCATACACTTCCGGTGAGGGTTCGATGCTCGATTCCTTGTTCCCTGCTTTCATGAGCTATCTTCTTCTTGCAAGTTATTTGTACTTCATTTTTATGATTTGAATTAGTGAAATCCAATTTATGTTTATCTTGGAGAGTTTGTTTACTTTTAACCAAGTCGGTAAAAGCATTTTGCATTTAGCTGCATTCACATAAATAGGTTACATTTCATACATCCCACCATTCTGCCTTCACTCTTATAGCTTCTCTTGAGCTTAGCATGACGACATGCTAATGTTTAAGTGTGGGGAGGTTGATAAACCACTATTTTATGGTTTATCTTATGCTCAATTGAGTGAATTTTATCAATCTTTCATACACTTATTCATACTAATTGCATGAGTTTATGTTTTCCTTCCAGATTTTGTGCTATGATTGAAAACATGCTTCTTTGGCCTTATATTTGCTAATATTAATCTTCTCTTATTACCATTAGATGCCGTGATATGTGTGTTAAGTGATTTCAGGGATTACAGGGCATGAATGGCTCAGAGGATGGAAAGGAAGTATGCAAAAGTGGAAGGAATACAAGAAGTTAAAGAAACTGTTAAGCTGTCCAACCTGACCTCTTCGCACTCAAACGGTCATAACTTGAGCTACAGAGGTCCAAATGAGATAGTTACAGTTGCGTTGGAAAGCTAACATCCGGGGTTTCGCAACAATATATAATTTCCCATAGCTGCCCTGAAGTTAGGCAACACGAAAACTTATGACAACCAAAACATTTGTGAGAAAGGACTTTTGTTGGTTTAGAAGCTATACTTACAACGGGAATTTATTCTAAATTCTAGATCACGCAAAAGTTCTCTCTTCAGGGAGCTATCATGAAGTTGAATGCCAAGTTGTTTGGTAATGAGACTTGGGAAGATGAACCTCCCTTGCTCATTAGTGAACTAGATACATGGGTTCAGTAAACTCTACCTCAAAAGAAACAAGATCCTGGTAAATTCTTAATATCATGTACCATAGGCACCATGACCTTTGAGAAGGATCTTTGTGACCTGGGGTCAGGGATAAATCTTATGCTACTCTCTGTAATTGAGAAGTTGGGGATCATTGAGGTACAGCCTGCCACATTCTCATTCGAGATGGGAGACAGGTCACAAAGACAAGCTTATGGATTAGTAGAGGACGTGTTAGTGAAGGTTAAAGGGCTTTACGTCCCTGCTGATTTCATAATCTTAGAGACTAGGAAGAATGAGGATGAATGCATCATCCTTGGAAGACCTTTCCTAGCCACAGCAGGAGCTGTGATAGATGTTAACAGAGGAGAATTAGTCCTTCAATTAAATGGGGACTACCTTGTGTTTAAGGCCCAAGGGTGTCCTTCTGTAAACATGGAAAAGAGGCACGCTAAGCTTCTCTCAATACAGAGTCAAACAAAGCCCCCACAATCAAACTCTAAGTTTGGTGTTGGGAGGCCACAACTAAACTCTAAGTTTGATGTTGAGAAGCCCCCACATTCAAACTCTATGTTTGGTGTTGGAAGGCCCTCATCATGCTCTGAACATCTGTGAGGCTCCATGAGAGCCCACTATCAAGCTATTGACATTAAATAAGCACTTATTGGGAGGCAAACCAATTTTTATTTATCTAATTTTATTTTTATTTTATTGTTCTTTTATGTTTTATTAGGTTCATGATCATGTGGTGTCACAAAACAAATACTAAAATTAAAAACAGAATAAAAAACAGCAGAAGAAACAGCACACCCTGGATGAAGAGCCTACTGGCGTTCAAATGCAAGTAAGGAGCATCTGACTGGCATTTAAAACAGAGCATGAATCTGGCGTTGAACGCCAGAAACAAGCAGCAATATGGCATTTAAACGCCAGGATTGCACCCTGAGGAAAGCTGGCGTTTAACGCCAGCAACAAGCATCAGGCTGGCGTTAAACGCCAGAAACAAGCTTCAGCCTGGCGTTAAACGCCAGGATTGCAGGCAGAGGGCGTTTTACACACCTAATAGGTGCAGGGATGATAAATCTTTGACACCTCAGGATTTGTGGACCACACAGGATCACCTCAGGATCTGTGGACCCCACAGGGTCCCCACCTACCTCAACTCACCTTCTCTCTTCTTCACACATCCATCCACTTTTCCCCATAAACCCCACCTACCTTCAAATTTAAAATCTCTTTCTCACCCAAACCCAACCTACATGACCGAACCATAAACCCCTCTCCCTCCACTATATAAACCCCTCCATCCTTCTTCATTCTCACACAACACAACCCTTTCTTCTCCCCTTGGCCGAAACCCACACTTCTCTCCCTCTCCTCCATATCTTCTTCTTCTTCATCTATTCTTTCTTCTTTTGCTCGAGGACGAGCAGCATTCTAAATTTGGTGTGGTAAAAGCATAGCTTTTTTATTTTTCCATAACCATTTATGGCACCTAAGGCCGGAAAAACCTCTAGAAAGAGGAAAGGGAAAACTAAAGCTTCCAACTCCGAGTTATGGGAGATGGAGAGATTCATCTCAAGGGTCCATAGCTCAGCAGTAGAGCATTTGACTGCACATCAAGAGAGCCCACTCATGGACCTCAACAAGAGCATGACGAATTCCCTCATCAAGAAATCCCTGAGATACCTCAGGGGATACAGTTTCCTCCACACAATTATTTGGAGCAACTAAGGATAGGAGTACCAAAATCACTAGGGATCAAGCAACAGAGGCAAAGAAGAGACATAGAGGAGCTAAAAAACATAGAGGACCTCAGGCGCTCCATTGATCTTCAAGAGGGAGACACCACCCACACTAAGGTGGACTCATTCCTTAATCTTCTTGTCTATTTATTTGCTGTTTTCGGTTTTATGCTATATGTTTATCTATGTTTGTGTCTTTATTACATGATCATTAGTGTCTAGTGTCTATGTCTTAAGGCTATGAATAATTCCATGAATCCTTCACCTTTCTTAAATGAAAAATGTTTTTAATACAAAATAACAAGAAGTACATGAGTTTCGAATTCATCCTTGAAATTAGTTTAATTATATTGATGTGGTGACAATACTTTTTGTTTTCTGAATGAATGCTTGAACAGTGCATATTTTTTATCTTGTTATTTATGAATGTTAAAATTTTTGGCTCTTGAAAGAATGATGAAAAAGAGAAATGTTATTGATGATCTGAAAAATCATAAAATTGATTCTTGAAACAAGAAAAAGCAGTGAATAACAAAAGCTTGCAAAAAAAAGTGGCAAAAAAATAAAAGAAAAAGAAAAAAACAAGCAGAAAAAGCCAATACCCCTTAAAACGAAAAGGCAAGGGTAAAAAGGATCCAAGGCTTTGAGAATCAATGGATATGAGGGCCCAAGGAAATAAAAACCAGGCCTACGCGGCTAAATCAAGTTGTCCCTAACCATGTGCTTGTGGCATGCAGGTCCAAGTGAAAAGCTTGAGACTGAGTGGTTAAAGTCATGATCCAAAGCAAAAGAGTGTGCTTAAGAGCTTTGGACACCTCTAACTGGGGACTTTAGCAAAGCTGAGTCACAATCTGAAAAGTTTTACCCAGTCATGTGTCTGTGGCATTTATGTATCCGGTGGTAATAATGGAAAACAAAGTGCTTAGGGCCACGACCAAGACTCATAAAAGTAGCTGTGTTCAAGAATCAACATACTTAACTAGGAAAATTAATAACACCATCTGAACTCTGAGTTCCTATAGATGCCAATCATTCTAAACTTCAAAGGATAAAGTGAGATGCCAAAACTGTTCAGAGGCAAAAAGCTACAAGTCCCGCTCATCTAATTAAAACTAATATTCATTGATGTTTTGGGATTTATAGTATATTCTCTTCTTTTTATTGATGAGCGGATAATTTATACGCTTTTTGGCATTGTTTTTAGGTAGTTTTTAGTAAGTTCAAGCTACTTTTAGGGATATTTTCATTAGTTTTTACGTTAAATTAACATTTCTGGAATTTACTATGAGTTTGTGTGTTTTTCTGTGATTTCAGGTAATTTCTGGCTGAAATTGAGGGACTTGAGCAAAACTCTGAAAAAGGCTGACAAAAGGACTGCTGATGCTGTTGGAATCTGACCTCCCTGCAGTTGAAATGGATTTTCTGGAGCTACAGAACTCCAATTGGCGCGCTCTGAATGGCGTTGGAAAGTAGACATCCAGAGCTTTCCAGCAATATATAATACTCTATTCTTTATTCGGAAATTGATGACGTAACTTGGCGTTGAACGCCAAGTACATGCTGCTATCTGGAGTTAAACGCCAGAAACACGGCATGATCCGGAGTTGAACGCCCAAAACACGTTATAACTTGGAGTTCAACTCCAAGAGAAGCCTCAGCTCGTGGATAGACCAAGCTCAGCCCAAACATACACCAAGTGGGCCCCGGAAGTGGATTTATGCATCAATTACTTACTCATGTAAACCCTAGTAGCTAGTTTATTATAAATAGGACTTTTTACTAGTGTATTAGAGATCTCTGGACACCTAGTCCTTAGACCATGGGGGCTGGCCATTCGGCCATGCCTGAATCTTTCACTTATGTATTTTCAACAGTGGAGTTTCTGCACACCTTAGATTAAGGGTGTGGAGCTCTGCTGTACCTCAAGTTTCAATACAATTACTATTACTTTCTATTCAATTCTCTTTGGTATTCCGAGTAGGATTCCGGTATTGAATGACTGTGACGAGCTTCAAACTCCTGAAGGCTGGGCGTGATGACAAACGCAAAAGAATCAATGGATTCTACTCCAACCTGATTAAGAACCGACAGATGATTAGCCGTGCTGTGACAGAGCTTCTTGGACCATTTTTACTGAGAGGATGGGATGTAGCTATCAACAAGGGTGATGCCTCCAGACGATTAGCCGTGCAGTGACAGCGCATAGGACCATTTTCCCGAGAGGATTAAAAGTAGCCATTGATGATGGTGATGCCCTACATACAGCTTATCATTGAAAGGAGTAGGAAGGATTGGATGAATGTAATAAAAAAGTAGAGATTCGAGAGGAGCACAGCATCTCCATATGCCTATCTGAAATTCCCACTATTGATTTACATAAGTATTTCTATCCCTCTTTATTTTCTATTTATTATTAATTTTTGAAACCCATAACCATTGAATCTGCCTAACTGAGATTTACAAGGTGACCATAGCT
>NC_029778.3:39941848-39943532 GCF_000817695.3 Arachis duranensis
ATGTTTTGGGTCATATTTGTATTTTTCTCTCTCATAATTAAAAATTCAAAAAATCAAAAAAATATCTTTTCCTTATTTTTCTCATAATTTTCGAAAATTTGAGTTGACTTAGTCAAAAATTTTTAAAATTAGTTATTTCTTATAAGTCAAGTCAAATATTCAAAATTTAAAAATCTTATCTTTTCAAAATCTTTTTCAAAATTCATATCTTCTCCAATTTTTCCTCTTTTTCGAAAATTTCAAAAATCTTTTTCAAAATATTTTCAAAATCTTTTTCTTATCTTTATATCAAATTTTTGAAAACTCACTAATAATTAATGTGGTTGATTCAAAAATTTGAAGTTTGTTACTTTCTTGTTAAGAAAGGTTCAATCTTTAAGTTCTATAATCTTATCTTGTAGTTTCTTGTTAGTGAAGTAAGTAATTTTAAAATTTAAAAATTAAATCTTTTTATCTTTTATCTTATCTTTTTCAAAAAATTTTATCTTCTTCAAAATTTGATTTCAAAATATCTTATCTAACCTCTTATCTTCTTATCTTTTCAAATTTGATTTTAATATCTTTTTCAACTAACTTTTCAAAATTTGATTTCAAATCTTTTTCAATCAACTAACTAACTTTTTGTTTGTTTCCTATCTTTTTCAAAAACAACTAACTACCTATCCCTCTCTATTTTTCGAAAATATCTCATCTCTTTTTCAAAAATTCTTTTTGTTTTAAATTTTAATTTTAACCTTATCTTATCTCTAATTTTCGAAAATTACTAACCCCTTTTCAAAATTATTTTCGAAATTCTCTATCTCTTTTCTTATTCCATTTAATTATTTATTTACTAACACTTCTCTTCACCTCTCTCCATCTAAATATCCGAATCCCCTCTTTTACATTCTTCTCCCCTTTCTTCTTCTACTAACATAAAGAAATCTCTATACTGTGACATAGAGGATTCCTCTTTCTTTTCTTGTTTTCTTCTCTTTCATATGAGCAGGAACAAGGATAAAGGCACTCTTGTTGAAATTGACCCAGAACCTGAAAGGACTCTGAAGAGAAAATTAAGAGAAGCTAAATTACAACAATCTAAAGGTAACCTTTCAGAAATATTAGAACAAGAGAAGGAGATGACAGCCGAAAATAATAATAATGCAAGGAGAATGCTTGGTGACTTCACAAAGCCAACGTCCAAATTTGATGGAAGAAGCATATCCATTCCTGCCATTGGAGCCAATAACTTTGAGCTGAAACATCAGCTAGTTGCCTTAATGCAACAAAACTGCAAGTTTTATGGACTTCTATCTGAAGATCCTTACCAGTTTTTAACTGAGTTCTTGCAGATCTGTGAGACTGTAAAGACGAATGGAGTTGATCCTGAAGTCTACAGACTCATGCTTTTCCCCTTTGCTGTAAGAGACAGAGCTAGAATATGGTTGGATTCACAACCTAAGAATAGCCTGGACTCTTGGGATAAGCTGGTCACTGCCTTCTTGGATAAATTCTTTCCTCCTCAAAAGCTGAGCAAGCTGAGAGTGGATGTTCAGACCTTCAACCAAAAAGATGGTGAATCCCTCTATGAAGCTTGGGAAAGATACAAGCAGCTGACCAAAAGATGTCCATCTGACATGTTTTCAGAATGGACCATATTAGATATATTCTATTATGGCCTGTCTGAATTTTCGAAAATGTCATT
>NC_029778.3:39943555-39943870 GCF_000817695.3 Arachis duranensis
ATCTGAATGGATGGCAACATGCATCCAACAGTACTAGAGAGGCAGCTTCTGAAGAAGCTTATGATCCTGAGAACCCTACCATGGCAGAGGTTAATTACATGGGTGAACCTTATGGAAACACCTATAACTCATCATGGAGAAATCATCCAAATTTCTCATGGAAGGATCAACAAAAGCCTCAACAAGGCTTTAACAATGGTGGGCATAATAGGCTGAGCAATAGCAAACCTTTTTCATCATCTTCTCAGCAACAGACAGAGAATTCTGAACAAAACACTTCTAATTTAGCCAATCTAGTCTCTGATCTGTCAAAGG
>NC_029778.3:39944100-39948104 GCF_000817695.3 Arachis duranensis
TGAAAATCCTAGTGAGGAAGACCTCCTGGGACGTCCTTCAAGCAAGAAGGAGTTTCCTATTAAGGATCCAAAGGAATCTGAGGCTCATACAGAGACCATAGAGATTCCATTAAATCTCCTTTTGCTATTCATGAGCTCTGAAGACTATTCTTCCTCTGAAGAGGATGAAGATGTGACTGGAGAGCAAGTTGCTCAATATTTAGGAGCTATCATGAAGTTGAATGCCAAGTTGTTTGGTAATGAGACTTGGGAAGGTGAACCTTCCTTGCTCATTAGTGAACTAGATACTTGGATTCAGCAAACTCTACCTAAAAAAAAAAACAAGATCCTGGCAAGTTCTTAATACCTTGTACCATAGGCACCATGACCTTTGAAAAGGCTCTATGTGATCTAGGGTCAGGGATAAATCTTATGCCACTCTCTGTAATGGAGAAGCTGGGGATCATTGAGGTACAACCTGCCTTGTTCTCATTACAATTGGCAGACAAGTCATTGAGACAAGCTTATGGAACAGTAGAGGACGTGTTAGTAAAGGTTGAAGGCCTTTACATCCCTGCTGATTTCATAATCTTAGACACTAGGAAGGAAGAGGATGAATGCATAATCCTTGGAAGACCTTTCCTAGCCACAGCAGGAGCTGTGATAGATGTCAATAGAGGTGAACTAGTCCTTCAATTGAATGGGGACTACCTTGTGTTTAAGGACATTAAAGAAGCGCTTGTTGGGAGGCAACCCAATTTTATTTATCTAATTTTTATTTTATTGTTATTTTGTGTTTTATTAGGTGCATGATCATGAGGAGTCACGAAAAAAATGTAAAAATTAAAAACAGGATCAAAAATAGCAGAAGAAAAAATTCACACCCTGGAGGAAGCACAGACTGGCGTTCAACGCCAGTAAGGAGCATCTGGCTGGCGTTCAATGCCAGAACAGAGCATGAAACTAGCGCTGAACGCCAGAAACAAGCAACATTCTGGCGTTTGAACGCCAGGAATGTGCCTAGAGGAAAAGCTGGCGCTGAACGCCAGTAACAAGCATAAAACTGGCGTTCAACGCCAGAAACGTTACATCTGGGCGTTGAACGCCCAGAATGTGCACCACTCGGTGTTTAAACGCCAGAATGGTATGCAAAGGCATTTTACATGCCTATTTGGTGCAGGGATGGAATTCCTTGACACCTTAGGATCTGTGAACCCCACAGGATCATCTCAGGATCTGTGGACCTCACAGGATCCCCACCTACCTCGCCCTCTCTCTCTCCATTCATGGTCATCCCTTCTGTTTTCATTCACCACCTACATCTATCCACTCTTCCTCATACCCCCCACCTACCTTTAAAATTCAAATTCTCTTTCCCACCCAATCCCACCCATATAGCCAAATACACACATCCCTCAATCTCCTCCATCTCTTCTTCTTCTTCTCTTCTTTCTTCTCTTGCTCGAGGACGAGCAATATTTTAAGTTTGGTGTGGTCAAAGCACAATCTTTTTTGTTTTCCACTACCATCAATGGCACCTAAGGCCGGAGAATCCTCTAGAAAAGGAAAAGGGAAGACAAAAGCTTCCACCTCTGAGTCATGGGAGATGGAAACACTCATCTAAAGGGTGTATAACTCAGTGGTAGAACATTTGACTGCAAATCAAGAGATCCCTAAGATACCTCAGGGGATAAATTGTCCTCCACACAATTATTGGGAGCAACTAAGGATAGGAGCACCAAAATTACTAGGAATCATTCAACAGAAGCAAGGAAGAGACATAGAGGAGCTCAAAAAGCACCATTGGTTCTTCAAGAAGGCGCCACCCTCACTAAGGTGGACTCATTCCTTGTTCTTATTTCTTTTTGCTTTTCAGTTTTTATGCTGTGTTTATCTATGTTTTGTGTCTCTACTTCATGATCATTAGTAGTTAGTAACTATGTCTTAAAGCTATGAATAAATTCCATTAATCCTTCACCTCTCTTAAATGAAAAATGTTTTAATTCAAAAGAACAAGAAGTACATGGATTTCGAAATTATCCTTGAATTTAATTTAATTATATTGATGTGGTTACAATACTTTTTGTTTTCTGAATGAATGATTGAACAGTGCATAATTTTGATCTTGTTGTTTATGAATGTTAAAATTGTTGGCTCTTGAAAGAATGATGAACAAAGAGATATCTTATTGATGATCTGAAAAATCATGAAATTGATTCTTGAAGCAAGGAAAAGCAGTGAAAAAGGAAGAATCTTGCGAAAAAAAATATATGTGGCGAAAAAATAAAAATAGAAAGAAAAAAAAAAGCAAGCAGAAAAAGCCAATAGCCCTTAAAACCAAAAGGCAAGGGTAAAAAGGATCCAAGGCTTTGAGCATCAATGGATAGGAGTGCCCAAGGAAATAAAATCCAGGCCTAAGCGGCTAAATCAAGCTGTCCCTAACCATGTGCTTGTGTCATGAAGGTCCAAGTGAAAAGCTTGAGACTGAGTGGTTAAAGTCGTGATCCAAAGCAAAAAGAGTGTGCTTAAGAGCTCTGGATACCTCTAACTGGGGACTCTAGCAAAACTGAGTCACAATCTGAAAAGGTTCATCCAGTTATGTGTTTGTGGCATTTGTGTATCCGGTGGTAATACTGGAAAACAAAATGCTTAGGGCCACGGCCAAGACTCATAAGTAGCTGTGTTCAAGAATCAACATGCTTAACTAGGAGAATCAATAACACCATCCGAAATTCTAAGTTCCTAGAGAAGCCAATCATTCTAAACTTCAAGGGAAAAAGTGAGATACCAAAACTTTTCAGAAGCAAAAAGCTACAAGTCCCGCTCATCTAATTATAATTAATATTCATTGATATTTTGAAATTTATAGTATATTCTCTTCTTTTTATCCTAATTGATTTTCAGTTGCTTGGGGACAAGCAACAATTTAAGATTGGTGTTGTGATGAGCGGATAATTTATACGCTTTTTGGCATTGTTTTTAGGTTGTTTTTATTAAGTTCAAGCTACTTTTAGGGATGTTTTCATTAGTTTTTATGTTAAATTCACATTTCTATACTTTAATATGAGTTTGTGTGTTTTTCTGTGATTTCAGGTAATTTCTGGCTGAAATTGTGGGACTTGAGCAAAACTCTGAAAAAGGCTGACAAAAGGACTGCTGATGCTGTTGGAATCTGACCTCCCTGCACTTGAAACGGCGTTGGAAAGTAGACATCCAGAGCTTTCCAGCAATATATAATAGTCCATACTTTATATGGAAATTGACGACGTAACTTGGCGTTGAACGCCAAGTACATGCTGCTGTCTGGAGTTAAACGCCAGAAACACGTCATGATCCGGAGTTGAACGCCCAAAACACGTTATAACTTAGAGTTCAACTCCAAGAGAAGCCTCAGCTCGTGGATAGACCAAGCTCAGCCCAAACATACACCAAGTGGGTCCCGGAAGTGGATTTATGCATCAATTACTTACTCATGTAAACCCTATTAGCTAGTTTATTATAAATAGGGCTTTTTACTAGTGTATTAGAGATCTCTGGACGCCTAGTCCTTAGACCATGGGGGCTGGCCATTTGGCCATGCCTGAACCTTTCCCTTATGTATTTTCAACAGTGGAGTTTTTGCACACCATAGATTAAGGGTGTGGAGCTCTGCTGTACCTCAAGTTTCAATACAATTACTATTACTTTCTATTCAATTCTCTTTTATTCTTATTCCAAGATATACGTTGCACAACACTTTGATGAATGTGATGATCCGTGACACTTATCATCATTCTCACCTATGAACGTGCGTGACTGACAACCACTTCCGTTCTACTCTAGGCCGGGCGCATATCTCTTAGATTCCCCAACAGAATCTTCGTGGTATAAGCTAGATAGATGGCGGCATTCATGGGGATCCGGAGAGTCTAACCTTGTCTGTGGTATTCCGAGTAGGATCCCGGGAATCCGGAAAGTCTAACCTTGTCTGTGGTATTCCGAGTAGGATTCCGGTATTGAATGACTGTGACGAGCTTCAAACTCCT
>NC_029778.3:39948140-39951478 GCF_000817695.3 Arachis duranensis
AGAGCATTTGGACCATTTTCACTGAGAGGATGGGATGTAGCTATCAACAAGGGTGATGCCTCCAGATGATTAGCCGTGCAGTGACAGCGCATAGGACCATTTTCCCGAGAGGATTAAAAGTAGCCATTGATGATGGTGATGCCCTACATACAGCTTGCCATGGAAAAGAGTAGGAAGGATTGGATGAATGTAATAAAAAAGTAGAGATTCGAGAGGAGCACAGCATCTCCATACGCCTATCTGAAATTCCCACTATTGATTTACATAAGTATTTCTATCCCTTTTTATTTTCTATTTATTATTAATTTTTGAAACCCATAACCATTGAATCTGCCTAACTGAGATTTACAAGGTGACCATAGCTTGCTTCATACCAACAATCTCTGTGGGATCGACCCTTACTCATGTAAGGTATTACTTGGATGACCCAGTACACTTGCTGGTTAAGTTGAACGGAGTTGTGAGCTTCTCTAACAGTGCCTGGAACTCTTGTATCACAATTTCGTCCACCATTTATCCTATTTGATTTTTAGTTGCTTGGGAACAAGCAACAATTTAAGTTTGGTTTTGTGATGAGCGAATAATTTATACGCTTTTTGGCATTGTTTTTAGGTAGTTTTTAGTAGGATCTAGCTACTTTTAGGGATGTTTTCATTAGTTTTTATGCTACATTCACGTTTCTAGACTTTACTATGAGTTTGTGTGTCTTTTTGTGATTTCAGGTATTTTCTGGCTGAAATTGAGGGACATGAGCAAAAATCTGATTTAGGCTGAAAAAGGGACTGCTGATACTGTTGGATTCTGACCTCCCTGCACTCGAAATAGATTTTCTGGAGCTACAGAATTCCAAATGGCGCACTTCAACGGCATTGGAAAGTAGACATCCAGAGTTTTCCATCAATATATGATAGTCTATACTTTATTCGAGTATAGACGATGCAAACTGGCGTTCAACACCAGTTCCATGCTGCATTCTGGAGTAAAACGCCAGAAACACGTCACAAACTAGAGTTAAACGCCAAAAATACGTTAAAACTTGGCGTTTAACTCCAAGAGAAGTCTCTGCACGTGTAGAGCTCAAGTTTAGCCCAAGCACACACCAAGTGGGCCCCGGAAGTGGATTTCTGCATCAATTACTTATCTCTGTAAACCCTAGTAACTAGTTTAGTATAAATAGAACTTTTTACTATTGTACTAGGGGTCCTTTTCCCTATTTTCGAATTCATATCACATTTTGGGGGCTGGCCATTTGGCCATGCCTGGACCACTATCACTTATGTATTTTCAACGGTGGAGTTTCTACACACCATAGATTAAGGTGTGGAGCTCTGCTGTACCTCGAGTATTAATACAAAGTACTATTGTTCTTCTATTCAATTCATGCTTATTCTTATTCTAAGATATTTGCTACACTTCAACATGATGAATGTGATGATCCGTGACACTCATCATCATTCTCACCTATGAACGCGTGACTGACAACCACTTCTGTTCTACCTTAGAACGAGTGAATATCTCTTAGATTCCTTGATCAGAATCTTCGTAGTATAAACTAGAATTATTGGCGGCCATTCTTGAGAATCCGGAAAGTCTAAACCTTGTCTGTGGTATTTCGAGTAGGATTCAAGGATTGAATGACTGTGACGAGCTTCAAACTCGCGATTGTTGGGCGTGGTGACAGATGCAAAAGAATCAATGGATTCTATTCCGACATGATCGAGAACCGACGAATGATTAGCCGTGCTGTGATAGAGCATTTGGACCATTTTCACTGAGAGGATGGGATGTAGCCATTGACAACGATGAGGCCCTACATACAGCTTGCCATGGAAAGGAGTATGAAGGATTGAAGGAAGGCAGTAGGAAAGCAGAGACTCAACAGGGACAAAGCATCTCCATACACTTATCTAAAATTCCCACCAATGATTTACATAAGTATCTCTATCTTTATTTTATGCTTTATTTATTATTATTTTCGAAAACCATTATAACCATTTGAATCTGCCTAATTGAGATTTACAAGATGACCATAGCTTGCTTCATACCAACAATCTCCGTGGGATTGGTGCACGAAATTGCAATCACACTTTTGCAATCCCGCACAACTAACCAGCAAGTGCACTGGGTCGTCCAAGTAATACCTTACGTGAGTAAGGGTCGATCCCACGGAGATTGTCGGCTTGAAGCAAGCTATGGTTATCTTGTAAATCTTAGTCAGGATATCAGAAATTATCAGGATTGATTGTGAAGAGTAAAAGAACATGAAATAAGTACTTGTTTTGCAGTAATGGAGAACAGGTTGAGGTTTTAGAGATGCTCCATCTTCTGAATCTCTGCTTTCCTACTGTCTTCTTCTTCAAACATGCAAGGCTCCTTCCATGGCAAGCTGTATGCAAGGGTTTCACCGTTGTCAGTGGCTACCTCCCATCCTCTCAGTGGAAATGTTCAACGCACCCTGTCACGGCACGGCTATCCATCTGTCGGTTCTCAATCAGGCCGGAATAGAATCCAGTGATTGTTTTGCGTCTGTCACTAACGCCCCGCCTTCAGGAGTTTGAAGTTCGTCACAGTCATTCAATCATTGAATCCTACTCAGAATACCACAGACAAGGTTTAGACCTTCCGGATTCTCTTGAATGCCGCCATCAATTCTAGCTTATACCACGAAGATTCTGATTAAGGAATCCAAGAGATATCTACTCAATCTAAGGTAGAACGGAGGTGGTTGTCAGGCACACGTTCCTAGTTGAGAATGATGATGAGTGTCACGGATCATCACATTCATCCGGTTTAAGAACAAGTAATATCTTAGAATGGAAGCAAGCATGATTGAATGAAAAACAGTAGTAATTGCATTAATCCATCAAGACACAGCAGAGCTCCTCACCCCCAACCATGGGGTTTAGAGACTCATGCCATGGAAAGTACACAAGGAAACGTGTAAAGTGTCATGAGGTACAGATACAATGTCAAAATATCCTATTAATAGTGAACTATTAACCTAAGGTATACAAAAATGAGTAAATGACGTAAAAATCCACTTCTGGGTCCACTTAGTGTGTGCTTGGGCTGAGCATTGAAGCTTTCATGTGTAGAAACTTTTTCTGGAGTTAAACGCCAGCTTTTATGCCAGTTTGGGCGTTTAACTCCAATTTTTATGCCAGTTCCAGCGTTAAACGCTGGGAATTCTGAGGGTGATTTTCCAGGCCCGTTTGGGCCATCAAATCTCGGAAAAGTATGGACTATTATACATTGCTGGAAAGCCCAGAATGTCTACTTTCCAACGCCATTGAGAGCGCGCCAATTGGGCTTCTGTAGCTCCAGAAAATCCACTTCGA
>NC_029778.3:39951483-39952967 GCF_000817695.3 Arachis duranensis
TAGAATGATTGGCATCTATAAGAACTCAGAACTCAGATAGTGTTATTGATTCTCCTAGTTAAGTATAATGATTCTTGAACATAGCTAGTGTATGAGTCTTGGCTGTGGCCCAATGCACTCTGTCCTCCAGTATTACCACCGGATACATACATGCCACAGACACATACTTGGGTGAACCTTTTCAGATTGTGACCCAGCTTTGCTAGAGTCCCCAATTAGAGATGTCCAGGGTTCTTAAGCACACTCTTTTTGCCTTGGAGCACAACTTTATTTCTTTCTTTTTCTCTTTTTTCGAAATTTTTTTTTGTATTCACTGCTTTTTCTTGCTTCAAGAATCAATCTGATGATTTTTTTAGATCCTCAATAACAGTTCTCTTTTTCCTTCATTCTTTCAAGAGCCAACAATTTTAACATTCTCAAAACAACAAATTCAAAAGACATATGCACTGTTCAAGCATTCAATCAGAAAACAAAAAGTATTGTCACCACATCAAACTAATTCAACTAGTTTCAAGGATAAATTCGAAGTCCTGTACTTCTTGTTCTTTTGTGATTAAAGTATTTTTCATTTAAGAGAGGTGATGGATTCATAGGACATTCATAGCTTTAAGACATGAATTTTAAATTTTATTAATTATGAATTAAGAACAAGACTCAAAAAATAGATATAAGATCAGACTAGAAAATAAAAATAGAAAACAAAAATTTGAATAGGCTCCTAATGATAGAGGTTTTCACAGAGTTAGGACTCAACAACCTTGATTTTGAAAAGTGGATGCTCCCTCAACTTGAGATGAGAGCTTTTGGCGTTTCAACTCTTGGAGTTCACGCCCCTGCTTCTCTTGTTCCTTCAGCAATTTGCAGAGCATGCAGTTCTGATTCTGCTGTTCTTCCTTAAGTTGCTCCATAGTCTATTGCAACTTGTTGATAGATGCTTCTAGGCTGGCCCAGTAGCCAATTTCAGGGAATTCAGGGAGGAACTCCTGCGCCCTCCTTTTGATAGAGTTGTCTTGCATTTGTCCTTCGATTGACTTTTTGGTGATTGGATGTTCAATGGGTATAAATTCATCTACTCCCATTTTTACCCCAGCCTCTTTACAGAGCAAGGAGATCAAGCTTGGGTAAGCCAATTTGGCTTCAGTGGAATTCTTATTTGCAATTGTGTAGATCTCACAAGCAATCACATGATGAACGTCTACTTCTTTTCCAAGCATAATGCAATGAATCATCACTGCTCTCTTGATAGTGACCTCAGAACGGTTGCTAGTGGGCAGTATGGAACGCCCAATAAAGTCTAGCCAACCTCTTACAATTGGTTTGAGGTCTCCCCTCTTGAGTTGGTTTGGGACACCCTTTTAATTGGTTATCCACTTAGTTCCAGGGAGGCATATGTCCTCTAGAACTTGATCTAACCCTTTATCTGCTCTCACCATTCTCCAATTAAAGGATTCAGGATCATCTTGTAGTTGAGGTAATTTGAAGAC
>NC_029778.3:39953000-39954908 GCF_000817695.3 Arachis duranensis
TTTGAAGATTTCTCTTATTTTGTCCAGATGGAAGTACATAACTTTCCCTCTGACCATGGTTCTGTAGGTATGGTAAGCAGTTCCAGTCATTCTCTGGTTATCTGTTAGCCACAGATTTGAGTAGAATTCCTGAACCATATTCCTTCCAACCTTTATCTCAGGATTGGTTAGAACTTTCCATCCTCTGTTTTGAATTTGCTCTTGGATCCCCAGATATTCATCTTCTTTCAGATCAAATTTAACTTCCGGGATCACTGATCTCAGACCCATTATCTTGTGATAATGGTCTTCATGTTCTTTGGTTAAGAACTTCTCTTGATTCCAAAGATTCTTTGGATTATTCTATTTCTTTCCTCTTAAATTGGTTTATTTTCCCTTAGGAACCATGATCTTGATGAATCTTGGCTTAGTGATCACGGAAAAGCACACCAAACTTAGAGGTTTGCTTGTCCTCAAGCAAAAGAAAGGAAAGAAGAGAGAGAGAGAAGAATAGCAAATTCGAATGGTGTGGGGAATGAGGAGGCTGAACGTGTTTTTATAAGGGGGGGAGAAGAGATTTCGAAAAATTGAGAGGGGATTTGAGAAGATATGGAGAGAATTTGAGAGAAGGGTGAGTTTTTGAACAAGATTTGGGAATGAGTTGAGAGATTTGAAGAATGATTTTTGATTTTTGAAGATTTGAAAGTGAATGATGAAAGGTTGAGATGTATTTATGTAGAAAAGTATGGGTAAGAAAAGGAAAGTTTGAAAAAAATTTGATTGGAAATCAAAATCTTGGTCCCCCCACCTTTCTGGCGTTAAACGCCCAGAATGGCATCCATTCTGGCGTTTAACGCCCATTGTGGGCGTTTAACGCCCAGCCAGGTACCCTGGCTGGCGTTAAACGCCAGGATTCCCTTTCTCACTGGGCGTTTTTCTAAACGCCCAGGATGCTGCACACCTGGCGTTAAACGCCCAGAATGGTGCCCATTCTGGCGTTTAACGCCCAAAATGGCACCCTTACTGGCGTTAAACGCCCAGAATGGTGCCCATTCTGGCGTTTAACGCCCAAAATTCCCCTTACTGGCGTCTTTTCGCCTGTAAGCTCTTTTTCTCTGCTTTTTGCACTGAATCCTTCTGTAACTCTGTGAATTCCTTCATTTTTGATACTTGCCTTTGTAAAAACAAAACATATAACCTGCTAATGACTGGGTTGCCTCCCAGCAAGCGCTTCTTTACTGTCTTTAGCTGGACCTTTACTGAAAATCACTCAAGTCTCAGTTTTGAGCATTCCTGCTCAAAATTGATTTCAAGATAATGTTTGACTCTCTATCCATTAACACTGAATTTTTTGTTAGAGTCATTATCCTGAAGCTCTACATATCCATATGGTGACACACCTGTAATCACATATGGTCCTCTCCACCGGGATTTCAACTTTGCTAACTGTACATCCATGTTTAGGAATCTGGTTGCCCAGTAGGCTTTATGTTCCAGTTCCACAGGCAAATGGCAGGCCTTCCCATACACCAGTTGGTATGGAGAGGTTCCTATAGGAGTTTTGAATGCTGTTCTGTATGCCCACAGAGCATCATCCAAGCTCTTTGCCCAATCCTTTCTTCGGGCTATCACAGTCCATTCCAGGATTCTTTTTAGCTCTCTGTTAGAGACTTCAGCTTGCTCATTTGTCTGTGGATGATACGGAGTTGCCACTTTGTGGCTAATTCCATATCGGACCATAGCAGAGTAAAGCTATTTATTGCAGAAATGAGTACCCCCATCACTGATTAGGACTCTGGGAACACCAAATCTGCTGAAGATGTGTTTCTGGAGGAATTTCAGCACGGTCTTGGTATCATTAGTGGGTGTAGCAATTGCTTCTACCCACTTAGATACATAATCCACTGCCACCAGAATGTAAGTGTTTGA
>NC_029778.3:39954934-39955368 GCF_000817695.3 Arachis duranensis
ACCAGAATGCAAGTGTTTGAGTATGATGGTGGGAATGGACCCATGAAGTCAATTCCCCATACATCAAACAATTCTATCTCTAATATCCCTTGTTGAGGCATGGCATATCCTTGAGGCAAGTTACCAGCTCTTTGGCAACTGTCACAGTTACGCACAAACTCTCGGGCATCTTTATAGAGAGTAGGCCAGTAGAAGCCACATTGGAGGACTTTAGTGGCTGTTCGCTCACTTCCAAAATGTCCTCCATACTGTGATCCATGGCAGTGCGATAGGATCCTTTGTGCTTCTTCTCTGGGTACACATCTACGGATCATTCCGTCTGCACATCTCTTAAAGAGATATGGTTCATCCCAGAGGTAGTACTTGGCATCTGAAATTAATTTCTTTCTTTGCATTCTGCTGTACTCCTGGGGTATGAACCTCACAGCTTTATA
>NC_029778.3:39955503-39956227 GCF_000817695.3 Arachis duranensis
TACTGGTTCTATTCGGGACAGATGATTAGCTACTTGGTTCTCTGTCCCTTTTCTGTTTCTTATTTCTATATCAAACTCTTGCAGAAGCAACACCCGTCTTATAAGTCTGGGTTTTGAATCCTGCTTTGTGAGTAAGTATTTAAGAGCAGCATGGTCAGTGTACACAACCACTTTGGATCCTGCTAGATAGGATCTAAACTTGTCAATGGCATAGACCACTGCAAGTAACTCTTTTTCTGTGGTTGTGTAATTCTTCTGTGCGTCATTTAGAACACGGCTGGCATAATAAATGACGTGCAGAAGCTTGTTATGCCTCTGTCCCAACACTGCACTAATGGCATGGTCACTGGCATCACACATTAGTTCAAATGGCAATGTCCAATCTGGTGCAGAGATGACTGGTGCTGTGACCAGCTTAGCTTTCAGGGTCTCAAATGCCTGCAGACACTGTATGTCAAACACAAATGGTGTGTCAGCAGCTAGCAGGTTACTCAAAGGTTTTGCAATTTTCGAAAAATCCTTTATAAACCTTTTGTAGAATCCTGCATGCCCCATAAAGCTTCTGATTGCCTTAACATTGGCAGGTGGTGGTAATTTTTCAATTACCTCTACCTTTGCCTTATCCACCACTATTCCCTTGCTTGAAATTTTGTGCCCAAGGACAATTCCCTCAGTCACCATAAAGTGACATTTCTCCCAGTTTAAAACCAGGTTAGTCTCTTGG
>NC_029778.3:39956563-39958023 GCF_000817695.3 Arachis duranensis
AGAGAAGATGGATAACATGCATCTCTGAAAGGTTGCAGGAGCATTACACAGACCAAAAGGCATCCTTCTGTAGGCAAACACGCCAGAAGGGCAAGTGAATGCTGTTTTCTCTTGGTCTTGAGGATCTACTGCAATTTGGTTGTAACCTAAATAGCTATCCAAAAAGCAGTAATAATCATGACTAGCTAGTCTTTCTAGCATTTGGTCTATGAATGGTAAAGGAAAATGATCCTTTTTGGTGGCTGTATTGAGCCTTCTGTAGTTAATACACATACGCCACCCTGTGACTGTTCTTGTAGGAACCAGTTCATTTTTTTCATTATGAACCACTGTCATGCCTCCCTTTTTGGGGACAACTTGGACAGGGCTCACCCAGGGGCTATCAGAAATATGATAAATAATCCCAGCCTCCAGTAATTTAGTGACCTCTTTCTGCACCACCTCCTTCATGGCTGGATTTAGCCTCCTCTGTGGTTGGACCACTGGTTTGGCATTATCCTCCAACAGGATCTTGTGCATGCATCTAGCTGGGCTAATGCCCTTAAGATCACTTATGGACCACCCAAGAGCTGTGTTGTGTGTCCTTAGCACTTGAATCAGTGCTTCCTCTTCCTGTGGATTTAAAGCAGAGCTTATAATCACTGGAAAAGTGTCACCTTCTCCCAGAAATGCATACTTCAGGGATGGTGGTAGTGGTTTGAGTTCAGGTGCTAGGAAAGGTCTTCCTAGAATGAGAGTTGCACTCTTGTGCTACTCCATTTCCAGCACCACAAAGTCAGTTGGAAAGACGAATGGCCCAACCTTGACAATCATATCCTCTATTATGCCTGATGGATATTTAATGGAGCCATCAGCAAGTTGGAGGCATATCCGGGTTGGTTTGACTTCTCCAGTCAACCTAAGCTTTCTAATAGTGGATGCAGGTATTAGATTGATACTTGCTCCAAGGTCACACAGGGCTGTCTTGGTGCAAGCACCTTCTAATGTGCATGGTATCATAAAGCTTCCTGGATCTTGAAGCTTTTCTGGTAAGCTTTTTAGAATGACTGCACTGCATTTTTCAGTGAGAAACACTTTTTCAGTTTCTCTCCAATCCTTCTTATGACTTAAGATTTCTTTCATGAATTTAGCATAAGAAGGTATTTGCTCAAGTGCCTCTGCAAACGGAATCTTGATTTCAAGAGTCCTTAGGTAGTCTGCAAAGCGGGCAAATTGCTTATCCTGTTCCGCTTGGCAGAGTTTCTGAGGATAAGGCATCTTGGTTTTATACTCTTCAACCTTAGTTGTTGCAGGTTTATTTCCTACAGAAGTGGTTGGAGAAGCCTTCTTAGAGGGGTTCCTATCAGCACTCTCAGGTGTCTGATTCCTCATTGGCGTTTGAATGCCAGGATTGGGTGAGGAATGGGCGTTTAACGCCAACTTTTCCACCTTTTCTGGCGTTTGAACGCCAGAACTGGGCA
>NC_029778.3:39958176-39958732 GCF_000817695.3 Arachis duranensis
TACTGTCTTCAGAGGGATTTTGAACAGTGGTTTGGTTATCCTCTGTCACTTGTTCCTTATTTGGCTTTTTGCTCTTTTGAGCAGTGTTATTCAGTGTCTTCCCACTCCTCAGTTGAACTGCTTGGCAATCCTCTGTTATCTGTTTAGATATTTGCTGTTTTGCTTGATTCAACTGCAGTTCTATGTTCTTGTTAGCAACTTTAGTTTCATGGACCATCTCTTTAAATTCTGCTAACTGTTCTGTCATTAGGAGCAATTGTTGATTAAGCTCAATCATCTGTTCTTGAGGATTAGGATCAGTGACTACTGTCACGACTTCCTCTTTTGGAGAGAACTCATTGCTAGAGTACAAATATTGGTTTCTAGCAACAGTGTCTATAAGCTCTTGAGCCTCTTCAATTGTCTTCCTCATGTGTATAGATCCACCAGCTGAGTGGTCTAAAGACATCTGAGCTTTTTCTGTAAGCCCATAGTAGAAGATGTCTAATTGTACCCACTCTGAAAACATTTCAGAGGAGCATTTTCTTAGCATACCTCTATACCTCTCCCAGGCATT
>NC_029778.3:39958867-39959929 GCF_000817695.3 Arachis duranensis
TCTGATAACTGTTTCCATGTCTTTATGCTTGCTGTAGGTTGGTTATTCAACCACCTTTTAGCTTGATCTTTTACAGCAAATGGAAACAGTAATAGTCTCTAGACATCCTGATCCACCTCTTTATCATGTACTGTGTCAGTAATTTGTAAGAACTGTGCCAGAAACTCAGTAGGCTCTTCTTGTGGAAGACCGAAATACTGGCAATTTTGCTGCACTATGATAATGAGTTGAGGATTTAGCTCAAAGCTACAAACTCATAGTAAAGTCTAGAAAAATGATTTTTAACTAAAAACTAATAAAAATATAATAAAAACTAACTAAAACATACTAAAAACATACTAAAAATAATGCCAAAAAGCGTATAAATTATCCGCTCATTAGTGATATGAATTCACTTAGGTCCATGATGGAGAAAGGGAATATGATATGAATTCACCAGTAAAGTAAAATTTTTAATTAACCGAAAAAAATAAAATAAAACAAAAGGAAATTAAAATAAAAAATTCGAAAATCAAAAAGAAAATAAGATCAAAGCAAATTGAGGACTGAATCAATTAGTTAATTAAAAAGATTTTGAGATTAGCAATTAGAAAGAAATGATTGAAAAATTTTTATGAAAAAGATTTGACTTTTGAAATGAGGAAAGAGAAAAACAACAAAATGACACCAAACTTAAAATTTTTAGAAAATCAAACACTAATTTTTCGAAAATTTTAAGGAAAAAACACAAAGAGGACACCAAACTTAGAATTTTTACGAATCAAAAAGGGACTAAAGACATGCAAATTCGAAAATTAAAAGAAAAACAAAAGCATGCAATTGACACCAAACTTAAAATATGAAACTAGAATCAACTAAAAGACTCTAAACCAACAAAAATAAACAGTCCTAATCTAAGCAACAAGATAAGCCGTCAGTTGTCCAAACTCAACAATCCCCGGCAATGGCGCCAAAAACTTGGTGCACGAAATTGCAATCACACTTTTGCAATTCCGCACAACTAACCAGCAAGTGCACTGGGTCGTCCAAGTAATACCTTACGTGAGTAAGGGTCGATCCCAC
>NC_029778.3:39960726-39971887 GCF_000817695.3 Arachis duranensis
GAATTTTAACTAAAAACTAATAAAAATATAATAAAAACTAATTAAAATATACTAAAAACATACTAAAAATAATGCCAAAAAGCGTATAAATTATCCGCTCATCAGGGATCGTCCCTTACTCACGTAAGGTATTACTTGGACGACCCAGTGCACTTGCTGGTTAGTTGTGCGGAGTTGTGACAAAGTGTGATTCACATTTGAGAGCGCTACCAAGTTTTTGGCACCATTGTTTATGATCATAATTTCGTACACCACAAGCTAAGATATATACAAGCAAAACAAGCAAAGCAAAATGTAATGAAATACTAACAAATAATACAAGTGTCTGGGAAAAGAAATTTTTACCCCTTCGAAGTTAGCGATCCTCCCCCACACTTAAATAATGCACGGTCCTCCGTGCATGCACACAATCTAAGGGATGAAGGGCTTTGAGGCTCCACCTTCAGTGGGTGGGCTCCGGGGGATGCGGTTGCTCTGTATAAACAAATAAACAACAATTGAGGAGAAGTTAGATATGTGTGGTATGATAAAAGACAATGCGTGTATTCTAAATGCGCACACAATTTAGAACACAACACATTGGTCGGGTAACATGATAACCACAAAAGCAAAGGAAAGCATGTTCCTCAATCAAGTAGCCTAGGTTGCAAGTAAAGAATAAGCAAATCTTAAGGCACAAGCAACCCTAGGTAACTACAACTAAAGTGAATTGAATGTATAGGATATTAGATATTGAAATTGTGCAAGTGAAAGTGCAAAATCAATAGAAAATGGCACAATTAACAATAACCAATTCAAGGATAAAAAGAAAACAACTTATTCATCCTTAGGTGTAATGAAATAATCACATGTATAAGGTGCTTGTTACAAAAAGTGACAAGTCTTGATAAGAATCAAGTCAAGTCGACTCAAAAAATGCAAAGCATTGACAAGGAACAAATACCTTGTTATGTGATTATATTCACTTAAAACCCATAATGACTAAATTGTTCAACTCAATTCACTAAGGTAAACTGCACAATTCACGATTGAGATGCCAAACAAGGATATAGTCTAACATATATGGTAGCTACAACACATGCATTAAACTCACAATTCATCTAGGCAATCAAACAAAGACTTAATACATAGTTCACATATTCATTAAATCAAAATTCAAGCAAGAAGCAACCCAATAATCATCAAGCAAACACTTGCGATTTATTTAATTAACAAGCAACTAAAGCAAAACTAATATAATTATCACAAAGGAAAATTAAAAGCAAACAAAACAAAGTAGAGCAAGTAGAAAAGAGGGCAAAAGCAAGAGAAGAGAAGGGTGGAAGAAAGAAGAAGAGAAGAAGTAGAAGTGTAGTGGTGAGGAAATAGGGGCGTGCGTACGCACAGGTACGTGTGCGTATGCACACCAGGTGGAAAATGCAGTTGTGCACGTGCACAACAGCGTGCGGGCGCTGCGAACAAAAAGAGCATCGCGACCTGTGCGGACGCACAAGGTCTTGTGCGCGCGCACAGAAGGGAGATGAGGGGGGTTTGCCTACGCACAAGGGGTGTGCTCACGCACAAGGGGTGCGTGTGCTGCGAGCAGAGGGGGTTCCAAAGGTTGTGCGTGTGCACAGAGCTATGCGCACGCACAGGTATGTGTTTTTTTGCATAGAATGAAGTGTCAACATTGCCAGCTATCACGCCTTCTGTGCGTACGCACACAGGTCCGTGCGCACGCACAAGTGGCAAGAAGAAGGGGATGCGGAGGCACAAGGCGTGCGAATGCTCCCAACAGAGGAGGCACAAGCTGGCATGCGCGCGCACAGAACGCGAAAATTGGGGTTGTGTGCGTACGCATAGGTGTGTGCGCACGCACATGCTCTATTTTTCTCAAAAAATTTTAGTGCCCTAAGGCACCAAACTTGATGTCCAAAATAGTTTTTCAACCCCCAAAACATATTACTCATCAAAAACACATGATCAAAGCTAAAAATTAAGCAAATTAAAATTGAAATTAAACTAAACCTAAGCTATCTATAAGAGACAAAATGTAATAAATTGAAACTATGTCGAAAGAGAGGGTTAGAAAGGTGTTACCATGGTGGGGTGTCTCCGACCTAGCACTTTCATTTATTGTCCTTATGTTAGACTTATGGAGAGCTTTAATGAAGACTTGTGCTTGTATTCATCATGGAGCTTCCAATAAGGCTAAAATCTCCACAATTCCCAATTGAATGCACCAAGCTTGGATGGAGTGTCCAACAAGCTATGAGCTCCCAACAAGAATAACAAAAAGCAACAAGAAAAACATATTCACAATAGCAAACAACAACCAAGATATTCACGTATTAACATATTCACAATAGCTAAAAATAAGCAAGCAACATGTGTACAATCAACCAAAAATAAGCTATTTACATATTAACATATTTACAATAGCCAAAAATAACACCATTGCAACTCCCCGGCAACGGCGGCAAATTTGATGAACAAGAATTTACCGTCGATCTAGATTTTCACACAATAGAATTCCATCGTTGAAAGTATAGTCTAGACCAACAATTGATTCCCACATCAAATAATAAATTCAAGTACAAAATAATCAAGAGTATTAAACCTCGGGTCGTTCTCCCTAGGAGTTGCAATTAAGTGTTCATCATTGGCTATGAAAGAGAGCATGGGGATTGGGAATGCAAGATAGGCAAGGGAATGTAAATAGCAAGAAAGCAAATAATCATGCAAGAATTTAAAAGAAAGCAAATAAACATGCAAGGAATGTAAATGGCAACTCTTGGCAAGAATTGGGGAGTTTAGGTTTTCTAACCTAGTTGTGGACCACAAACATGGCAATTTTGTGGAATCAATCCAAACTAGTCAATCCTCCTTGAGAATTAGTCAAAAGAGTGTAATTGATTTCAATCCATAAGTCCTAGTCAACTCACTAATTAACTTAGTGAAAGACTAGCGTCAATGGAAACCAAACCAATTAACTATTCTCACACAATGCGGAATGGACATCCACAACTCAATTCCACCAAAACATCCAATTTCTCAACCAAGAGTGTGAAAATTTAACATGAAAGAGATTAAAAGTCAAAAGCAATAAAAGTCAAAGCAAGTAAAAATAAAGTGCAAGAAATCTCTTGGCAAGTAATTGAGAGCTAAGGTCACCTATCCTAGCCATTGACCACAAACACATGATGATTATGAAGAGTTAATCCTACTTAGTCAACCCTACATCGAGGATAAGTCAAATAGGCATAGTTAATTTCAATCCCTAAGTTCTATGTCAACACTAGGGGTCACATAGAGTCAAGGGAAACCAAATTAACTAACTAATCTAATATATCAAACAAGAATGGACAACAATGACTCAAGGATCACCAAAGTCAACAATTTCAAGCCAAGAGTGGAGAAAAACTAAGTAAAAACTAAGTCAAGCATTTTATCAAACACTTGGTGTACATGAAAATAAAATAATTTTAAATTGCATTAAAAATAAAAGCTAACTACCAAAAGCAAGAAAATGACAATAACACTTAAAGAAAGCATTAAATGACATGGAAACATAAATTTGCATTAATTAAAATTAAATTCATCAAAAGTATACATAAACATAAAAGTAACAAAATAAGGAAATCACAAGAGAAATGAAGAAGTACAAGGTAGAAGAACATTAAAAACATAAATAAAACTACACTAGAATAAGAATTAAAAGCTGAAATTAAAAGGAAATTAACAAATAAAACCCTAATTCTAGAGAGAGGGGGAGCTTCTCTCTCTAGAAACTAAGAGAAAACATAATAAAAGCTAAACCCATAGTTGTCAGAACCGGACCGGACTAGTCGGTTCGACCAAAAAACCGGTAAACCAGACTCAATGCCGGTCCGGTCCGGTATTTGGACTGTCTAAGGTAGAGAACCGGTACGAACCGGTCAAACCCGGTGTGAATTGGTGAAAGCCAATCAAATCTGGCAAAAATCGGACCGGTTCGGGCCGCTCGGTCAACGTTGAAGGGGAATCTACAATGGACCAACGATCTGCAACTCCACCATACTCTAAACCCTCCAGCGCTGCCAAGTGTCAAACTTGTGATGATTTTTGGAAAATTTTCCAAAATGGGGTTCGAACCCTTTCCTCCAGCATAAAGCAAGCATGCTTCTACCACCAAGCTGAAATGTTTCTCATTAATTAATATACAAATTATAATGCATATAGCATATTTTCTTTTCACTTATATTCAATTTATTTTAATTTCAAAGTCACTCATTTTTAAATCAATTACATTTTATTTAACTATAAATTTTATTAAACATATACAAATTAAAAAGATAAACAAAAAATTTAATTAATCACAATTTATTTTTTTAATGATTATATGATATCTATTAATATTATTTTTTTAATATATTATTTTATTTTTTGTCTTCATATAAGGTTGATAGTTAAAAATTGTTAGATGATGAAAATTGTTAGATGATATTTAGTTAAACTAGTCAAATAATTAAATTTTATATAATTATTTAATTATATCGAGTTAACCGGTTCAACCAGTGATCCACCGGTTCAACCAGTGACCCAGTGACCCAGTAACCTCACTAGTTCGATTACCGGTTTGGTTCTGACAACTATGGCTAAACCTAATTGCCCCCTTCATCCATCTTCAATTTGCTCTTAAATAGCTTCAGAAATGAGTTGGATTGGGATTTGGGGCCCCATAAATTGCCTCCAGCCGTTTCCAATTACTGAGCTCACGTGCAGGGACCTGTGCAGACGCACAGATGTGTGCGTCCGCACACTTTCTGAATCCTGACTTGTGTGTACGCACACTTAGACTTATGTCCACTATAGGAAATTGCATATCATTTTAAATCCCTGGATGTTAGCTTTCCAATGCCGCTGGAACCGTCTCATTTGGACCTCTGTAGCTAAAGTTTTGATCAATTTAGTACTGAGAGGTCAGGATTGACAGCTTTCCAATTCCCATTTCTTCATAGTTTCTTCCCCTTTGCATGCTCTTCTCCTCTCTTATCCAACTCATGCTTGCATTGGAAACCTGAAATCACTTACAAATACATCAAGGCACCAAATGGGATTAAAGTGAATAGAATTGATTAAAATTACGTACAAAAGAGCATGTTTTCACTTTTAAGCACAATTTAGGAAGAAATTTCAAAAGCATGCTATTTGGATGAATAAATGTGGGTTTTATGTGATGAAATCCGCTCAAATCAAACTAAAATATATCGTAAAATATGGACTCATCAGTCGGTCTGGACTATGCTTACAACGGAATTATTTTGGAAAATTCCAAACCGACGTAATGCTTGAAAGCCTCGACGTAGTGGGAAGGCCCAAAATACCTTGTCAAACAGTCACACAGCATAAGGTGCCCATCATAGTAGGATGCAATGCTGATCTCACATATAGTTCCAGAACTGCAACTCTGCAACACTTGCAGCAACCTCGGCACCTTATTGTAAAACTCCTCCCAGTCACCGTATATATGTGCAATTGCTTTTTGCTTTTCCATCTAGTCCTTCCTGTACGAGGGTTTGAAGTGATAGCTCTGCCTAACTGCACCTTGTAGCACTGAGATGCTGACGGACGAGTTTGATTGTATCAATGGTAAGATGACACGGTAGATGAGACTGCTGTCCAACTGTCGGTAGTCCTACGACATTGTGGGTACTAAATATGTGTGCACTCCTCCCACCCTACGCACCTCCCTAGAAAAATAGAACAACAGTGGTAAACAGGTTCAACAAGCATAACAACTACAACTGTCAATATAGTAGACAATGAATCTTTAATTGACCAGTATCCGAGATTCTGTCAGAGAGCAACACAGAGACTCCAAGAGCAGCCTGTTCCATGTTTTCGGCAACGCACATGGTACTTTAATCGATTCGACTCTAGTACTCGATATTTAGCACTTCTACGAATGTTGTAATTCTTAACATTCTGTATTACTGCATCTCTGCTTTTGAATTTGTGACCAACACTAAACTTCACCTCACTGTCCAAGTTGTAATCTTTCTCACCCGTGTTGGAAAATAGGTTCTTCTCTTACATCGCGTCTAGATCCAACGTACCATAGTGACTGGGTATAGATGACAAGGCTGGAATTGGACACAGGAGAGGCAGAAGATACCTACGTGATGCCTCAACTGGGATCTCAGGTACAAACTCTTCCTCATCATCATCCTCGGAGGAACTGCTCTTCGTTGCTATCTGCAACATATTCCTTGTCGGAGTCCTCACTGTCGACCTCCATGTCTACCACTGGACTGGCAACATGAATCGGTGGTGGTGCTGAGGTGAGCTCCTTGTTGGAGTCCTCACCGTCGACCTCCATGTCTACCACTGAACTGACAATATGAATCGATTGTGGTGTGAGAGGTGGGTCATCCTGGATGAAGTCTGATGACCCAGATCCACCGCCACTGACATCGCCAACCTCTGCAGAAAGCTCCATCACTTGCTCCGCCATGATTTTCCCATGGATGTCAAACATCAGGTGCACATGCTCGTTGCCATGGATCTAAAATAGATGAAACTCGAAAATTCCATTTTCTGTCGGTGCTAGAAACCTATACCCCATCCTTCTGATCTCTTTTTTCCCACTACCATTGACGCTATCTAATATCAGACTCTTTAATTCTGCCAATGAACTTACGTGCCAGGTACACAACAAAATGAGATTCTCACACTCAAATGTAACCCCATTAACACTATTTACCATACGGAAATTCGGATACACAGTTACGACCAAGAAATCACTACTACTAGATATTTTGGCTTATTTTCGGAAGGAATATGTAGCAAAGAAGTAGTGAAATATTTGTGGAGAATACAAATGGTTTCACATCCTTTTATAGCCGCTGAAAATTTGTCTTAATGTATCTCGTTTACAGTGTAAATGTTATAATTATCCTCTTATCTCGTTTACAGTGTAAAAAAAATAAGTTAACATGTATTTCATTTACAGTGTGTTAAGTTATTTCGTTTATATTGTAAACGAGATAAGAGATGTGATGCTTTTCAGTAAAACCCTGCAAATGCATATTTTGATAATTAAAATAATTATTTTATTTATTTAAAAAAACTATTATATAATGTATTCTAATAAGTGTTATATTATTTAGAGATTGATTAGATAATATGTAAACTAATGTTAAATTTGAATTGTTTTATATTAAAAATATTATGCAGAATATTTATTTAATAATTTATATATAATTTCATACAATTATTCAACTAAATGTAATATAAAATAAATTATAATTTATTATTTTAAAAATTTGAATTTATTTATTTTTAAAAAAGCGTACGTCTTTCATATTAAAGTTGTATAAAACTATATCTTCATTTATTACTTCTCTTTTTACATTTACTTTAGTTGTCATACTTTGTCTTCTCATGCAGTATTCTTTGGGTTACAAATAATTAAAAAAATTAAAAATGAATGAGAATGAAAAACACAAAATATAAATTAGTTTTATAATAATAATGACATATTTGAATATACCTAATAAGGAGATGTGCCAAATTTAAACTTATTTGGGTTTAGAAAAATGAATGAGAATAAAAAATACAAAAAATATAAATATAAAATTATTATTAATTTTATAATCATGATATATTTAAATGTATTTAGTAAGAAAATGTGGCAAATTTAAACTTACTTGAAGAAGTTTTCTTAAATTGGTATGAGAGATTAAGAAATAAAGAATAGTAGAGTTTTATGTAGCATGCATAAATAGACCAATTAATATAATAGTAAGTATTAACATGTATAAATTATAGAATTTGTCTTAAATATATTTATTATGCATGCCCTAGATTGTAACAATAATTTGAATTTCAAGTAGATAGAATCAGTTATAGATGTAACCTAGTTGAGTCGGCTAGAAGTTGGGCTCTTGACGAATTAGTTATAGATGTAACCTAGCTGAGTCAACTAGAAGTTGCGCTCTTGAGTATAAATAGTTCCCTTGTGTTGTTCTATGTACAATATCAATAATTAAGAAAGTCATCTCTTATTCTTTCTATTCTCTTTCATCTTTCTTCTCTTCTCAAATCCTAATCTTTATTTTCATAACACGTTATCAGCACGATATTACTCTAATTTTTTTTAATTTTCTACTTCTCTCTCACGTCATTGTTATTTTTTTCTTATTTCTTTTACACTATGATAAACCCCATATTTAGGGTTTATCTTGTGCATGATTGATACATGCTCGGAAAGACAATAGGGGCATTCTAAGACAAAATGGCAGAATGGGAATTTCACACTTCCAGAAGGCCCCATCACTAGAGCACGTGCAAAGAAGCTCAAGGAGAGTTTTGGAAACCTGGCAGCACTTGTGCATATGGAGTTACATCAAGTTCTAACTAAGGAAGAATGGGCAAGGCCCATTGGGCTAAGTCAGGACAGCAAGAAGCCCAATAATGCTTTCCGAATTCAGTGGGAGGCATAATTTATTTTTAAATTTCGAAATTCTAGACTCTTGTTTTAGTTTGTTATGTGGTCAAAGTTTGTTAGAAGACTTATTTTAAATCTGTTATGCTTAGTAGTATTTTTAGGGATTTTAAATTTAAATCAAATCTGATCTAATCCAATAAGATCAAATCTAATTTAAATTAGTTATCTTATCTTTTAGTTAATTGTTAGGTGCCTATTTAAACACCTTTGGTGAGACAATTTACATAACTTTGATGAATAAATTTCAGTTGCTTTTAAGCACTTTTTATTGTGTGAGAAGTGAGGTGAGTGATTTGCTTCATTTGTTGCATGAGGAAGATTGGAGGATCCAACACTAAGGTGATCTGCGTGGTGGCTTCTTTCAGTTTTTGCCCCTCTGATCTAGGTTGTCAAGGATAAGTTCTTTGAAGGTCTAGTAGGGAATCCTTTCCGGTGACCTAGGTTGCTACGAACAGGTATCTTAGTGGTCTGGAAGGAAAACCCCCCTTATCTATCCTTTTGTTTTGTTGTTTTTCCTTATCATCTGGTATCAGTTACAGGTCGTAGGTAAATTCTTATTTATCTACACATTCCATGGGTCTTGTTTAATCTCTTTATTTTTCTCTTCAATTTATGCAATTCACTTTAGATTAAAAAAAATAAAAAAAATCTTCCTTAAATTATATTACTGCAATTTCTGTTTATTCCAGTTAACCAATAAAAAACATAAACGTTTCAAGAAAAAAAACATAAACATTTAAAAAAAATGAAATTTCGAAATTTCTTGTTGTTTAACTTTTCAAATTTTCCTTGGGTTCCACTTAGGATCCAATTTTGCTAGTTTTTGTCATTTTAGTATCACTCCTTGTTTCCGTTTTTTTCACATACTTTAATTGTCTTCTTATCAAGTTGAACGTTTCTATCATTCAGATTATCTTAGTTTGGTGTTTAAATTCCTCATCTTCCGAAGTGCAACTTGTTAAGGCAATCCAAGAGTGAAAAAAAGGCAAGAGCGGTAAGCTCATCAGAGGGTAAAAGCCACGTATTGAGTGAAACACGAGTGTCCTATTCCGAGTGATACACGTGAGAAGAGTGCTGTAAGGTCTCTTCTTTTACAGGTTCACTGATGGCTAACACTGAAGGGAACCCCGATCCACAACTAACTTTCTGCCTCGACGCATTTGCCAGCATCCTGACAAGGATTCAACAACGTCTTGATGACATGGATTCTCGAATTAACTCTTTCTCCTAGGCGAAAAGCACGGTCATGAGAATCTGTTCATAATGATTCTACGGAGTCTGAGGAGGAGACTTCATCCAGATCCCGGCATCATAGACAACCGGTAGATGTTGATAATAACCTTAATGCTATCAAGATGCGCATCCCAGAATATAAAGGCAGAAGTGACCCTGAGGCGTACTTGGAATGGGAACGCAAGGTAGAGCTCTTATTTCAGTGTCATAACTACACATATGTAAAAAAGGTAAGGCTAGCGGCTGTCGAATTTTCAGATTATGCCCTTATCTGGTGGGCCGAGCTGGACAAATAGAGGAGGCAAAATGGAAAACCACAAATTCTGTCTTGGGAAAAGATGAAGAAGGTCATGCGACAACGGTTTGTCCATTCTTACTACTACAAGGTGCTACATCAACGGCTCCAATGGTTATACCAAGGTTCTAAGTCTGTAGATGAGTATCATAAGGAGATGGAGATGCTGCTAATCCAAGCAAACATTGAGGAGGAGTCTGAGGCTACTATGGCATGTTTCTTGAGTGGACTGAACCGAGACATTGCAAATACTGTAGAACATCTTCCATTTGTGACTATGGAAGACTTGGTGAACCTAGCTATCAAAGTGGAAAGACAGCAAAAGCGAAAGGGCTGCGTAATTCTACTTCAAGGTGGGATTAAAGAGGTGCTAATTTCAGGGAGAAGACTAGATGCAAACCTACCGAATCAAAGGAGAAGCCCACAGAGCTGCACAGGAAGCCGCCCACACCTAATCCCACTTCTAAACCTCCTGCATAGATCATGATATTACCTGCTTTAAGTGCCACAGATTAGGCCATTATGCTTCCGAGTGTCCAAATAAAAGGACCATGGTAATTAAAGCAAATGATATTTTCTCAGAATCTGATAACTCAGATGGGTATGAAGACATGCCACATACGGATGATGCTATAGATAATGAAGATATAGTTGAGTATGTTGTTAGTGGCGAGACCCTTGTCACTAGGCGGATCTTAAATGTACAAGCCAAGGATGATCGTCTAGAACAGCGAGAGAACATCTTTCATACAAAAGTTTTATTGGGAGGTGGTGGACAAAATTGTGATCAATACTTTTCACAACTCAAATAATCCCCGGTAATGAATCCAAAAACTTGGTGTTCAATACCATGGCATAAACACAACTTCGCACAACTAACCAGCAAGTGTACTGGGTCGTCCAAGTAATAAACCTTACGCGAGTAAGGGTCGATCCCACAGAGATTGTTGGTATGAAGCAAGCTATGGTCACCTTGTAAATCTTAGTCAGGCAAACTCAAATGGTTATGAATGATGAATAAAACATAAAGATAGAGATAGAGATACTTATGCAATTCATTGGTGGGAATTTCAGATAAGCGTATGGAGATGCTGTGTTCCTTCCGTCTCTCTGCTTTCCTACTGTCTTCATCCAATCCTTCTTACTCCTTTCCATGGCAAGCT
>NC_029778.3:39972513-39973451 GCF_000817695.3 Arachis duranensis
GCCGTTGAGAGCGCGCCAATTGGGCTTTTGTATCTCCATAAAATCCACTTCGAGTGCAGGGAGGTCAGAATCCAACAGCATCTGCAGTCCTTTTTAGTCTCTGAATCAGATTTTTTCTCAGGTCCCTCAATTTCAGCCAGAAAATACCTGAAATCACAGAAAAACACACAAACTCATAGTAAAGTCCAGAAAGGTGAATTTTAACTAAAAACTAATAAAAATATACTAAAAACTATCTAGATTCTACTAAAAACATACTAAAAACAATGCCAAAAAGTGTACAAATTATCCGCTCATCACAACACCAAACTTAAATTGTTGCTTGTCCTCAAGCAACTAAAAATCAAATAAGATAAAAAGAAGAGAATATGCAATGAACTCCAAAAATATCTACGAAGATCAGTATTAATTAGATGAGCGGGGCTTTTAGCTTTTTGCCTCTGAATAGTTTTGGCATCTCACTCTATCCTTTGAAATTCAGAATAATTGGCTTCTTTAGGAACTCAGAATTCAGATAGTGTCATTGATTCTCCTAGTTGAGTATGATGATTCTTGAACACAGCTACTTATTGAGTCTTGGCCGTGGCCCAAAGCACTCTGTCTTCCAGTATTACCACCGGATACATACATGCCACAGACACTTAATTGGGTGAACCTTTTCAGATTGTGACTCAGCTTTGCTAGAGTCCCCAATTAGAGGTGTCCAGGGTTCTTAAGCACACTCTTTTTGCCTTGGATCACAACTTTATTTCTTTCTTTTTCTCTCCTTTTTTTCGTTTTCTTTTCTCCTTCTTTTTTTTTCGTTTTTCTCCTTCTCTTTTTTTTTTGTTTTTTTTGTATACACTGCTTTTTCTTGCTTCAAGAATCATTTTTATGATTTTTCAGATCCTCAATAACATGTCTCCTTTTTCATCATTCTTTCAAGAGCCAACAATTTT
>NC_029778.3:39974126-39977002 GCF_000817695.3 Arachis duranensis
ATCAAAGTTGACCCTTCTAGTGTAAGGATGTTTATCTTCTTGCATCATGGGCAAGTTGAATGCCAACCTTACATTTTCCGGACTAAAATCCAATTATTTCCCCCGAACCATAGTAAGCCAATTCTTTGGGTCCGGGTTCACACTTTGATCATGGTTCTTGGTGATCCATGCATTGGCATAGAACTCTTGAATCATTAAGATTCCGACTTGTTGAATGGGGTTGGTAAGAACTTCCCAACCTCTCATTCGGATCTCATGTCGGATCTCCGGATATTCACTCTTTTTGAGTTTAAAAGGGACCTCGGGGATCACCTTCTTCAAGGCCACAACTTCATAGAAGTGGTCTTGATGCACCCTTGAGATGAATCTCTCCATCCCCCATGACTCGGAGGTGGAAGCTTTTGCCTTCCCTTTCCTCTTTCTAGAGGTTTCTCCGGCCTTGGATGCCATAAAGGGTTATGGAAAAACAAAAAGCAATGCTTTTACCACACCAAACTTAAAAGGTTTGCTCGTCCTCGAGCAAAAGAAGAAAGAAGAGAGTAGAAGAAGAAGAAATAGAGGAGATGGAGATGGCTTTGTGGTTCGGCCAAAGGGGGAAGAAGTAGTGTTTAGGTTGTGTGAAAATGAAGGAGTGAAGAAGGGTTTATATAGGAGTGGGGGAGGGTTATGGTTCGGTTATGTATGGGTGGGTTTGGGAGGGAAAGTGGTTTGAATTTGAATGGTGGGGTAGGTGGGGATCTTGTGGTCCACAGATCCTGAGGTGTCAAGGAAAAGTCATCCCTACACCAAGTGGCGAGCAAAATTGCTCTTAGTGCCAATTCTGGCGTTAAACGCCGGGCTGGTGCCCATTTCTGGCGTTTAACGCCAAGTTCTTGCCCTCTTCTGGTGTTTAACGCCAGTCTGGTGCCCCTTTCTGGCGTTAAACGCCCAGAATGGTGCCAGACTGGGCGTTAAACGCCCATCTGCTAGCCTTACTGGCGTTTAAACGCCAGCAGGATCTTCCTCCAGGGTGTGCTGTTATTCTTTCTATTTTTCATTCTGTTTTTTCTTTTTCAATTGATTTTGTGACTTCTCATGATCATCAACCTACAGAAAACATAAAATAACAAAGGAAAATAGATAAAAACATAACATTGGGTTGCCTCCCAACAAGCGCTTCTTTAATGTTAGTAGCTTGACAGAGGGCTCTCATGGAGCCTCAGGGATGTTCAGAGCAATGTTGGAACCTCCCAACACCAAACTTAGAGTTTGAATGTTGGGGTTCAACACCAAACTTAGAAGTTGGTTGTGGCCTCCCAACACCAAACTTAGAGTTTGACTGTGGGGGCTCTGTTAGACTCTATTTTGAGAGAAGCTCTTCATGCTTCCTCTCCATGGTGACAGATGGATATCCTTGAGCCTTAAACACAAAGGATTCTTCATTCACTTGAATGATCAATTCTCCTCTATCAACATCAATCACTGCCTTTGCTGTGGCTAGGAAGGGTCTGCCAAGGATGATGGATTCATCCATGCACTTCCCAGTCTCTAGGACTATGAAATTAGCAAGGATGTAATGGTCTTCAACTTTTACCAGAACATCCTCTACAAGTCCATAAGCTTGTTTTCTTGAGTTGTCTGCCATCTCTAGTGAGATTTTTGCAGCTTGCACCTCAAAGATCCCTAGCTTCTCCATTACAGAGAGAGGCATGAGGTTTACACTTGACCCTAGGTCACACAAGGCCTTCTTGAAGGTCATGGTGTCTATGGTACAAGGTATTTAGAACTTCCCAGGATCCTGTCTCTTTTGAGGTAATTTCTGCCTAGACAAGTCATCCAGTTCTTTGGTGAGCAAAGGGGGTTCATCCTCCCAAGTCTCATTTCCAAATAACTTGTCATTTAGCTTCATGATTGCTCCAAGGTATTTAGCAACTTGCTCTTCAGTGACATACTCATCCTCTTCAGAGGAAGAATACTCATCAGAGCTCATGAATGACAGAAGTAAGTCCAATGGGATCTCTATGGTCTCATTTTGAGCCTCAGATTCCCATGGTTCCTAATTGGGGAACTCATTGGAGGTCATTGGACGTCCATTGAGGTCTTCCTCAGTGGCGTTCTGATGAGAGGATAATTTGTACGCTTTCTGGCATTGTTTTTATTATGTTTTTAGTATAATCTAGTTAGTTTTTAGTATATTTTTATTAGCTTTTAGTTAAAATTCACTTTTCTGGACTTTACTATGAGTTTGTGTGTTTTTCTGTGATTCCAGGTATTTTCTGGTTGAAATTGAGGGACCTGAGCAAAAATCTGATTCAGAGACCAAAAAGGACTGCAGATGCTGTTGGATTCTGACCTCCCTGCACTCGAAGTGAATTTTCTGGAGCTACAGAAGCCCAATTGGCGCGCTCTTAACGGCGTTGGAAAGTAGACATCCTGGGCTTTCCAGAAATATATGATAGTCCATACTTTGCCCAAGATTTGATGGCCCAAATGGGCGTTCAAAGTCACCCTCAGAAATCCCAGCGTTAAACGCCGGAACTGGCACCAAAATGGGAGTTAAACGCCCAAACTGGCATAAAAGCTGGCGTTTAACTCCAAGAAGAGTCTCTACACGAAAATGCTTCAATGCTCAGCCCAAGCACACACCAAGTGGACCCGGAAGTGAATTTTTATGTCATTTACTCATATCTGTAAACCCTAGGCTACTAGTTTTCTATAAGTAAGACATTTTACTATTGTATCTTTGAATCTTTTGATCACTTTAGATCTTAGATCACATCTTGGCTCTTCTGGTTCCCTCTCTGGGGCCGAGGCCAATGATCACTCTTGTTCTTATGTATCTTCAACGGTGGAGTTTCTACACACCATAGATTAAGGTGTGGAGCTCTGCTGTACCT
>NC_029778.3:39978002-39978306 GCF_000817695.3 Arachis duranensis
AAGCTTGCCATGGAAAGGAGGAAGAAGGATTGGATGAAGACAGTAGGAAAACAGAGAGACGGAAGGGAAGGCATCTTTATACGCTTATCTGAAATTTCTACCAATGAATTACATAAGTATCTCTATCTTTATCTTTATGTTTTGTGCGTTTATCACTATACCCATTTGAGTTTGCCTGACTAAGATTTACAAGGTGACCATAGCTTGCTTCATACCAACAATCCCTGTGGGATCGACCCTTACTCACGTAAGGTTATTACTTGGACGACCCAGTACACTTGCTGGTTAGTTGAACGAGATTGTG
>NC_029778.3:39979308-39981278 GCF_000817695.3 Arachis duranensis
TCAATTTTTCAATCAAATCTTTTTCAAAATCAATTTCTTTCTATTTTCAAAGATACTTGCTACCAATTAATGATTTGATTCAACATTTCAAGTATGTTGCCTTTTCTGTTGAGAAAGGTTTAATGTTTGAACCATATCTTTTCTTGTTAGCCAAGTTTTTAATTTTCAAAATCAAATCTTTTTTTTTTAAAATGTTTTTCAAATCATATCTTCTCAATCACATCTTTTTAAAACTAATCATACCTTCTTAACCACATCTTTTTTCAAAATAGTTTTCAATCAAATCTTTTCATTTCTAATTTCAAAATCTTTTTCAAAAAAATCACTTGATTTCTTTTCCACTTTCATTTTCGAAAATCAATCAAAGTTTTCCAAAATTGTTTTCAAAATCTTCTACTTAATTTTTGAAAATTACTTCCCTTCTTCTCACATCTTTCTATTTATGGACTAACACTATTCCTTAATGTAAAATTCGAACTCCATCTTCTTTGATAAGTTCGAATTTTCTACTTCTGTCTTCTACTTTTCTTTTCCTCTGAGGAAGAAGCCTATGATCCTGAGAACCCTTCAATGGAAGAGGTGAATTACATGGGAGAATCCTATGGAAACACCTATAATCCTTCATGGAGAAATCATCCAAATCTCTCATGGAAGGATCAACAGAGACCTCAACAAGGTTACAACAATAATAATGGTGGAAGAAACAGGTTTAGCAATAGCAAGCCTTTTCCATCATCTTCTCAGCAACAGAAAAAAAATTCTGAGCAGAATCTCTCTAGCTTAGCAACCATAGTCTCTGAGCTATCCAAGACCACTCTCAGTTTCATGAATGAGGCACGGTCCTCTATCAGAAATCTAGAGGCACAAGTGGGTCAGCTGATTAAAAAAGTTACTAAAACTCCTCTTAGTACTCTCCCAAGCAATACAGAAGAAAATCCAAAAAGAGAGTGCAAAGCCATCAACATGGCCGAATTTGGAGAGGAGGAAGAGGCAGTGAACGCCACTGAGGAAGACATCAATGGACGTCCACTGGCCTCCAATGAGTTCCCCAATGAGGAACCATGGGAATCTGAGGCTCAAAATGAGACCATAATTTCATAGTCCTAGAGACTGGGAAGTGCATGGATGAGTCTATCATCCTTGGCAGACCCTTCCTAGCCACAACAAGGGCTGTGATTGATGTTGATAGAGGAGAGTTGATCATTCAAGTGAATGAAGAATCCTTGGTGTTTAAGGCTCAAGGATATCCCTCTGTCATCATGGAGAGGAAGCATGAAGAGCTTCTCTCAAAACAGAGCCAAACAGAGCCCCACAGTCAAACTCTAAGTTTAGTGTTAGGAGGCCACAACCAACTTCTAAGTTTGGTGTTGAACCCCCACATTCAAACTCTAAGTTTGGTGTTGGGAGGTTCCAACATAGCTCTGAGCATTTCTGAGGCTCCATGAGAGTCCTCTGTCAAGCTAATGACATTAAAGAAGCGCTTGTTGGGAGGCAACCCAATGTTTTATGATTAACTATTTTCTTTTGTTATTTTATATATTTTGTAGGTTGATGATCATAAGAAGTCACAAAATCAATGAAAAAGGCAAAAACAGAATGAAAAACAGAAGGAAAAACAGCACACCCTGGAGGAAGAACCCACTGGCGTTTAAACGCCAGTGAGGCTAGCTGTTGGGCGTTTAACGCCCAGTCTGGCACCATTCTGGGCGTTTAACACCAGAAAGGGGCACCAGACTGGCGTTAAACACCAGAAATGGGCAAGAAGCTGGGGTTAAATGCCAGAAATGGGCACCAGCCCGGCGTTTAACACCAGAAATGGCTAAAAACGCAATTTTGCTTGCCATTTGGTGCAGGGATGACTTTTCCTTGACACCTCAGGATCTGTGGACCCCACAGGATCCCCACCTACCCCACCACTCTCTCTCTTCTTCTCCCCATTCACCAATCACCTCAACACCTCTTCCCCAAAA
>NC_029778.3:39981361-39981800 GCF_000817695.3 Arachis duranensis
CTCTCCCCCAAAAAAAAAAAACCCTTCCCCATCAAATCCCATCTTTCTCTTCACCACTCGCCTCCATCCTTCATAAACCCCCACCTACCTCACCATTCAAATTCAAACCACTTTCCCACCCAAACCCACCCTCACTTGACCGAATCCTACCCTTCCCCCTCTCTTATATAAACCCTCCTTCACCCCTTCATTTTTACACAACATACACACCACTTCTCCCTTTTTTTGGCCGAACACAAAGCCATTCCCTTTTTCCTCATTTCTTCTTCTTCTACTCTCTTCTTTCTTCTTTTGCTTGAGGACGAGCAAACATTTTAAGTTTGGTGTGGTAAAAGCATTGCTTTTTGTTTTTCCATAATCATTTATGGCATCCAAGGCCAGAGAAACCTCAAGAAAGAGGAAAGGGAAGGCAATTGCTTCCACCTCTGAGTCATGGGAG
>NC_029778.3:39982005-39982225 GCF_000817695.3 Arachis duranensis
ATCGGAATCTTGATGGTTCAAGAGTTCTATGCCAATGCATGGATCACCAAGAACCATGATCAAAGTGTGAACCCGGATCCAAAGAACTATCTTACTATGGTTCGGGGGAAATACTTGGATTTTAGTCCGAAAAGTGTAAGGTTGGCATTCAATTTGCCCATGATGCAAGGAGATGAACATCCTTACACTAGAAGGGTCAACTTTGATCAAAGGTTGGACC
>NC_029778.3:39985821-39986946 GCF_000817695.3 Arachis duranensis
GATCACAATTTCGTCCACCAAGTTTTTGGCGCCGTTGCCGGGGATTATTGAGTTTGGACAATTGAAGGTTTATTTTATTTCTTAGATTAGGAATAATTGCATGTCTCATATTTTTCTTTAAAATTTTCGACTTGTGTCTTTGTTCTTCATTGATTTTCAAGTTGTTCTTGTTTATTTTTCTTGTTTGATCTTGAGTTTTTCTTGTTCTGTATCTTTTCTTGTTTTTCTTTCACTAATCCAAAGCATTAGTCTTTCAAAAAGAATATACCTGCTCAGAACAATTGTTACCTTTTCTGCCCATTTGGCTAGAATAGAAAGGGTCATATTCTTGACAAGAGAGCACCAATACTTTTAAAAATCTTTTTTCAAAAATAATTTTTCTTGATTTAATCTTGTGCCAAACTCCAAGTTTGGTGTTTTATTATTAATTTTTATAATTTTCGAAAATTTTCTTAAAGTTTTCTAAAAATTTTAAGTTTGGTGTTCTTTCTTTTATTCTTGGTGTTCTTGTGAATCTTCAAGGTGTTCTTGAGTTTTTCTTGTGTCTTGATCTTAAAATTTTTAAGTTTGGTGTTCCTTGGTGTTTTCCCTCCAAAAATTTTCGAAAATAAGGAGCATTAGATCTAAAAATTTTAAGTCTTGTGTCTTTTGCATGTTTTTCTCTTTCATCATAAAATTCAAAATTCAAAAATTTTATATTTTCCAACTACTTTTTCGAAATTTTTTTTAAATTTTTAGATTTTAATTTCATTTTTTTTCGAAAAAAAAAATATTTTTAACTTCTTTTTATTTATTCCATTTTTATTTATTCCATTGCTATAAAATAAATAATTCTCAACATATAAATTCTCAACTTGTATTCCATCATGGAAGCAAGTAGGAATGAATAGTCCAAGGGGACTCTGGGGTCATATGCTAACCCCACTACTGCTTCATATGGGAGTAGTATCTGTATACCCTCCATTGGAGTTAGTAGCTTTGAGCTGAATCCTCAGCTCATTATCATGGTGCAGCAAAACTGCCAGTACTCTGGTCTTCCACATAAAGAACCTACAGAATTTCTGGCACAATTTCTGCAAATTGCTGATACAATACATGATAAGGAAGTGGATCAGGATGTCTACA
>NC_029778.3:39987046-39987756 GCF_000817695.3 Arachis duranensis
CAGTAGGAAAGCAGGCGTCCTTGAGCCATGCAGCATCTCCATTCGCTTATCTGAAATTCCCACCAATGAATCTGCATAAGTTTTCTATCCCTTTTTATAATCTATTCTCTTATTTCTATTTTCGAAACCCATAAACCAATTTAATCTGCCTAATTGAGATTTGCAAGGTGACCATAGCTTGCTTCATACCAACAATCTCTGTGGAATCGACCCTTACTCACGTAAGGTTTATTACTTGGACGACCCAGTACACTTGCTGGTTAGTTGAACGGAGTTGTGAAAGCCGCAGTATTGTGCACCAAGCTTTTGGAGCCATTACCAGGGATTATTTGATTTGTGTGAAAGTATAAATCACAATTTCGTCCACCAAGTTTTTGGCGCCGTTGCCGGGGATTGTTCTAGTATGGACAACTGACGGTTCATCTTGTTGCTCAGATTAGGTAATTTTCTTTTCAAAAATCCTTTTCAAAAATTTTTCTTTTATTTTTCGTTTTTTTTTTCAAAAAAAAATATTTTCGAAAATAATAATAATAAAAATACAAAAAAAATCATAAAATCATAAAAATCAAAAATATTTTGTGTTTCTTGCTTGAGTTTTGTGTTAATTTTTAAGTTTGGTGTCAATTGCATGCTTTTAAAATTTTTCTTGCATTTTTCGAAAATCCCATGCGCATTCATAGTGTTCTTCATGATCTTCAAGTTGTTCTTGA
>NC_029778.3:39987924-39988797 GCF_000817695.3 Arachis duranensis
CCAAAAATTTTTCAAAATTATGTTCTTGATGTTCATCATGATCTTCAAAGTGTTCTTGGTGTTCATCTTGATATTCATAGCATTCTTGCATGCATTCATTGTTTTGATCTAAAAATTTCATGCATTGAGTATTTTTGTTGTTTTTCTCTCTCATCTTTAAAAATTCAAAAATCATATCTTTTTCATTTTTTTTATATAATTTTCGAAAATTTCAAAAATTATTTTTCAAAATATTTTCAAAATCTTTTTCTTATCTTTTTGTCAAATTTTCAAAAATTAGCTAACAATTAATGTGATTGGTTCAAAAATTTGAAGTTTGTTACTTTCTTGTTAAGAAAGGTTCAATCTTTAAATTCTAGAATCTTATCTTGTAGTTTCTTGTTAGTTAAGTAATTTTTAAAAATTAAATCCTTTTCAAAATATTTTTTTTCAAAATATATCTTTTTATCTTTTATCTTATCCTTTTCAAAAATTTTATCTCTTTCAAAATTTGATTTCAAAATATCTTATCTTTTTCTTATCTTCTTATCTTTTTCAAATTTTGATTTCAAATCTTTTTCAATCAACTAACTAACTTTTTGTTTGTTTCTTATCTTTTTCAAAACCACCTAACTACTTTTCCCTCTCTAATTTTCGAAAATTCTACCTCTCTTTTTCAAAAATTCTTTTTGTTTTAAATTTTTAATTTTAATTATATTTCATCTTTAATTTTCGAAAATACTAACCCCTTTTTCAAAATTTATTTTCGAAATTTCTCTTCTCCTTTCTTATTCTATTTAATTATTTAATTACTAACACTTCTCTTCACCTCTCTTCATCTAAGAATCCAAACTTCTTATATCCCTTGTATTTGGATTCTTCTACCCCTTTCTT
>NC_029778.3:39995920-39998108 GCF_000817695.3 Arachis duranensis
AGCTTGCCATGGAAAGGAGTAAGAAGGATTAAGTAGAAGCAGTAGGAGAGCAGGCGTCCTTGAGCCATGCAGCATCTCCATTCGCTTATCTGAAATTCCCACCAATGAATCTGCATAAGTTTTCTATCCCTTTTTATAATCTATTCTCTTATTTCTATTTTCGAAACCCATAAACCAATTTAATTTGCCTAACTGAGATTTGCAAGGTGACCATAGCTTGCTTCATACCAACAATCTCTGTGGGATCGACCCTTACTCACGTAAGGTTTATTACTTGGACGACCCAGTACACTTGCTGGTTAGTTGAACGGAGTTGTGAAAGCCGCAGTATTGTGCACCAAGCTTTTGGAGCCATTACCAGGGATTATTCGATTTGTGTGAAAGTATAAATCACAATTTCGTCCACCAGTCTTCTTCTTTGAAGATTTCTGTTAGGTCCTCTACAGAGAATTGTGCCTTAGCTTCTCTTAGTTTTCGCTTCAAGGTCCTTTCAGGTTCAGGATCAGCCTCAACAATAATGCTTTTGTCTTTGCTTCTGCTCATATGAAAGAGAAGAAAACAAGGAAATATGGAATCCTCTATGTCACAGTATAGAGATTCCTTGAGGTGTCAGAGGAAAAAAAAATAGAAGGAATAGGTAGAAAATTCGAACTTATCAAGAAAGATGGAGTTCGAATTGTGCATTAAGGAATAGTGTTAGTCCATAAATAGAAGGATGTGAGAAGAGGGGAAGAATTTTTCGAAAATTAGTTAAAAACATTTTAAAAAAAAAATTTGAAAAACTTTAATTGATTTTCGAAAATCAAGATTGAGAAAGAAGTAAAGTGATTTTTGAAAAAGATTTTGAAATTAGAAATCAAAAAGATATGATTGAAAACTATTTTAAAAAAGATTTGATTTTAAAAATTAATAACTTGGCTAACAAGAAAAGATATGATTCAAACATTAAACCTTTCTCAACAGAAAAGGCAACATACTTGAAATGTTAAATCAAATCATTAATTGATAGCAAGTATTTTTGAAAATGGAAAGAAATTGATTTTGAAAACATATGATTGAAAAGATATGATTTGAGAAAGATTTGATTTTGAAAAATTTTGAAAACTTGGAAAAAAAAAATTTATTTGAAAACAAAATCTTCCCTCTTGTGCCATCCTGGCGTTAAACGCCCAGAATGGTGCACATTCTGGCGTTTAACACCCAAACCACTACCTTTTTGAGCGTTAAACGCCCAACCAGGCACTCTGGCTGGCATTTAAATGTCAGTTTGCTTTCCTCACTGGGCGTTTTGAACGCCCAGCTTTTTCTGTGTAATTCCTCTGCTGTATGTTCTGAATCTTCAATTCTCTGTATTATTGACTTGAAAAGACACAAATTAAAAAATATTTTTGGATTTTTAATAATGAGGAATAATCAAAATGCAACTAAAATCAAATAACAATGCATGCAAGACACCAAACTTAGCAGTTTGTAAACTACTGACACTAACAAAATGAGACTGCATATGAGAAACAACAAAACACTCAAGCCAAGAGAATTCAAAGATCAGAGCAATGAAATCATCAAGAACAACTTGAAGATTTATGAAGACACATGAATGCAAAAAGAACAAAAACATGCAATTGACACCAAACTTAAAATGAGACTAGAGTCTCAATAGGAAAAATATTTTTGGTTTTTATGATTTTGTAATTTTTTTGTGGTTTTTCGAAAATTAAGTTTGAAAAGAAAATGAAGATATCAAAATTCTTAATGAGAATTCCAGGAATCATGCAATGTTAGTCTAAGACTCCGGTCCAGGAATTAGACATGGCTTCATAGCCAGCCAAGCTTTCAAAGAAAGCTTCGGTCCAAAACACTAGACATGGCCAATGGCCAGCCAGGCCTTAGCAGATCACTGCTCCAACAGCAAGATTGATAGAAATCAACAAGCTCTTATGATGATAAGTTGAAACCTCGGTCCAATAAAATTAGACATGGCTTCACAGCCAGCCAGACTTCAACAGATCATCATGAAACTCTAGAATTCGTTCTTTAGAATTCTGAAAAATACCTAATCTAAGCAACAAGATGAACCGTCAGTTGTCCAAACTCAACAATCCCCGGCAACGGCGCCAAAAACTTGATGCAAAAAATTGTGATCATCAATGGCGCCATCAACATGGTACGCTCAATTGCAATCTCAACT
>NC_029778.3:39998305-39998880 GCF_000817695.3 Arachis duranensis
CTTGTAAATCTTAGTCAGGCAAACTCAAATGGTTATGAATGATGAATAAAACATAAAGATAGAGATAGAGATACTTATGCAATTCATTGGTGGGAATTTCAGATAAGCGTATGGAGATGCTGTGTTCCTTCCGTCTCTCTGCTTTCCTACTGTCTTCATCCAATCCTTCTTACTCCTTTCAATGGCAAGCTGTGTGTAGGGTTTCACCGTTATCAGTGGCTACCTCCCATCCTCTCAGTGGAAATGTTCAACGCACCCTGTCACGGCACGGCTATCTAGCTGTCGGTTCTCGATCATGTAGGAATAGAATCCAGTGATTCTTTTGCGTCTGTCACTAACGCCCCACAATCGTGAGTTTGAAGCTCGTCACAGTCATTCAATCATTGAATCATACTCAGAATACCACAGACAAGGTTTAGACCTTCCGGATTTTCTTGAATGCCACCATCAGTTCTAGCTTATACCACGAAGATTCCGGTTAAGGGATCCAAGAGATAAACATTCAAGCCTTGTTTGCTTGTAGAACAGGAGTGGTTGTCAGGCACTCGTTCATAAGTGAGAATGATGATGAGCGT
>NC_029778.3:39998985-39999210 GCF_000817695.3 Arachis duranensis
CCTTGTGCCAGTTCCGGCGTTTAACGCTGGAAATTCTGAGGGTGACTTTGAACGCCAGTTTGGGCCATCAAATCTTGGGCGAAGTATGGACTATCATATATTTTTGGAAAGCCCAGGATATCTACTTTCCAACGCCGTTGAGAGCACGCCAATTGGGCTTCTGTAGCTCCAGAAAGTCCACTTCGAGTGCAGGGAGGTCAGAATCCAACAGCATCTGCAGTCCTT
>NC_029778.3:39999331-40003943 GCF_000817695.3 Arachis duranensis
ACACACAAACTCATAGTAAAGTCCAGAAAAGTGAATTTTAACTAAAAACTAATAAAATTATACTAAAAACTAACTAGATCCTACTAAAAACATACTAAAAACAATGCCAAAAAGCGTACAAATTATCCGCTCATCAGGAGGTAAGGTTGGACTCATGATCATTGATGCTGGAAGTCATACAAACGTTGCTAGCTCTACTTTAATCACAAAATTGGGGTTGAAATGCACCAAACACCCTAACCCTTACAAACTGGAGTGGCTAAGTGATGTTGGTGAGTTGAAGGTTATGAAGCAAGCCCGCATACAGTTCTCTATTGGGAGATATAGTGACGAGGTACTTTGTGACGTGGTTCCCATGCAGGCTTGTCATCTACTCCTAAGCCGTCCATGGCAGTATGATAGGAAGGTGGTCCATGATGATTTCACCAACCAATACTCCTTCACTTATCTTGGGAAGAAGATTACCCTTGCACCTTTGACACCTAAAGAAGTGTACCTGGAGCAACTAAGCATGCGCAAATCTACTAAAGAGTCTATAGGATATGAGAAAATTGAAAAACAAGAGGGTAAAGAGAGGGCTTTGAGAGATGAAACGTGTGAGAAAAGGAGTCAGGCTTTGAGTGAAAAAGAGAGTTCTAAAAGAGAAGCATATGTGGAGAGTGAGAGTGCTCACAAACTATGTTTTTATGCCAAAGAGAGGGATCTGAAGCATGCTAGTTTAGGGCAAAAAACATTGGTGTTAGTACGATTTAGAAAGTCTTTACTTTCTACCATTGAAACTAACCATAACCTGCCTAGTACGTTTATTTCACTCTTGCAGGAATTTGGCGATGTATTTCTAGATGAGATGCCCTCAGGTTTACCTCCATTACGAGGCATTGAACATCAGATTGACTTTGTCTCCGGATCGAGCATTCTTAATCGGCCAGCTTACCGGACCAATCTTGAGGAGACGAATGAAATGCAACGGCAAGTCGAGGACCTTTTGGCTAAGGGTTTTGTGAGAGAAAGCATGAGTCCTTGTGCTGTTCCGGTACTATTGGTGCCCAAGAAGGATGGATCATGGAGGATGTGTGTTGACTGCAGAGCTGTAAATAAGATTACGGTAAAGTATCGCCATCCTATTCCTAGACTTGATGATATGCTTGATGAATTGCATGGTTCTGTTATTTTTACTAAAATAGATTTAAGGAGTGGTTATCATCAAATACGAATGAAACTTGGTGATGAATGAAAAATAGCTTTCAAAATTAAATATGGCTTGTATGAGTGGTTAGTTATGCCATTTGGTTTGACTAATGCACCTAGTACATTCATGAGACTAATGAATCATGTTTTGCGAGAGTTTTTAGGTAAATTTGTGGTTGTTTATTTTGATGATATCCTTATCTACAGTAAATGTCTTGATGATCATATTTTGCATGTTCAATCTATTTTAGAGGTACTTAGAAAGGAAAAATTGTATGCTAATCTCCAAAAGTGCTCGTTTTGTCTGAGTAAAGTCGTATTCCTAGGTTTTGTGATAAGTTCTGCAGGAATTGAGGTAGATGACGAGAAGGTGAAGGCTATTAGAGAATGGCCCACATCTCAGAATGTCTCTGATGTTAGAAGTTTTCATGGTCTTGCGGGTTTTTATTGGAGATTTGTTACAGATTTTTCTACTATTGCTGCACCTTTAACTGAAATCATCAAGAAACATGTCAACTTTAAATGGGATCAGGAACAAAAACTTGCTTTTAACACCTTGAAAGAATTATTGTGTTCTGCCCCCGTTCTTATTTTACCAGATTTTTCTAAAACTTTTGAAATCGAATGTGATGCTTCCGCAATTGGTATAGGTGCTGTTTTGATACAGGAAAAGCGAGCAATCGCCTATTTCAGTGAGAAGTTGAATGGGGCCCGCCTCAACTATTCCACTTATGATAAAGAGCTTTATGCCTTGGTGCGAGCTTTGGAAGTGTGGCAGCATTATTTGCTACCTAAGGAATTTGTGGTACATACTGACCATGAATCCCTCAAACACTTGAAGGGCCAAGGGAAGCTGAACAAGAGACATGCAAAATGGATAGAATTCCTTGAATCCTTTCCATATATAATTGCCTATAAGCATGGTAAAGTGAATGTGGTTGCTGATGCATTATCTAGAAGGTATTCCTTAATCACAACCCTTACTTCTAAACTGTTAGGTTTTGAGTGTACGAAGGAATTGTATGCAACTGATTCTGCTTTTGCCTCTATCTATGCTGCATGTGAACATGGTGCATATAACGAATTCTATAAGCATGATGGCTTTCTTTTTTGGGGTAATAGAATTTGTGTACCTACTTGTTCTATTAGGGAGTTACTTGTTCTAGAATCACATAGTGGGGGTTTGATGGGTCATTTTGGTGTGCATATGACTTTGGATGTTTTATCTGAGCATTTTTACTAGCCCCACATACGTAAAGATGTTGAGAAATTTTGTGCTAAATGCATTGCATGTAAACAAGCTAAATCTAAGTCTTTACCACATAGTTTGTATACTCCTTTACCTGTTCCTGTGCATCCATGGGTTGATATTTCTATGGATTTTGTTCTTGGTTTGCCTAGAACTAGGAGAGGTCGAGATAACATTTTTGTTGTGGTAGATAGATTTAGTAAAATGGCTCATTTCATTGCTTGCCATAAAACTGATGATGCCACACATATTGCTGACCTATTCTTTCGAGAAGTTGTGTGTTTACATGGTGTTCCCCAAACTATTGTTTCTGATCGTGATGTCAAATTCTTAAGTGACTTTTGGAAAGTTTTTTGGAGTAAGCTAGGAACAAAATTGTTATACTCAACTACTTGTCACCCTCAAACTGATGGTCAAACTAAAGTCGTAAATAGGACATTGGGAACCTTATTGCGTGCTGTTGTTGGTAAGAATTTGAAAACCTGGGAAGATTTTTTACCTTTTATTGAGTTTGCTTATAACAGGACAATCCATTCTTCCACTGGTTTTTCACCCTTTGAACTTGTTTATGGTTTTAATTCTCTCACTGTCTTAGATTTAATGCCTTTACCTCTGAGTGATATTAGAAGTTTAGATGGAGCTAGCAAGGCTGAGAAAGTTAAAGCAATACATGCAAAGGCTTGTGACCTAATTGAGAGGAAGAACAAAACCACGGCTAAAAGGGTTAACAAAAACCGAAAGCATATAGTCTTTGAACCAGGAGATTAGGTTTGGGTACACTTGAGGAAGGAGAGATTTCCTGCTCAGAGGAAGACTAAACTTGATGCTAGAGGGGATGGCCCATTCCAGGTTCTTGAGAAGATCAATGACAACGCCTACAAGATTGACCTACCAGGTGAGTATAATGTCTCTGCTACTTTCAATGTTTCTGATCTCTCTCCTTTTGATATGGACACAGATTCGAGGAAGAATCTTTTTTAGGAAGGAGGGAATGATACATGCTCGGAAAGACAACAGGGGCATTCTAAGACCAAAGGGCAGAATGGAAATTTCACACTTCCAGAAGGCCCCATCACTAGAGCACGTGCAAAGAAGCTCAAGGAGAGTTTTGGAAACCTGGCAGCGCTTGTGCATATGGAGTTACATCAAGTTCTAACCAAGGAAGAATGGGCAAGGCCCATTGGGTTAAGTCAGCACAGCAAGAAGCCCAAAAATGCTTTTCGAATTCAGTGGGAGGCATAATTTATTTTTAAATTTCAAAATTCTAGACTCTTGTTTTAGTTTGTTATGTGGTCAAAAAATTGTTAGAAGACTTAGTTTAAATCTGTTAAGCTTACTAGTATTTTTAGGGATTTTAAATTTAAATCAAATATGATCTACTCCAATAAGATCAAATCTGATTTAAACTAGTTATCTTATCTTTTAGTTAATTGTTAGGTGCCTATTTAAACACCTTTGGTGAGACAATTACATAACTTTGATGAATAAATTTCAGTTGCTTTTAAGCACTTTTTATTATGTGAGAAGTGAGGTGAGTGATTTGCTTCACTTGTTGCATGAGGAAGATTGGAGGATCCAAGGTGCACGGAATTGTGATAATCAACAATGGCTCCAATAATTTAGTAGCTCTCACACGTGAATTACACTTAGTCACAACTCCGCACAACTAAACATCAAGTGCACTGGGTCGTCCAAATAATACCTTACGTGAGTAAGGGTCGATCCCACGGAGATTGTTGGTATGAAACAATCTATGGTCACCTTGTAAATCTCAGTCAGGCGGATAATAATTGATTATGGAATTTTGAAAATCAAATATGATTGGATTAGATATTCAAAAGATAAATAAAATAAACAGGAAATAAAGATAAAGTTACTCATGTAATCCAATGGTGGGAATTTCAGATAGGTGCATGGAGGTGCTGTGTTCCTTCCGAATCTCTACTTTCTTATTACATTCATCCAATTCTTCTTACTCCTTTCCATGGCAAGCTATATGTAGGGCATCACCGTTGTCAATGGCTACATCCCATCCTCTCAGTGAAAATGGTCCAAATGCTCTGTCACAGCACGGCTAATCATCTGTCGGTTCTCAATCAGGTTGGAATAGAATCCCGTGATTCTTTTGCGTCTGTCACTAACGCCCAGCCTTCAGGAGTTTGAAGCTCGTCACAG
>NC_029778.3:40004529-40004841 GCF_000817695.3 Arachis duranensis
CTCTGCACGAAAAATGCTTCATTGCTCAGCCCAAGCACACACCAAGTGGGCCCGGAAGTGGATTTTTATGTCATTTACTCATTTCTGTAAACTTTAGGCTACTAGTTTTCTATAAGTAGGACCTTTTACTATTGTATTAGGGAGCTTTTGATCATGTTTTTATGATTGAACCCTCACTGGGAGGCTGGCCATTCGGCCATGCCTAGACCTTGTTCCTATGTATTTTCAACGGTGGAGTTTCTACACACCATAGATTAAGGTGTGGAGCTCTGCTGTACCTCGAGTATTAATGCAATTACTATTGTTCTTCTA
>NC_029778.3:40004925-40024962 GCF_000817695.3 Arachis duranensis
CTTGATGAATGTGATGATCCGTGACACTCATCATCATTCTCACCTATGAACGTGTGACTGACAACCACCTCCGTTCTACCTTTGATTGGGTGAATATCTCTTGGATTCCTGATTGCACGATGCATGGTTGATCGCCTGACAACCGAGTGCTCACCTGACAAACGAGCCAACCATTCCGTGAGATCAGAGTCTTCGTGGTATAGGCTAGAACTGATGGCAGAATTCAAGAGAATCCGGAAGGTCTAACCTTGTCTGTGGTATTCTGAGTAGGATTCAATGATTCAATGACTGTGACGTGCTTCAAACTCCTAGCAGGCGGGCGTTAGTGACAGACGCAAAAGAATCGATGGATTCTATTCCGGCCTGACCGAGAACCGATAGATGATTACCCCATGCTGTGACAGAGCATAGGCAAACGTTTTCACTGAGAGGATGGGAGGTAGCCATTGACAACGGTGAAACGCTACATGAGCTTGCCATGGAAAGGAGTAAGAAGGATTGGATGAAGACAGTAGGAAAGCAGAGAGACGGAAGGGAAGGCATCTTCATGCGCTTATCTGAAGTTCCTACCAATGAATTACATAAGTATCTCTATCTTTACCTTTGTGTTATTTTCGTTCATCACCATATCCATTTGAGTTTGCCTGACTAAGATTTACAAGATGACCATAGCTTGCTTCATACTAACAATCTCCGTGGGATCGACCCTTACTCGCGTAAGGTTTATTACTTGGACGACCCAGTGCACTTGCTGGTTAGTTGTGCGAAGTTGTGTAATGCCATGGTATTGAACACCAAGTCTTTGGGGTTCATTACCTGGGATTATGAGAGTTGTGAAAAGTATTGTTCACAATTTCGCGCACCACTCCACACCCTTAATCTATGGTGTGTAGAAACTCCACCATTGAAAATACATAAGTGATGAAGGTTCAGGCATGGCCGAGAGGCCAGCCCCTGAGGTCTAAGAACTAAACATTCCAAGATGTCTAATACAATAGTAAATTATCCTATTTATACTAGACTAGCTACTAGGGTTTACATGAGTAAGTAATTGATGCATAAATCCACTTCCGGGGCCCACTTGGTGTGTGTTTGGACTGAGCTTGATCTATCCATGAGATGAGACTTATTTTGGAGTTGAACGCCAAGTTGTAACGTGTTTTGGGCGTTCAACTCCGTGTCGTGACGTGTTTCTGGCGTTTTACTCCAGACAGCAGCATGGAACTGGCGTTGAGCGCCAGTTTACGTCATCAATTCCCGAATAAAGTATGGACTATTATATATTGCTGGAAAGCTCTGGATGTCTACTTTCCAACGCTCTTAAGAACGCGCCATTTGGAGTTCTATTGTACCAGAAAATCTATTTCGAGTACAGGGAGGTCAGATTCCAACAGCATCAGCAGTCCTTTATCAGCCTCCTTATCAGAGTTTTGCTCAGGTCCCTTAATTTCAGCCAGAAATTACCTGAAATCACAGAAAAACACAAAAACTCATAGTAAAGTCCAGAAATTTGAATTTAACATAAAAACTAATGAAAACATCCCTAAAAGTAGCTTGAACTTACTAAAAACTACCTAAAAACAATGCCAAAAAGCGTATAAATTATCCGCTCATCAATCCAACACTAAGGTGATCTATGTGGTGGCTTCTTTCAGTTTTCGCCCCTTCTGATCTAGGTTGTCAAAGACAAGTTCTTTGAAGGTTTAGTAGGGAATCCTTTCCGGTGACCTAGGTTGCTAAGAAAAGGTATCTTAGAGGTCTAGTAGGAAAACCACCCTTATCTATCCTTTCGTTTTGTTGTTTTTCCTTATCAATAATTTAGGAGATTTTATGACCTTTTACTCACATTTATTCAATGAAATAGCATGGTTTCATGATTGTTTCCCAATTTGTGCTTAAGTGTGAAAACATGCCTTCTAGGTCCTTAATTAGCTAAAATTGATTCACCTTTGATTCCACTAGATACCTTGATTTGTTTGTTAAGTGATTTCAGGTTGAAAAGGCTAGGAATGAATTAAAGGAATGGAGAGGAAAGCATGCAAAATGGAGAAATCATGAAAAGCCAAAGATTTGGAAAAAGCCCATGGATGCGCGCGCACTATGCGCCTACGCGCGAATTACAAAATGCTCAAGGGATGCGCACGCGCACTATACGCGTACGTGCTGGTGGCCACACGTGATTTTTAAATAGAAAACGTGCCCAGCAATTTCTGAGAGCTGTGGGGCCCAATTTGCAACCAGCTTTGCCACCAAAATGTAAATAAGGACCAAGGATTGAAGGGGGAAAGGGGAATTCCATCATTTTTACACACATTAGGATTAGGATTAGTTAGTTTAGAGAGAGAAGCTCTCACTTCTCTCTAGAATTAGGATTAGGTTTATATTAGAATTTCTAGATCTAGGTTTTAATTCATGTTCTCTTCTACTTCTACTTCTCAATTCCTTGTTGTTACATTCATCATTCTTCTATTCTTTTGTTGTAATTTCCTTTATGTTGCTTCTATACTTTGTTGTAGATCTACTATTGTTCCTTCTTTTTTCTTTCAATTCAATTTGAGGTAATTCATAATAATTGTGTTTCTTTTGATTTGTTGTGTTTAATTTCTTGCAATTGAGTAGTGTAGATTTACTTTCCTTGCAATTTTACTATGCTTTCCTTTTGTGCCTTCCAAGTGTTTGTCAAAATGCTTGGTTGGATTTTAGAGTAGAACTTTATGCTCTTGGCTTGGAAAGGTAACTTAGGACTTCATGAGTTGCTAATGTCCAAGTAATTGATAATTGGGATCCATTGACTCTAGTTCTCACTAATTGAATTAGTGGAGAGTTAGGACTTATGGACTAGGATTGATATAGCTCATTTGACTTTCCTTTACTACTAGTTAGAGGATGATTTAATGGGATTAATCCTTGCCAATTCTCAAGTTGTGGTTAGTGATTAGGATAGAGATCCTTGACCACCAACCCTTGCCAAGACCTTTTTAGCCATTAGTTTACTTCCTTGCCATTTATCTTTCATGTCTCTTATCAAAACCCCAAAACATACTCCATAAGCAATAACAAGACACTTTATTGCGATTCCTAGGGAGAACGACCCGAGGTTTAAATACTTCAATTTATAATTTTAGGAGTTTGTACTTGTGACAAATAAAACTTTTGTATGAAAGAATTATTGTTGGTTTAGAAACTATACTTCCAACGAGATTTCAATTGTGAAATTCTAAACCGTCAAAAATCCGCTCATCAAAATGGCGCCGTTGCTAGGGAATTGCAATGGTGTTATGTTATTGGTTATTGTATATATGTGAATAGTGTGAATATGTTTACTTTTGTTAGTTCTTGCTAGTTTTAGGATTTAATTTTCTTGCTTCTTATTTGATTTTGTTTTCATTTTCCTCTTGCTTTCATGAATTCTCACATTGGTTTTGAGTTTGGTTATCAACATGTTGTAGGAAATGAGAGCTTCAATGAGAATGTGTATCAAGGATGGGACAATCAAAGATGGGAGGAGCCATATACATATGATCAATATTCATGGCAACAACCTCCACCAATGCACTATGAAGAAGAGTCATTCTATGATGCATACCAATCCAATGGCTATGGTGAATCTCTTTGTGACTTTCAAGAACTACCACCATATGCCTATGAACCATACCCTCAACATAACCCTCAACCATACTCACAAGCCTCTTTTCACCAAACACCACAATATGACCTTGATCCATATCCATCCTACCAACCACCTTTTGAACCACATGAACCATACATGGAACCACCATTCCAATACCAATACTCCCAAGAACCACCTCAATATACACCACCATACCCTTACCAAGAAGAACCACCTTCCTATTATGAACCCTCTCTCCAAGACAATGAACCCTCTTATCCACCCCAATCCTTAATCAATGAAATCGTCAGCCTTATACTTCAAGGACAAGGGGAAATGCAAAGGGAGACACTGGAATTTGTGGCTACCTTGACCGAGGTAGCAAGCATTTTAGCCTCCCGATGCTTGAGCACTCAAAGTACTCCCATGGTCACATGTGGAGAATTAATTGAAAAGCATAGCATGACAGAGAGATTGGAAACTCCGGTGGAACATGAGGGATGTTACTTTGTGTTAGAACAATTGGAGGAGCCTATGATCATTGAAGAAGAGGATGAAGTGTTTGAAGACCTAGGAGATGCGGAACCTCCTTGGGAACCTATAGTTGAAAAGAACCTCTCCAAGATGATTGAAATTGATGTTGAGGAGGAGAGTGCACAACCTCCAATACAATTATTGAATGAAGACTTGGAAGGAATGGAGCAAAAAGTGAGTTCCCTTGGAGATGAAGATCATGCATTCAAGCTTCTAGGTGGTGAATCCATTGAATTTGAAAAACCTTCTCCCAATGAGATGGAAAGCAATATGGAGGTAGATTTCTCTTAACCTCCCATTTATGATTTGAGTGATGGGAAAGAGCTTGAAGAAATTGATGAAGAAGAGCTTGAACTTAAGGAAGCTTGGCAAGAGAAGGAAGTACCTCTCCCCAAGCCATCACCATTCAGTCTTTCATTCAAGTGGGTGAATTCCTTATACTTGACCTTTATTATTCCCCTTGAATATGGTTTGCTTAAGACGGATGGTCAACTTAGAAATATTTGTGGCTTTAAGAGTAAAAGGGAGATGGCTAGTGGTTGGAAACATTATTCTCGGTTCATTATGATTGCATGTCCAAAGTTTGATTGCAAGGTTTGGTATAGAGCTAGATCGTTTGGGTCTAGGAGAATGTTTGGTCACTACATTGAGAATTCATCATGCCTACCACCCGGATGGACTAATAACGATGATAGTCAACTTTAAGACGGGTGTGAAAATAAAGTGTAGGATCCCGGATCGCACAAGGAGAATTAATTTTGGGAGCCCCAAGCTTGTTAAGAACTCCATCAACACTTGGTGCAACAAATAAGAAATCTTGGGGGCACAATGGAAAACCAAGCATTGGTGGGAGTTTCAAGAAGAATTCAAGCACAAGCCACCTTGAGAGGAGCTCCCCATAAGTCCAACTTAAGGACAATAAACAAAAGTGCTAGGTGGGAGACAACCCACCATGGTAAACTCTTTTCATTTTTTCTCTTTTGTACATACTAATAGAATTGGCTTAATTTCATGTTTTGTTGAGTTTGTTGAGTCTAATTGGTAGTTTAGTATGTTAAATAAGGTTTTATGGTGTTTTGGTAGCTGTTTGGAGGTTTGGAATGCTTGGATTGGTGCAAAAACATAGAAAAAAATAGAGCACCATCCACGCGTACGCGCACTACGAGCAAATGCGTGCATCAAGCATTTTCACCTATCCGCGTGCACGCGCCATGTACGCGTACACGTGGATTGAGAAATTCCACCCCCAAGCCAAAAACCCGAAAGTTGTGCGAACGCTGCGCTAACATTGTGCCTTTCGCACAAACCAATTCGCGCGGACGGGCACATGATGCGTATGCGTCACTCTCAAAATTAGCCATCCACGCACACGCACTATGTACGCGTACGCATCGTGTCCATTGCACCACCATGCGCGCATACGCGCGGATGTCCTTCCTTCAACACATCTCTTTTCTTCTCCTCTTTCCATTTCTTTCCTTCTCCTTTCTTCCTCCCTTTTTCTACCCCTTATCCAACACTCACAAACACCATTGATAACCATTTATTTTAGTTAACTAATTAGTTAGTTAGTTAGTTAGTTGATTAGTTAGTTTTAGTTAGTTTTTATTTCATTTTCTCTTTTTTATTGTAAGTGTTGGATTGTTATTCTTGTTTACCATTAATTGCTGTTGAGTATTAAAAAGGGATGTTATCTTAACATCAATATGTTTATAAACTTTGTTAGACTCTATTGTTGAGGTTATATTTTGCTACTTGGTTTTGAGTTTTTCATGCTTACCTTTTAAGAATACCAAGTGATGAGAATTACCTTCGAGCTTGTAACTCTTCTTGAATTACATGATTTGGCCACCATGTGATTTGAACCTTATTCTTTGATTAGGCAATCTCTTGATAGATGTTGTTCATTTACCTTAATGCATTGTATTTCATGATTATATGCATCCAAATGCTTTTAGCTTAAATGCTTTCATGCTTCTTTAATGCTTGTTTTACCTTACAAGTTTACTTAAAGCATTTCAAGCACACTAAAATGTGTAAAGAGCTTGCTTCTATTGTGACTTAGCCTTTCATGTTAGTGTGTTCTCTAAACTGCGTGCAACTTAGAATGCACACTCACTTTTATTAATGTCACATTAATTCACTCACTCAATCCTAGTGATTTACCTCATTCCAACAATGTATACTTCCTTGCTTTTATATCTTATCATCTTATTGTGTTATATTTTTGTTTTTCATGATGGATGCACCACAAGCAATAACGGAAGCAAGACTAAGAACACGCAGCACTGGTTGACCTACGAGCTGACGGTAGCAATTCGGAGAGTCGCCGTACCCCCTTGCTCATCTTTGAATACACAGAGGACGGTGCAAACTTTTAAGTGTAGGGAGGTCGTCCGACCAATCGGCGATTTTGGGTGACAAATTTCTAATTCCAATACTTTTGCATTTTATTTTTTAGGTTTTTAGGATTTTTGTTGCATTTTCTTAAATTTTGCATATATATACACAATAAGCTTAGTCAAAATAATAAATTTTTTCGAGAAATTATCTATAGGGCATTAACACCTCAATTGATTTGAGTGAAAACTTTTCATTGAACTTGCTTGAATTATATATTTTTGTGTATTCATGCATTTATATGATTGAGGCCATCATTTCAAATAGCACAATTACTCAAATAGCCTTATCTTTTATCTTCCATTGTTAGCCAAATTGAGCCTACGATTAACCCACTTGTTCATAATTTTAGCACATTACAAGCCTTAAAGCGAAAAATAATAAAAGTCCTTATTTGGATCTTTGATTAGCTTAGGCTAGTGTGTGTGTCATTCAAGTGTGGGAAAACTTGGGACATTAGATGAATAAAAGGGTAGTTTTATCTTTTTGTTGTAAGTATTGGGAATTGGGTTGGTCCACGAAATTGTGATCGTCAACAATGGCGCCAAAAACTTGGTAGTACTCTCAACGTGAATCACACTTAGTCACAACTCCGCACAACTAACCAGCAAGTGCACTGGGTCATCCAAGTAATATCTTACGTGAGTAAAGGTCAATCCCACGGAGATTGTTGGTATGAAGCAAGCTATGGTCATCTTGTAAATCTCAGTTAGACGGATAATAAATGTTAATGAGTTTTCGAATAATAAATAAAGCAGAAAATAAAGATAGAGCTACTCATGTAATTCAATGGTGGGGATTTCAGATAAGTGCGTGGAGGTGCTTGTCCCTGTTGGATCTCTGCTTTTCTACTGTCTTCCTTCAATCCTTCTTATTCCTTTCCATGGCAAGCTGTATGTAAGGCATCACCGTTGTCAATGGCTACATCCCATTCTCTCAGTGAAAATGGTCCAAATGCTCTGTCACAGCACGGCTAATCATCTGTCGGTTCTCGATCATGTTGGAATAGAATCCCTTGATTCTTTTGCGTTTGTCATCACGGCCAATAATCGCGAGTTTGAAGCTCGTCACAGTCATTCAATCCCGGAATCTTACTCGGAATACCACAGACAAGGTTAGACTTTTCGGATTCCCATGAATGCTGCCATCATTCTAGCTTATACCACGAAGATTCTGATTAAGGAATCCAAGAGATATGCGCCCGGTCTATGGTAGAACGGAAGTGGTTGTCAGTCACGCGTTCATAGGTGAGAATAATGATGAGTGTCACGGATCATTGATGTGCAGAAAACGGTCCGACACAAAACTCACTGGCAAGTGTACCGGGTTGCATCGAGTAATAAAACTCACGGAAGTGAGGTCGATCCCACAGGGATGGAAGGATTGAGCAATTTTAGCTTAGTGGTTGGTTTAGTCAAGGAAACAAGAGTTGATTTAAGTGATTTGTAATTGACTGAAACTAAATTGCAGGAATTGTAAAGGGGAGTGGGTGAATTGCAGGAAATTAAAGGGAACAAAAGGAAAAAGAGCTGAATCTTAAATTGCAAGAAATGTAAATTGCAGAAACTTAAAGTGCAAGAAATCTAAATTGCTTGAATTGTAAATGGGTCAGGGATGTGGGATTGTAGAAATTAAACAAAGAACAGTAAAATTAAACAAACAGAAGAGGAGAAGATGGATTCAATTAAACTAGATCTCAAACATAAATGTAAATAAGCTTGGTGAAGCATTCAACAAGGAAATTAAAATTGAAAAACACAAATCTCAAGACTCAAGAGACTAGATAGCCGAGTCTAGATCTCAATGGCTTCCTAGATCCAATTTCAAAAAACAATTGCAAAAGAAGTTAAAATAAAACAATAGAAGAAAGGAATTCAAATGCTAATTTCTCAAAGAGTGTAGTAAATCAAACAGGGCGATCTCAAGGTGAGATTGAAACAGAATTTCTTCAATTCTCAACACCCAAGACTCAAACAGAGTGTGTAGAAAATAAAAACAAAAACAACCCAGAAGAAGAGAATTCAATTCTCCTTCCCAGGAACTCTCAAATTCTAAAAGCAACAACCGAAATGTAAAGTGAGCTCTCTACTGTGAATACTATGAAAATTCTAAAAGAAAAGCCCCCTTGAAAACATAAATTCTAAGCTATTTATACACTCTCTTCAAATGATCATTAAGCCTTGAATTGGACCTTTGGTCTTGACGGAATTGGGTTGACAATAGCCTCTGTTGATTGCTCTTGGTGTTGGGAAGAAACCACTTGTGAACCGGGCCATGAATCATTTAAGTTTGAGTCAAAGTTTGAGGCCAACTTTGGCTCAAACTTGGTCGTGCGTTTTATTATGCAGCAAGGCCTTTCTTCTGCCATTGGCGTTTGAGTCCAAATTTGAGGTCCAACTTGAACTCAAACTTGGCTCTTCCTAGTTCCTCTTTGGCTCAGCATTTTACCTCAAGTTTGAGGCAAATACTGGCGCAAACTTGGTGAGCTCTAGGGTTGATGTTTTTTGAGCCAACGTTTGACCTCAAGTTTGAGGCAAATGTTGGCGCAAGCTTTTGGCCTCCCTGGTTAGAAATTCTTCAAGCCAACGTTTGACCTCAAGTTTAAGGCAAACATTGGCGCAAGCTTTGCTTGCATCCATGGTGAAATTATGCTTTTCCTCACGTTTGAGCTTAAGTTTGAGGCAAACTTTAGCTCAAACGTGAGTCCTTTTTTTTTTTGCCCTTGCCATCTCCTTTTCTTCAACCTTCTTCCAAGCCTCTTTCCACCTATCATTAATCAACAATTTCATCAAAGCTATGCTGTAATCATGAGAGTTCTTCTTCTTCTTGAAATTCAAGCAATTATGGCACAAAAACTCATGAAAATACATTAATTTATCCATGGTTGATTGAATCTAAGGAAACATGAAATTCTACCCAAATGGCTTACTTATGGCTCAAGAAAGTGCATAAAATCTATTGAAAACAAAAGAAAAAAGACTAGTGAAACTAGGCTAAGATGACCTGTCATCACAACACCAAACTTAAAGCTTGCTTGTCCCCAAGCAAGTACTGAATTTATTGAGAAGAAAGAATGAAATGGAAGAAGATGTTTATGCTAGCAGAGTATTATTGGTAGATCATGGGGTTTTATGCAGATATGTAACTACTTACTTCTTATTGACATTTAGGCCTAGAAAGTCTCCTTCAAGCATCAAGCAACACACTGCTATGACCTCTCATTATTCCTTTGTCCTTGGTTACTATTTTTTTATAAGCTTTAGTTCAGTGTCATGTGTAACAAGCTCTTTTCTTTATTTATGCTTGACACATTATTCACTATATACACTTGGCTCACATTCCTTCTTAGAACATTGATGCCCAGCACCTCTTTGGGTTACTAAATGCCTTGTAGTTAGGTTGCTCTTGATAGTGGACTTTCAGTTGATAATCCTGGGTTAGTTAACCCAAGTTACCAAGTGTTGATACACTCCAAAGAACTTTAATCCAAGCAGATCCTAGTACAAAGACACCATAGGCGTATATTCTAAGGTTCAAGCTATTGGTGTCTAGCTTTATTCTTTCTTCTTTTTATTTTTCTTGTTGCCACTTTTGGCTTTTCTCATTCCTACTTGTTTTTCTTTTCAACCAAGGACTTTTATTTTTGAGATTCATAGACAGTGAGCTACTTTCTACTTAAAAGGAGAACAGTCTAGTCCTTTTATTCACTAAAAGTGAGCTACCACACAATCACACATACATGCCACCACTTATTTGACTTCTAGCTAGCAATGAACCATCTTACTTCATGTTTCAAACATTTCTTTTATTGAATTAAAAAGATACAGGGAACAGAGCATGCATTTAGTTAAGTGAAAGTAAACACACAAGCACACACTTAGACTAGCTTACTTGTTTCAAGAATGACAAACATACTGCAAAGATTACTAACTGAAATGACTACTAAAGATGCAAAGACTCTTAAACAGACAAGATGCATGCTTTTTCTTTAGAGTGATGAACAAGGAGCAGGTCCACCTTTCAATTATCTTGCTTTTTCTTTTTCTTTTCATTTGCTTGATTGCTGGTGTTTCCTGTATCCATGTATATGTCTGTTGACTCTCGCCAGAACCCAGCTTTGTTCATTGTTTCTTCCACTCTATCTTCAAGTCTCATGGCCTTGTTTACTTCTTTCTCACTCCTCCCTTTGAAGTATTTGTGATTGTTGTTGGCATCTCTTTCCCAATCCGTGTTCACCACACAAATATCACTAGCAATTTCATCATAATCCGGATCTCCATTTATCCTTTGGTGGTAGCCTGGTTCATCAAAATGGGCTGTTCTTAGTCCTAAGACTTTCTTGATGGTGTTTGAACTAAAATCTACTTCCATTCCCCGTACATAGCTCTTGTAAGTTGGGGCTTCACTCATATCAAGCCTTTGAATATTGGCATAGAACTCTCTTATGATATTTGCATTAATCCGAGTGATTGGTGAGGCAAGTTCTTCCCATTTCCTCTTTTTTATCTTATCCTTCATTTCTTGGCATCCTTCATCTGGTAGCAGGAGTGGAACCTCTGGATATATCTTCTTCAGATTCATCCATTCAATTTGTAACTGATGGTACCAAGATTTGAATTTCCATCGGTCATATTCAGGAGTGCTTTCTTCCCCCACGGGCTCCTTCCCTTTCCTTCATTTAGTTCTTGAGGAAGAGGCCATGATCACTTGATTGGTTGATCTTTTTGAGGTTAAGGTTGTGTGTGGAAGGTTTGAGGTTTTGATGTGCTCTTGGGAGAAAAGATGTTTGAGGCTGAGATTACATGATGAGTAATGATGAAGGAAATAGAGTTTGAATGGTTGGAGAGCAAGGAGTGTGCAACTTCTTCGTTCATGTGCATGGCTTAAGGGTGGTGTTTTATAATCACTTATTTGAACAATGGAGGGCTGGGATGCAATTGGACATTTCGCAATCAAAGGTGTGCATGCAAAGTTGAATGAGGACAAAGCTTGCTTCTTCATTGGTCTTCAACGTGCTCTTTCCAAGGATGTGTAGAATCACTCCTTGAAGCATGTGATGGAATTTTGTCCTCGTGCTATGCCCCTCCTTGTCTTGTCTCTTTCATTGAATATTCTTTGACCACCTAACCATCACCACAAAACAACATAGACAAATATTATCAAACGGTGACAAGAGAGTTCCTTATATTAAATATATAAACTATCATTCCTCATGTTCATTTAACCATGACATCTTTTATACGTAGCCTTGGAAGACACCAAACTTAATGTTTGGTTATATGAACCGAAATGTCATTTCCTCCAATCTTTACTTTTTTTTCATTGTTATACTTTCATGAGATTCAAAACTCAAAAGACCATTGACTTTCATGACTTGTTACTGTAATATGTATTAGTGTGCCCGTGGGCACACCAAACTTAAAATTCAACCATATTCCTTCTAACGTCATGAATACTTGTCAATTTTGTCTAAAAAGAATTGAAGTCATGTTGGCGTAAATTTTTTTTTATATTAGAATATTAAAGGCACGAAAATTAAATCATGGGTTGCCTCCCATGGAGCGCTCGTTTATTGTCACTAGCTTGACATTGGTCCCCTTAGGGTGGTTAATGACTGAAATGGCGCAGCTTAACCCCCCTCACTGTAAATCTTCTCTGTGTGCCATTATGCTCAATTTCAATATGCTCAAACGAAAGCACTTTGCTCACTGTGTAGTAATCTTGTGCTCCTTGCTGTTGGTATACCAATTGTACCTTGTCATCCTTAGAGAACCCTTCAGTTGGGATCTTCTTATTCTTCCACCCTTTGTAAGCCTTCTTGTTTTTCTTTCTCTTTCTTGTTAGTCTTTCTTTCTTGACAGTGGCTTTTGTTGAAGAGTCTTCCTCTTTGGTTGTCACTTCAAGCTTTCCTTGATTTCCCTTTTTACTTTGCAAATTATCAGTCTTTTGCTCTATTGTGTTGTTGGTTTCTTGCTTCGGAAGATAGTTACTAATTGCCTTGCTAGTTTCTTCCTTGCTATGCACGTTTCCCTTGTCAATTTCTAGACAATGGTTTCCCTCATCACAGATTTGTGTTTCTGAAAACACTTTCAGGGTGATGCTTTCCTCATGCATTCTGATAGTTAGCTCTCCCTGTTCTACATCAATGATGGCTCTAGCAGTGGCTAAAAATGGTCGCCCGAGTATTATGGAGTCACCCTCATTCTCGGTTAAGTCTAGGACCACAAAGTCTGCAGGGAAGATGAACTTGTCAACCTTAACTAACAGGTTTTCAATCACTCCCCTGGGATGTACCACTGATTGAACTACCAACTCCAAGGACATTTGTATTAGCTTTACCTCCCCTATGCCAAGCTTTTTCACCAAAGAGAAGAGAATTAAATTTATGCTTGCTCCTAGATCACACATCCCCTTGTTGATGAATAGACTTCCAATGGTGCAAGGTAGGAAGAAACTTCCAGGATCCTCAAGCTTAGGAGGGAGCCCTTTTCTGATTAGTGCACTGCATTCTTCTGTGAGCATTACAGTCTCCCTCTCACTCTAACTCCTCTTTTTGTTGATCAAATCTTTCAGAAATTTGGCATACAGAGGCATCTGCTCTAGTGCCTCAGCCAGAGGAATGTTTATTTCCAGCTTCTTGAAGGTTTCAAGGAATTTGTGGAAGTGTTGATCCTTGATTTCTTTGTTGAACCTCTGTGGATATGGCAATGGAGGGATGAAGGCTTTCTCCTTTTTCTGTTGTCCTTGGATTACTTCTTCCTCTCCCTCATGTATATTGGTTGGCTGGTCTTCTTTTCTTTTGCGCTTCTCTGTGTTCTTGTTTGGCACCATATTTTGATCATTGGCTTCCTCTGCATCTGTTGGCTTTTCCTCCTCTATTGGCTTTTTGCTGCTCTCCACTTGTTTCCTTGTAGTGTCATTGTTGCTCATCAATGTTCTCCCACTTCTTAACTGTATCGCCTTACACTCTTCCTTAGGATTTGGAATTATGTCACTTGGCAGGGAACTTGATGGTCTCTCTGTTGCAAAGTGTTTATAGAGCTGGCCAATTTGTCTTTCCATGTTCTTTATGGAGGCTTCTTGATTCTTGGCCGTCATTTCTTAGTGTTTCCACATTTTGTTTATCAAGGTTTCCAGGTTGGTGATTCTTTGAGATTCTGGTGATGCTTGTGGTTGGTTGTGAGATGTGGGTGGTGGATGATAGGTATTTTGGTTGATGGGCTGGTTATGGGTTGGATAATGGTTAGAGTTGGGGTAAGTGTTTTGTGGTTTTCTGAATGAATTTTGGTTGTTGTTTTGCTGGTTGTTCCTTAGGTTATTTTGGGTTGTGTTTCTTTGCCATGGCTGTTGGCCTTGGTTATGGTTATCTCCCCATCTAAGGTTTAGGTGGTTTTTCCAAGAAGGATTGTAGGTATCACCATAAACTTCATTCTGTCCAGGGTGAAATTATGCTTTTCCTCACGTTTGAGCTTAAGTTTGAGGCAAACTTTAGCTCAAACATGAGTCCTTCTTTTTGCCCTTGCCATCTCCTTTTCTTCAACCTTCTTCCAAGCCTCTTTCCACCTATCATCAATCAATAATTGCATCAAAGCTATGTTGTAAACATGAGAGTTCTTCTTCTTCTTGAAATTCAAGCAATTATGGCACAAAATCTCATGAAAATGCATCAATTTTTCCATGGTTGATTGAATCTAAGAAAACATGAAATTCTACCCAAATGGCTTACTTATGGCTCAAGAAAGTGCATAAAATCTATTGAAAACAAAAGAAAAAGACTAGTGAAACTAGGCTAAGATGACCTGTCATCAATCATCACATTCATCATGTTGAAGTGCAACGAATATCTTAGAACTGGAATAAAATGAATTGAATAGAAAATAGTAGTAATCGCATTGAAACTCGAGGTACAGCAGAGCTCCACACCCTTAATCTATGGTGTGTAGAAACTCCACCATTGAAAATACATAAGTGATGTAGGTTCAGGCATGGCCGAATGGCCAGCCCCCAAACATGATCAAAAGATCAAAAAATACAATCAAAGACGTTACAATAAAAGATGTTATGGTCAAAAGACGTTTAATATACTAGTAAAAAGTTCTAGTTATACTAAACTAGCTACTAGGGTTTACAGAAGTAAGTAATTGATGCATAAATCCGCTTCCGGGGCCCACTTGGTGTATGTTTGGGCTGAGTTGATCTTTACACAAGCTGAGGCTTATCTTGGAGTTGAACACCAAGTTGTAACGTGTTTTTGGTGTTCAACTCTGGTTCGTGACGTGTTTCTGGTGTTTAACTCTAGAATGCAGCATAGAGCTGGCGTTGAGCGCTAGTTTACGTCGTCAAATCTCGAATAAAGTATGAACTATTATATATTTCTGGAAAGCTCTGGATGTCTACTTTCCAACGCCATTGAGAGCGCGCCATTTGAAATTCTGTAGCTCCAGAAAATCTATTTCGAGTGTAGGGAGGTCAGAATCCAACAGCATCAGCAGTCCTTTGTTAGCCTTTTATCAGAGTTTTGCTCAGGTCCCTCAATTTCAGCCAAAAATTACCTGAAATCACAGAAAAATACACAAACTCATAGTAAAGTCCAGAAATATGAATTTAGCATAAAAACTAATGAAAACATCCCTAAAAGTAGCTAGATTATACTAAAATCTACCTAAAAATAATGCCAAAAAGTGTATAAATTATCCGCTCATCATGGGTACATGCTCATGTGTTAAGCAAATGTTAGACCTCATGCATTGATGTCCTTGTATATAGTTTGAAAGAAAAAAATGAGAAAACTAAAAGAAAAAGAAAGAAAAATAAAAATAATATAGAAAAGAAAATAAAAAAATAAAAAAAGGAAAGAAAGAAAAATGAAAAGAAATAAAAAGGGGATAAAATGCTTCAAAGTGAAGCTCAATAAAATCAATGCATATGTGTTGTGATCAAGGGAAAAAATGCATAAGTATGTGAAAAAAAGTGATAAAAATGGATAGTTAGGTTAGTTTGAATTGTATAGGATGTCATAGGGCAGGTGGGAAGTCTAAGCTTATCAAAGATTCAAATCTCAAGCTCACTTAACCAAATATGCATCCTACCTTCACCCTAACCCCATTCCAACCTAAAAAAAGACCTCATGATACATGTATGTATGCATGAAATATATGTTGATTGTTAGAAGAAAAACAAATCTTAGAAAGTAAGATTAGGGGAGAATTGAGAGAATCAACCCTAAACACTTGAGCGAATAGAGTGCAAACACATCCAGTGAGGGTTTGATGCTCAATTACATGTGTTCACCTATGATCATCTCTTCATGAAAGTTTGTAAAAATATTTAATAACTCAATTCAATTGTGGATTAGACTTGCTAGTCCTAGGCCATTGTGCATATATGTTCTCTTGGGAATTGATTTATTTTGACCAAGCGATTGCATGCATTAGATAGTTGCATATAGATAGATTGCATTTAGATTAGTTTGCATTGAATAAATGCCATACCCTTTACTTCATTCTTGGTTTAAGCATGAGGACATGCTTGGTTTAAGTGTGGGGAGGTTGATAAACCCCATATTTAGGGTTTATCTTGTGAATAATTTAGGAGATTTTATGACCTTTTACCCACATTTATTCAATGAAATAGCATGGTTTCATGATTGTTTCCCAATTTGTGCTTAAGTGTGAAAACATGCCTTCTAGGTCCTTAATTAGCTAAAATTGATTCACCTTTGATTCCACCAAATGCCTTGATTTGTTTGTTAAGTGATTTCAGGTTGAAAAGGCTAGGAATGGATCAAAGGAATGGAGAGGAAAGCAAGCAAAATGGAGAAATCATGAAAAGCCAAAGATTTGGAAAAAGTCCATGGACGCGTGTGCGCACTATGCGCCTACGCGCAAATTGCAAAATGCTCAAGGGACGCGCACGCGCATTACACGCGTACGCGCCGGTGGCTGCACGTGATTTTAAAATAGAAAACGTGCCCACCGATTTCTGAGAGCTGTGGGGCCCAATTTGCAACCAACTTTGCTGCCAAAATGCATATAAGGACCAAGGATTGAAGGGGGAAAAGGGAATTCCATCATTTTTACACACATTAGGATTATGATTAGTTAGTTTAGAGAGAGAAGCTCTCACTTCTCTCTAGAATTAGGATTAGATTTAGATTAAAATTTTGAGATCTAGGTTTTAATTCATGTTCTCTTCTACTTCTACTTCTCAATTCCTTGTTGTTACATTCATCATTCTTCTATTCTTTTGTTGTAATTTCCTTTATGTTGCTTCTATGCTTTGTTGTAGATCTACTCTTGTTCCTTCTCTTTTCTTTCAATTCAATTTAAGGTAATTCATAATAATTGTGTTTCTTTTGATTTGTTGTTGTTTAATTCCTTGTAATTGAGTAATGTAGATTTACTTTCCTTGCAATTTTACTATGCTTTCTGTTCATACCCTGACCGAGCTCTCCAAACCCGGCAAGTTCATAAGAAAGTCCGACCTCATCCCAAGGCCCACGCCTGAGGTCGGACCTCGGCCAATAAAGCCAAAGAAGGCCCATCAAAAGGAACGAAGCCCAAAACCTAAAGGCCGAAAAGGCCTAGGAAAGGCGGTTCCACAAAGATAGAGATAAAACTCCCAAAAGATAAGATAAGATAAAGAATATCTTATCCAGGGAAGATCACGGCCAACTACTATAAATACACTGGAGCACCCAGGTATAACTCATACTCTAATTCTACTCAATATCTGCTTGGACCCATGCTAACTTAAGCATCGTAGTGTCATTGCAGGTACAACCACCAACCACTCCACATATCAAGCTCGGGTCCCTGACCCCACCTCGGGCCTCACCAAGACGACCGAGCTACTCGCTTCAGGTAACCCTCGGAACATTGGCGCCGTTGCCGGGGAACCTGGAAGTCATCCCTCTACCATGGCGGACGATCCTCCCAACAATAACCACGCTACATCAGAACAAGAGGAGGAAGTTGACACCGGAGAACGACCGGACAGCCCTCTATCACCGCGCACTCCAGGAGGAAACAAACAGAATCGCCCGAAGACATCACTCCCAAACAAAAATCCACAAAATCCCGAGAAAGAAAAGAGCTCAGAAATTCTAGAAGCAGTTCGGGCACAGCAAAACCGGCTGAAACAACTCGAAGAGGACATAAAGAAGCAGAAAGAAACTGAACAAGATCTGAGAAGGGAAGCTCGCAAGCGCAGAGAATTAGAAGAAAAACTGCGGAAAATAGAGGCCAACCTGAAAGACCGGACGAAACGCAGCACCACCCCCGAAAACAATCATGACCCCTTCACGCCAGAGATCATGAAGGAGAAAGTACCGCGAAACTTCAAACCGCCCGATATGGATCTCTACGACGTCACCACCGATCCAACTCACCACCTCAGCAACTTCAGAAGCAGAATGTACCTGGTCGACGCCTCCGACGCGATTAGGTGCAAAGCCTTCCCCACCACTCTCACCAAGTCAGCCATGAAATGGTTCGACAACCTGCCACCAAGATCAATCACCAGCTTCGAAGACCTAACCAAAAAATTCCTAACAAGATTCTCCATTCAAAAGGACAAGGCAAAACATGCCCCCAGTCTACTCGGGATCAAACAAGGTAACCAAGAAACTCTCCGAGAATACATGGAGCGATTCAACAAAGCCTGCCTGGATATACAACACTTGCCCACTGAAGCAGCCATCATGGGACTAGCAAACGGCCTAAAGGAGGGACCGTTTAGCCAATCCCTATCCAAATGATACCCGACCTCCCTATACGAGGTGCAGGAACGGGCAGAAAAATATATCAACATGGAGGAAACCTCCCAGTTAAGAGACTCTTCTAGGAAGGAATCAACCTACCCCCTCCGAGATCGAGATCGGGAGCAGAGGAAGAAAAAAGAAACCAACTCGGACAAGCCACGGAAATACCACAGTTACACCCCCCTCCGAGTCTCCTTGGTAGACATCTACAGAGAAGTATGCCACACCGAAAAGATCCCACCACCTCGACCGCTAAAACACAAAAGAGCGGGGAGAGATCGGTCCGAATACTGTGAATACCACAAGCTCTACGGTCATTCTACTAATGACTGCCACGACCTAAAGAATGTTATAGAAAAGCTAGCCAGAGAAGGAAAACTCGACAGATACATAGCAGAGAAAGGAGAAGAAACCAGAAAAAGAAGGCGGGGAGATAACGAGGATCGGGCCGAACAAACCCCACGAACCCCTGAAAGACACGTGCACATGATAAATGGAGGTTTTGCAAGCGGAGGAACATCCAGATCCTCACGAAAAAGACACCTCAAAGAAGTCTATCATGTCCGAGAAGACAGTCCCCTGCCCGAGTTGCCTACCATCTCATTTACCCGAGAAGATGCTCAAGGGATAATACCCGGGCACGACGATCCAATGGTAGTCACCATTATCCTAGCAAACGCCAACTTACATCGAACCCTGATTGACCAGGGAAGCTCAGCAGATATCCTGTTCAAAGCGGCCTTCGACAAGCTCGGACTTGAAGAAAAAGAGCTAAAGGCCTATCCCACCGACCTATTTGGGCTAGGGGACACCCGATCCATCCCTTAGGATACATCTCGCTACACACTACCTTTGGAAGAGGCGAGCAATCTAAAACATTAAGCATCGACTACATTATAGTCGACGTTACCTCAGCATACAACGCCCTCATTGGGCGACCAACCCTAAACAGACTAGCAGCTATAGTCTCAACCCCACACCTCTGTATGAAGTTCCCTACCACAAAAGGAATCGCTACCCTAAAAGGCGACCAAAAACTGGCGCGGCGATGCTACAACGAAAGCCTGAGCTTAAAAGGAAAAGAGATCAACACAATAGAACTCGGGCGAGTTCAAGCCCGAGAAGATCTTCGGCCACAACCAGAGGGAGAAACCGAAAGAGTCCAGATCGGGAACACCTCTGAAAAAGTAACAAACATAGGAGCAAACCTCGAAACGGGCCTAAAGGAGGAACTCATAACCCTCTTAAGGGAAAATTCTGACCTCTTCGCCTGGAAAGCCTCCGACATGCCAGGCATAAGTCCCGACCTGATGTGCCATAGGCTATCAGTGTACCCGGGATCCCGACCTGTCCAACAAAGACGTAGGAAACTCGGGCCTGAGCACATGCAAGCAATAGAAGAACAAATACAAGCACTACTAGATGCAGGGTTCATTAGGGAAGTAAAATACCCCCTATGGCTCGCAAACGTGGTCCTGGTAAAAAAGCCCAACGGAAAATGGACGATGTGCTTCGATTACACGGATCTCAACAAAACCTGCCCCAAAGACCCATAACCACTACCAAACATCGACGCCTTAGTAGACGCAGCCTCAGGCTACAGATATCTCTCCTTCATGGACGCATACTCGGGATACAACCAAATCCCGATGTACGGACCTGACCAAGAAAAGACCTCGTTCATAACCCCAAGGGCAAACTACTGCTACGTAGTAATGCCCTTCGGGCTGAA
>NC_029778.3:40026064-40027167 GCF_000817695.3 Arachis duranensis
GCCCGGGCAGACGCCCTCTCAAAGCTTGCTAGCACCAAGCCTGGAGGCAACAACAGAAGTCTCCTCCAAGAAACCTTACAATATCCTTCCGTGCTAAGAGAGGAAGAAATACTAAATATATCCAACCAACAGCAAGGATGGATGACCCCCATACTCAACTACCTGAAGTCGGGAACTCTCCCCACCGAAAGAAAAGAAACTAAAAGGCTTACAAAGGACGCCCAGAATTATACACTAATTCACGACGTATTATACAGAAGAGGGTTCTCAAACCCCCTCCTTAGGTGCGTCCCGACCTCAGAAACAAAAAGCGTCCTCGAAGAAGTCCACGAAGGCATGTGTGGGAACCATCTCGGAGCTCGGGCACTATCCAAAAAAGTAGTCAGAGCCGGGTTCTACTGGCCGACCTTGCAAAGAGATGCAACGGAGTTTGTGAAGATATGCCCCCCCTGCCAAAAACACGCCAATTTTCACAGGGCACCACCCGAAGACCTCATCAGCGTCACTGCGCCATGGCCCTTCGCAAAATGGGGACTCGATCTACTCGGCCCGTTCCCACAAGGACCGGGGCAAGTCAAATACCTAATTGTAGGGGTCGACTACTTCACAAAATGGATCGAGGCTGAACCCTTAGCCACCATTACGGCTCAGAAAAGCCGCAAATTCCTGTACAAAAACATTATCACAAGGTTCGGAGTCCCCTACTCCATCACAACAGACAATGGAACACAGTTCACGGACACAAGTTTTCAGAACTTGGTGGCCGAACTAAAAATCAAACAACAATTCACATCAGTAGAACACCCACATGCCAATGGACAAGCAGAAGATGCAAATAAAGTCATCTTGGCCGGGTTAAAACGAAGGCTCCAAGAGGCCAAAGGGGCATGGGCCGAGGAACTCCCCCAGGTGCTATGGGCATATCGGACAACCCCACACTCTACAACGGGAGAATCCCCATTTCGACTAGCTTACGGGATGGAGGCAATGATTCCTATCGAAATAGACGAAGGGTCGCCCAGAGTCATCTTCTACAACGAAGGAGGCAACCCACAGGCACAAAGGGAAGAACTCGACCTCCTCCCCGAGGTCCGAGAAAGAGC
>NC_029778.3:40027436-40028847 GCF_000817695.3 Arachis duranensis
TTTTCTTCTTCCTCATGATGAAGCAAATCCTAGAAAGTACCCCACCAAGGCGCATTAATTTATGCTCGGCAAAACGCGAAAAATCATTTGCCAAAAGGCCACACAAGGTCGGCAAAGATAAAGCGACGAGGTTCAAATTAATGTGAGAAGTTATAAAGTAACTCTGAAATGGCTCGAAAAGCCAAACAAAAAGAGATTACAAAAATAACTTAAAAGGGCCGACCAACGACAAAATCGGACCCAACGAAAACGAGGTACTCGAGCGCCCGAGGTCCGAGAAAAAAAAAACTCGGACCCAAGAAAGAAGCCTTAAAACGGCAAGAACCAAGATTTCGAAAAACGCTTACTAAAAAGTTGCTTTACAAAAGCAACTAAAAAGTACAAGCGAAAGAACGAAATCGAAGGAAGCCTCGACAACGCTTACTAAAAAGTTGCTTTACAAAAGCAACTAAAAAGTACAAGCGAAAAGAACGAAATCAAAAGAAGTTTCAAAACGCTAGCTAAAAAGTTGTTATCCGAAAACAACTAAAAAGCACAAAAGCGGAAACAAAAAGTCAAAACGCTAGCTAAAAAGTTGTTATCCGAAAACAACTAAAAAGCACAAAAGCGGAAACAAAAAGTCAAAACGCTAGCTAAAAAGTTGTTATCCGAAAACAACTAAAAAGCACAAAAGCGGAAACAAAAGGTCAAAACGCTAACAAAAACACCGCATAAAAAGCTAAAAAGTTACTACAAAGTAGCTAAAAGCAAAAAGGTGTTCAAAGCAGAAACCATCCAAAAGACAAAAGAGCCCACAGGCCGGGCACAAAACCAGAATAAAAAGATTACAGAGGATCAAGGTCCTTCCCGGACTCCACATCAACAGAAGGCTGCGGAGCAAACATAGAAATCGGGACAGCATCGACGGCCACGTCCTCCCGATTCGAAACCCCCACACCAGATCCATCCCCGACCAAAGGTGAAGTCGGGTTCTCAACAGGAACTCCGGGGTCGGACATCGGAACTTCATCCTCGGCAGGAGCAGGAACAATCTTTCCCTCCACGACAACGTTATCCGTACTAAATAAGCTCAGATCCAGGTCGGGAGCAAGAACCTGGACCTGAGCCTTCAAGTTCTCAAACATAGCATCCATACCCTTAGTCACGTGACCTTCTAGCTCGTAAAAATCATCCCGAGCAGATTGCAACTTCTCCTTCGTCTCCACAAGCTCAGCATATAGCTTGGTATAATTCTCTGTAGCCACCTTCGCCATCTCCTCAGATGTCTTCGCTGCCGCCACAGCCGCGGTAGCCTTAGTCTTCTCTTTCTCCAAGGAGGCCTCCAGCTCAATAATCCTGGCAGCCTTCAGTTGACTAATCTTATCGAGCTCGGACTGAGCCTTCTCAAGTCGGGAGCTGGTCGCCCCAAGGG
>NC_029778.3:40029127-40038918 GCF_000817695.3 Arachis duranensis
GAATCCGCCTGAGAAGACATCTCTGCAGAAATAAAAAGGAAAAAGATCACCACAACAGAAATTCCACCAAAACAAAACCCAAATACTAAGAAAGATAAATCTCAAAAGAGGTCGGGAACTACCTAACTCGGAACGGAGAAGGCTTGGATCTCCCAACATTTTCTTCGTGTCCAAGTGAGGTGCCCGATCCCATAAACTGCTCACCACACCCACAAAGGCCTGCTCCACCTCATCTAGACTCTCAAAAGTATACTTAGCAGACACTATATTCTCCTGCCAACAAAGAGGAAAAGAAGGCTCCCCACTCTCATCTAGAAAGAAAGGTCGGACGTCCCCAGTAGCCCGGACCTTGAAGTAATAGTTCTTAAAATCGTGAAAAGACTCATCATACAGGGTACAGAACTTCCTCCCCTGGTTAGCCCTAAAAGAGACCCAAGACACCTTCCCTCCGCCCGACCCCGGCTTTGTCAACACAAACAAATAGGAAAAAAGGGAAATAGAGGGAGAGACACCCAGAAACTGACACAAAAGTTGAAACAGCTTTAAAAACGCCCAAGAATTCGGATGGAGCTGCGTAGGGGCGAGGTTACAAGACCACAACACCTCGGACTCCAGGTCGGTAAAAGGAAGTCGGACATTCAGCTTAGAGAAGAAAACAGTCATAAGCATAAAAGAAGAGCTTCTCGGAACTATCTAAAGGCGGAAAGCACACTCTCTCCTCAGAATCCAGGGCTACTAATTCATAATCCCTCTCAGACTCTCTATCTTCACATATGCTACATTGCCTACGGAACCTAGCTAAATACTCAGAATCTACCACAGAAGGAACTCTTAGGGGAACGGGATCTACCCAACCAAGACCACTCGGAATCTTGGTCGACATCGCCTGAAGAACCTTTCGAGACATAAAAATCTTGCCTACAAAGAAGAATACAAAACAGCAAGCAAAAATCACATAAAAGCGGACAGTAAAAACCCATTCAGCAAAACCCAAAGCCAGAGAACAAAAAAAGAGCCCCCCCCCATATACAACAGCGGCGGCGCCTCTTTTTGGGGCAACCCAGGCATAGAGAAAAAGAAACAAACAAAGAGCCACACAAAAGAAACAGAAGCATATGTGCACAAGAAAAAAGAGATGGGAACAAACCTGGAAGAAGGAAACAAGGACGACGAGCTCCGAAACAAGAAGAACGGAACGGCGGCGCAGAGGAAACCTCAGGAAAAGCACGCGGAAAAACTCGGAGAAGAAGAGCAAAGAGAAAGAGGCAATATTCGAAAAAAGGAAATGGCGAAAACTCAGAAAACAAAGAAGGAAACAGAAACAAACGAAGAAAAGGAGGAAAGGGGCAAATAAATAATGCCTTCACAAAGAGCCCGAACGGAAATCGAGGAAAAACGGTAAAAAGCAATAAATGCTGAAAACGGCCATTTTTGAATTTTGAAAAAACTACTATGCCCGAGCTCGACCTCTCAAAGAACGAACTCGGGCAGGGGCACTGTTCATACCCTAACCGAGCTCTCCAAACCCGGCAAGTTCATAAGAAAGTCCGACCTCATCCCAAGGCCCACGCCTGAGGTCGGACCTCGGCCAATAAAGCCAAAGAAGGCCCATCAAAAGGAACGAAGCCCAAAACCTAAAGGCCGAAAAGGCCTAGGAAAGGCGGTTCCACAAAGATAGAGATAAAACTCCCAAAAGATAAGATAAGATAAAGAATATCTTATCCAGGGAAGATCACGGCCAACTACTATAAATACACTGGAGCACCCAGGTATAACTCATACTCTAATTCTACTCAATATCTGCTTAGACCCATGCTAACTTAAGCATCGGAGTGTCATTGCAGGTACAACCACCAACCACTCCACATATCAAGCTCGGGTCCCTGACCCCACCTCGGGCCTCACCAAGACGACCGAGCTACTCGTTTCAGGTAACCCTTGGAACACTTTCCTTTTGTGCCTTCCAAGTGTTTGTCAAAATGCTTGGTTGGATTTTAGAGTAGAACTTTATGCTCTTGGCTTGGAATGGTAACTTAGGACTTCTTGAGTTGCTAATGTCCAAGTAATTGATGATTGTGATCCATTGACTCTAGTTCTCACTAATTGAATTAGTTGAGAGTTAGGACTTATAGACTAGGATTGATATAGCTCATTTGACTTTCCTTTACTACTAGTTAAAGGATGATTTAATGGGATTGATCCTTGCCAATTCTCATGTTGTGGTTAGTGATTAGGATAGAGATCCTTGACCAACAACCCTTGCCAAGACCTTTTTAGCCATTAGTTTACTTCATTGCCATTTATCTTTCATGTCTCTTATCAAAACCCCAAAACATACTCCATAAGCAATAACAAGACACTTTATTGCGATTCCTAGGGAGAACGACCCGAGGATTAAATTCTTTGGTTTATAATTTTAGGGATTGGTACTTGTGACAAGCAAAACTTTTGTATGAAAGGATTATTGTTGGTTTAGAAACTATACTTGCAACGAGATTTCAATTGTGAAATTCTAAACCGTCAAAAATCCGCTCATCAAACTACACATAAACTATTTTATTCTGCATCAATTTTTTATTATGTGCGATGCTTCGTTGAGTTCATTCTACTTGCGTGATAACCCGTGCAATGCATAGAATTCATGTAATTTAAAGATTTTCAAAAAAAATACTAAGATATAACTAAAATATATTCTATAAAAATACGTATGTTGTATTAAATTTCAATAATAACAAAATTATCACTACATTAAAATAAAGTAATAGAATATATCAATTATTCAATATGTCAATGAATGCTATAACATGTTTTTTAAGATAATAAAATATAATAAAAATTGTTAGACACTAAAAATAGAAAGTCCAATAGAGATGTAATTTACTATTATGTATAATCTTGAAAACATAGATTGTCAAGATACCTATTGATAGGAAAACAAAATATTTACAACACATATAAACTTATCCATTAATTAGAAAACAAAATATGTACAAAACAGTTTAACATATAGTTCAAAATATCTATCAAATAGAGTAATACGTAGGAGGCCTTTTTTATAAGGTCTAAGATCGTTCAATCGACAACTCTATCTGGCGGTTATGTAGGGAGTAGAGTTTCAAGGTAATCTTGCCCCCTTCCTTTAAATTGTATACTCTACAACACTCATTTCACTCGACCCCAAACTTCCATTCTCCATCTCTTCCTCCACTTTTTAGTAAGTGGAAAAAGAATACATTCTTTTGTACATTGGAATGTGGACCAGTAATCGTCCAAACCGAACTATCTTCAGAGAGTTTAAGATATGCAGCAAATTTCGAAGGCAGATACAACAATGAATAATTCATAGTTAAGGTAAATAGAGTATTTTCATATACAATGAATAACAGATTTAGGAAGAATATTTAATAAGTTTGCAAGAAAAAAAAGAAATCACTCTTTTGAGATCAACTTGCCAGTCTAGATTGACTCAGATCCAAATCTATGATGGTCTTCTGATATTAAACATCTAGAGTATATCTGATTCAAGATATTTTAAACTTGTTAGTCACCACATTAAAAGATATCGAACTGTACCATGATATTAAAATCCAAAACATAAGAAAAAAAGTTACATTTAGCATTACCCGTGGTTAAACAATTCGCTTGTCTTATTACTTTGTTCACTGACCTCCATTGATGAACGGCTTGCATCACACAAATCTATGGGATTATGAGGATCATCCCCTTCTATTGTCCCATCTTCATCATCGTTTTCACCACCGTCTGATGAGAACTCATCATCAAATGGTTCAGACCCAGACAAAACCATCACAATAGGTGATGAGGGTTCACCAATCATGGTATACTTTATGTGGAACACTCTCTATACGTTATCAAGTGTCTCTGGGTCTATTAGCTCAGGCACATATGAGTCCGGATCAAGGTGAATCCGCATGGGCTAGTTCATGTGATTCCACAATGAAATAAAAAAGATTCCGAAAATGACATAGCTAAATTGCACAGATGCCCCTCTATTGATAAAATAGAAAGATCCAATCTGTTCAAATGAGGTGTTATTTATAAGCAACTGATCATTGTTTCTTCTCATCAACTCCGTACTAAGCAATTATCGAGCTCATCAATGACATAGAACATTGTCCCTAATTCTTCTCCATGAGTTAAAACAAAAGTTGGAGGAAGAGCTTTCTCACCCTATACTCGATTTTATTTCTAAAGTTAATTCATGTATAACAAAGCATGGTAAAATTGCATCACATAATATTACATAATCATTTAGCAAAGAGAGGTATATATACATTTAAATATACCATTATTACCTACTGAGCAAGACAAGAGAATAATAATCACCTAAATGAAATGGCATTATAATCAACATCACAAAAATAGGTAACTAAGTAAGAAACACATATCAAGTCTTTTTGATTGTCCAGGAAAAAATACTGAAGTTTTAAAAGAAAAAATGAAAAAGAAATTGTTGTTATCTTGATGGATTCTGAAACCAAAACACCTACATAAACTTCCAATCATGTTTTCACGTATTAATAAATGCTGGATTTTCAAAGTCACTATCATTATATGTATGATTAGTAAACATTGTATTTATTTATTTTGAATGTACATTGATAACTTATCAAAATTAATCTTTTATAAGACTCTCACAAGTCTATTAGAGTTGTTGTAGTCTACACATATTTTGGATTAAAAAGATCAGGAACTCAGAGTTAGCCAATCAAAGTTATCTAATACGCAAAAAAAAAAGTATCAAGAGGAGGAAAGTGGAAAAGACCATTAATTGAATATCTCCTAAAAACAAGGCATTCGAAATTAAATATTTAACCCACTTTTTTAATGGGTTAACATGCATGATATAATATTGCATAATATATTTAGTTACCTGCCCATTGAAAAGGCAAAATTTAAAAATCCGTTCTTGTCCGTTGTGCCAATATTCTTGGGTTGCTACAAATCTCCTATTAGCACATAATAGTATCATTAGAGGTTAAGACCGAGACTTTTAAGCAACAAACCAAGTAACTAAGTATATCAAAAAAAACTAACGAATTAATGAACATTATAAACTGTTACCAAAAGTTTCATCCCTCACTAACGACGAAGTTTTAACAGTAACAAATATGAGTAAAAAGCACCGCCACTCTTTAATTAGTTACTTCTGAAATCCAAACAAACATAAAGCTATCAACAGGATTAAATATCACAAGTAATGCAACTTATTACCTATCCTTTCTATAATAGTACTCGATTCCTCAAACTAAAGTCCAAGAAACCACTTTACAAAATTACTATACAACATATTTTAGAGATTATGGAAAGTTATGAAATGTGGCCTAGATATAAATGAAAAGCCAATAAAATTGAATTAGAATATGAAAAATATCTGAGAAAGAATTTAAAAAAATTATAGATGATATAACATGAAAATTCAACTGACATTAAAATTTTCACAATTTAATGTGAAATACATTGAATAGAAAGGTTGATCATACTTCAATGAAATCAAAAATGCAGCAAAGAAAACAAACTTAAATATCAAGTTAATAAATAAAATTACAAAGATTGATGGTTTTTAGAAATTTATTTTAAAAACTAAGGGAAAATATTAACTATAATAACATAATCTAGACATTGAACATGTAAGACCTAAAATTTTTAAAAAAATATTATTAGGAGTCAATTTTAAATTTATTATTTTATTAGAGATTTTATTTTTAAAAATTATTTCATTGAGAATAATTAAATCAAGTTTGGAGAATTAAAATAAAAATTTTATTTAATTTCATAATTATTGAATAATTTTTTATATTTAAATTATAAAGCGTTATTGTAAGAACCGCAACTAATCAACCGGTTAATTAAGTGATTATATTGCCCAAATTAAATTCCGAAAAGTTAGAGTGAGAATTTGAGGATTTAAATGTGATTTTTGAACTCAGTGAGTTTTTCTGAGACAGAAAAAGTGTCTTCTGTGAAAAACCGTAAAAAATTGCGAACCGGTTCAAGTCTACCCGATGCTGCGTGAGAAAAAGTGGAATCAGTCAAAAATCATAGAAAAACATTAGAAATGGAAAACCGGGAGTTAATTTTAAAGGTTTAGCCCGAAGTTGGGTCAAACAGGCTAAAAACGCTAACGGGTCGGACCGGGCCCAAGTTTGGCCCAAGCCCAACATATATAAGGTTCATTTAATGAATCAATCAGCACAAACCACACTCAAACACACACCCCCAGCTGAAAGAGAAGGGGAAGAAGAGAACCCTCGAGCACTATTCACTATCATCTTCTCAAGCTCATATCTTGAGCTACAGAGCTCCGATCACCGCACGGTTTACGGCTATGCATTCCTTGTGGAGAGCTCTACAAAACCCAAATAAAAAACTCGTAAGAAAATCTCGAATCTTTCTCAGTTATTCTCCTCAAAATTTCGAGTTTTAGGGTTTTGATTAAGTGAGAATTTGTGTTTTTTGGGGGTTTAGGTTCACTCTAATCCTTGCTTAGCATTGGGTTTTGGCTTCCAAAGCTATTGGGAAAGGTAAGAGCTCTTGAACCTTGCTGAGTTTATGTTTATGTTGAGCTCTAGGTTGATATGTGGTGATTTATATGTATATAGCTTGATATTGTGAGTTTGGCGCTTGTTGGTGATTATTGGAGTTACATTGGTGGTTGGATTGTGGTTGAAAGCTCATTTGGTGCTCAATTTTGAGTTTTAGACATATTGGGAACCAGTCAAGGTATGATTCTGGTTTCCTCTATGTAGTGTGATTCACGTTTGAGAGCGCTACCAAGTTTTTGGCACCATTGTTGATGATCACAATTTTGTGCACCAAGTTTTTGGCGCCGTTGCCGGGGATTGTTCGAGTTTGGACAACTGACGGTTCATCTTGTTGCTCAGATTAGGTAATTTTCTTTTTATTTTCTTTTCAAAAAGTTTTCAAAAATATTTTTCAAAATTTTTCCCTTTATTTTCGAAAATTATTCCAAATTTTTTAAGAATGAATTCTCGAGTTTCATAGTAACATGTTGAAGCCTGACTGGCTGTAAAGCCATATCCAAATCCTTTTGGATTGAGGCTTCCACTTGTCAACATAACGGGTATGTATACGGAGTTGGATGAAATATCAGCTGTTGCATGCTTGATTTATATCTTCTAAAGCTAGCTGGCTATTAAGCCATGCCCAACCCTTAGATTGGAGCTTTAGACTAACATTGAAAGATTCCTGGAATTCTTATTAAAATTTTTGAATCTCTTAATTTCTTTTCCTATATGTTTTTTTCGAAAAAAATAAAGGAAAATACAAAAAAATCATAAAATCATAAAAAACCAAAAATATTTTGTGATTCTTGTTTGAGTCTTGGGTCATGTTTTAAGTTTGGTGTCAATTGCATGCTTTAAAAATATTTCTTGCATTTTTCGAAAATTCATGCATTCATAGTGTTCTTCATGATCTTCAAGTTGTTCTTGGTAAGTCTTCTTGTTTGATCTTGATGTTTTCTTGTTTTGTGTCTTTTATTGTTTTTCATGTGTATCTTTGCATTCATATTGTCTAAGCATTAAAGATTTCTAAGTTTGGTGTCTTGCATGTTTTCTTTGCATAAAATTTTTTTCAAAAATATGTTCTTGATGTTCATCATGATCTTCAAAGTGTTCTTGGTGTTCATTTTGACATTCATAGTGTTCTTGCATGCATCATTGGTTTTGATCCAAAATTTTCATGTTTTGGGTCATATTTGTGTTTTTCTCTCTCATCATTAAAAATTCAAAAATAAAAAAAATATCTTTTCCTTTTCTCTCTCAACATTTCAAAAATTTGGGTTGACTTAGTCAAAAATTTTCAAAATTAGCTGTTTCTTGTAAGTCAAGTCAAATTTTCAAATTCTAAAAATCTTATCTTATTAAAACTTTTTCAAAAATCAAATCTTTTTCATTTTTATTTAATTTTCGAAAATCTAATGTTTTAAAATATTTTTCAAAAATCTTTTTCTTAGTTTTATCTTTATTTTCAAAAATTATGCTAACAATTAATATGATTGATTCAAAAATTTGAAGTTTGTTACTTTCTTGTTAAGAAAGGTTCAATCTTTAAATTCTAGAATCATATCTTTTAGTTTCTTGTTAGTTAAGTAATTAATTTTAATTTTAAAAATTAAATCTTTTCTAACCGTATCTTTTGAATCATATCTTTTCATTTTATCTTTTATATCATATTTTTTTTCAAAATTTTATCTTTTTTCAAAAATTTGATTTTAAAATATCTTTTCTAACTTCTTATCTTCTTATCTTTTCAAATTTGATTTTCAAATCTTTTTCAACTAACTTTTTGACTTTTTGTTTGTGATGACAAGTCATCATATACCCATTTTTCAAGCTAATTTCACTTGTTTTGTTAGCATTTATGCACTTTCTTGCATCCTAAGTAAGTGACTTGGAGTGAAAATACACAACTTCTCTAAATCAAGCAACCACCATGAATTTAATGTTAATCATTGAGGTTTAAGCTAATTTTGATTGCATTTTAATTGATTTATAAGCCTCTTGAATTTAGTGATACTTGGAGTGTTGTTTTGGTTTATTATAGAGGAAAGAAATCAAAGGAAAAATGCCTATGATGCATGCTACAAGGATCGAACAAGGAACCATGAGGAAGCTAGGACTTAAGGATGAGTGCCGTGCCAAGAAACCAAGGAAATTATTGTAGCGTGTGCTTCCTCCGTGTTTCGAACACGGGACAAGCAATGTGAGAACTCTGCCCTGCCCTTGGCGCGGGCAGGGCAGCATTTGGATTGGCGCACGATCCTGGCACATCACGCACGATCCTGGCGGACCAACTCTCGTCCCTGGCAGCATCTGGCGCACCAACTCTCGTCCCTGGCAGCATCTGGCGCACCAACTCTACATCACGCACGATCCTGGCGGACCAACTCTCGTCCCTGGCAGCATCTGGCGCACCAACTCTCGTCCCTGGCAGCATCTGGCGCATCAACTCTCGTCCCTGGCAGCATCTGGCAGCACCAAAATTTCCTGCCCTGCCCTCTGCGAGGGCAGGGCAGCATCCCATACACCAAGGAAAATTTCTGGCGCACCAATTTCTGAGTCTGGCGCACCAACTTTGGATTCTGGCAGCACCATGGCACATTCTGGCGCACCAACCTTTCCTGCCCTGCCCTTGGCGCGGGCAGGGCAGCATTCCAAGCACCTTGCGCACCAAGAAGCAAATTCTGCGCACCACGCCGTACCAATCTCATGCACCAAGCACCAATTTTCTGCCCTGCCCTCCACAAGGGGAGGGCAGCCTCCTGGGAGTGACTCTTAATGGGCCAAAAATTCAAATTAAAAATCCATTTGAATTCATTTCTTCACCAAATCAAAAGCCCATCCAAATCCCAAAATCCAAGAATAGAAAGTGTATAAATAGAAACTAGTTTGATGTAATTAGAACTTTTACTTGACCTTCTCACCTTTACTTTCAATTTTACTTTTACTTTCACCTTTCTTTTGAGCTTGGAATTTCTTGTAATTGTTCTTGAGAGACTTGACCGAGCACTCAGAGGATTATGGGAGAATTGACTGATCTCCTTCCTCATTCTTACTTGGGCAATTCTACTCTTGTGTTTCTGAGTTTTGGGTGTGAGAAATTGAGGAAATTCTGTCTCAATTCCCATTCAAACTCTTTTCAATCTGTTTTCTGCATAATTGAATCTGATTTCTATTCTTCTACTGCTTTCTCTTCTAATTCTTGTCAATTGCCTTGCAAACTTGGATCTAGGAAGGCAAATAGAG
>NC_029778.3:40040758-40042400 GCF_000817695.3 Arachis duranensis
AACCAAGGAGCAACAAAGAAGCTTATGGAGAATGACACTGAACCAACAAAGAATGATGAAGCCATCAGGACATAATGACCAAGAATGTCCCAGGAGAACCCACAGAAGAGAACAACAAACCACAGAATTTGAAGAAAGGAAAGCAAATCATGGAAGAACCAATTCCAAAACAGCATCAAGTGGAGAAGAGCTCAACACCACCACTGCGTTATCCACAGAGATTTCACAAGGAAACAAAGGATCAGCACTTCCAAAAATTTCTTGAGACTTTCAAGAAGCTGGAAATTAACATACCTTTAGCTGAAGCATTAGAGCAAATGCCTCTGTATGCCAAGTTTCTAAAGGAACTCATCAACAAGAAGAGATAGTGGAATGAAAAGGAGACTGTAATGCTCAGTGAAGAATGCAGTGCACTCATTAAAAAGGGACTTCCTCCCAAGCTTGAAGACCCTGGAGGTTTCTTCTTACCATGCACTATTGGAAACCTACTCATTAACAAGGGGATGTGCGATTTAGGAGCAAGCATAAATCTAATCCCATATTCTCTAGTGAAAAAGCTTGGCATAGAGGAGGTGAAACCAACACAGATGTCTTTGGAATTGGTGGACCAATCAGTAGTATATCCTAAGGGGCTGATTGAGAACCTTTTAGTTAAGGTTGGCAAGTTCATCTATCCGGCAGATTTTGTGATCCTGAATTCTTCAGAACATGGAAATAACTCCATAATACTTGGTCGACCATTTTTGGCCACTGCTAGAGCCATTGTGGACATAGAGCAGGGAGAGTTAACCCTCAGGATGCATGAGGAGAGCATCATCCTGAAAGTCTTCCCAGAATTACAAAGGGATGAAGAAACAAGCAAAATGAGTGATGATCTCCTTCCAAAGCAATCAACTGAAAAGGAAGTAGAACAGAAAAACAAACAGATGTAAGAAGAAAGAGGGGTTCACAAGGAAGCAAGGGTGATCAGCAAGAAGGAAGGTATCACAACTCAAGTAACTGTCAAGAAAGAAAGATCAACAAGAAGGAAAAAGATGAAGAGCAAGAAAAAGGCTCACAAAGGGTGGAAGAACAAGAAAATCCCAACTGAAGGATTTTCTAAAGGTGATGAGGTGCAATTAGTATATCAACAGCAGGGAGCAGAAGATTATTACACTGTCAACCAAATACTTTCTCTTGAGCATATGGAAATTGAACATCAAGGCACACAGAGAAAGCTGACAGTGAGAGGTGACAAGTTGAGACATCACCAATATCAACCACCCTAAAGGGAGGTCAATGTCAAGCTAATGACAATAAAAGAGCGCTTCATGGGAGGCAACCCATGGTTTAAGATTTCTGTCTTCTCTTTTATTTAATAAGCTATGATTCCTCTGAATATGATTTTGAATTTTCATGCCTGGTAAATGCATATATCATTATGAAGCACATGGCAAACTTCTAAGTTTGGTGTACCTTAAGGCACACCCAAGTTCATTGTTCAAAGAAGAGGATTATTCTTAGAACATATGCATAATTCTTTTGATAAAGCATGTGACCAAACACTAAGTTTGGTGTCTGCATGTGCAACAATATTCAGAAGATCATTTCTCAATCATGAACTCAAAACCATACAGACAAGGGATCATACATCAATTTTTTT
>NC_029778.3:40042472-40044612 GCF_000817695.3 Arachis duranensis
AGCCGTCCCCTCAATAAAAGATAAGTTTGGTGTTCACCAACTTTTAACATTTTATTTAGGGACACAATTGATCACAAAAAATTTTTTTTCTATTAAGCAAACCAAAACAATTTATTTTATTCTTGCAAATAGATTGCCAACGATTATATTTATGATCTAAGGCTGATTGCTTTGATTTATGCAGGAGAAAAAGGATAAGACAAACTCAAGGAGGGGCCACGGCTAGGAGAAGCTATGTGAGGGAGGTCACATGTGCCTAGGAGAACGCGCTCATGGGGAACAAAATTTGCATGCATGCAACATTGAACACCGAGGTACATGCAGCCAATGGAAGAAGGATCCTTGTCAAAGCCTCAACAACACATGCAAGCCGTCCATCTCATGCATTCCTTGAATGAGCAAACCAATCTCAGCCCTTCATGAACACTAACGGTTCCTTCTTCATTCATTCATTGTGGTTTTGTTGAAAAGCTTGAAAACTTGGCCTATTAATAGCCGTTGCACCAAACGGTTTACACATTCCCATTCAAGCCACTACATATTCTCATTCAAGCCACTTTCATATGAAAACCATACTCTCTTCCACTTCCAAAACCAACATAATTCCCTTACCTCACACATCAAAACCGAACCAAAAATTCACCCCAAACACAACACATATTTCTTCTACTCTCACTACCTCTTTCTTTTCACTTCAATTTTAATGGCCTCCTCAAGCTCAAAGAGAAGGCCGGGAAAAGAACCTATGGTGACCGAACCTCCATCATTTGATGCAAGCAAGTTTAGATCCCAATTCCATGAAGGGAGATATCATAGGTTCATGGAGGCAAAGAATGTCATCTATGAGAAAGGCCTTGATTTGAGGGAAGGAAAATACCCCATTATGAGGCAAATTACAAGAGAAAGAAGGTGGGAACTCTTGTGTGCTCCTCTGACTGACATTAGTGCAGTAATGATCAGGGAGTTCTATGCAAATGCTGCAAAAGAAAACAAAAATAGTGCTCCCTACACAGGCTATGTCAGAGGGGTTGAAGTGAGTTTTAGCCCAGCTGCTATCACAAGAGCCCTCAAGTTGAGAACCATAACCTATCCAGAGCCTAGTTATGAGGCTAGAATGCAAATGAAAAATAATCCTGATGAGATCCTGCAGGGGTTATGCATGGAAAATACAGATTGGAAAAGAGATTCAAAGGGAATTCCAAGTCACATAAGGAGGATAAATCTTACTCCTGTGGCTAAGGGATGGTATGAAATAGTGAGGAGATCTATCCTTCCTACTGGAAACGCCTCTTGGGTCACAATCAAACGAGCACTCTTGACATACTGCATCTTGCATGGAGGTGAGATCAACATTGCACAACTCATAGCCAACAGTATTCAAGAAATGGCCGATAGCACAAGCAAAGCAAAAGGTCTTAGACATCCAAGCACCATCCAAAGGCTATGTGACAGAGCCAACGTACTCTTTGAAGATGAGGACACAACAAAAGTGAAGAAAGGGAAATGGATTACCAAGAAAAGCATGGAGGGAACGAATGAAGAAGAAGACCAAGAAGGGGTAGTAGCTCCTAGACAAAGGAGATCACAAAGAGAGGAAGGACGAAATCAAGCTTATGATGCCATAGATATAAGCCAATTACAAAGATCAATTGAAGAATTATCTCAGCAACTCATGCAGGCTCAACAAGGTCAAAATCAACTCATGCAGGCCCAACAAGGCCAAAATCAAGAGGGCCAAGAGAAATATCTAGAGCCCCATCCAGAATTCATGGAGCAATTCTTGAAAGAAAAAGAAGAACGAGAAGCTTGGCAGCATCAAATGGAGGAAAAACAAGAGAAATGGCAGCAACAAATGATGACTCAGCAGCAAGAATTTCAAGCACAAATCCTTGAAGGACAAAAAGAACAATACAAAGAATTCAAGGAATCATATGATAAGTTGTATTTTAGTCAAGCTAAAGCAGAGGAATATAGTCACAACCTGTATCAATGGAAGAATGTTCATCATACCATGGGAGAAGTTAGACACGTACAAAGAATGGAGTATGATGAAAACATGCAAGCAAGGTTGGAGTACTTGACCCACAATCTGCCAACACTCAATCCACAAATCAAGCCATTTGAGCAATGCCCTGAATTT
>NC_029778.3:40047559-40060934 GCF_000817695.3 Arachis duranensis
ATTTTGATTTCAAAATATCTTTTCTAACTTCTTATCTTTTCAAAAATTGACTTTCAAATCTTTTTCAACTAACTATTTGACTTTTTGTTTGTTTCTTATCTTTTTCAAAACCACCTAACAACTTTTCTCTCTCTTTAATTTTTGAAAATACTTCCCTCTTTTTCAAAAAATTCTTTTTTTTAATTAATTGTTTTAAATTTTAATTTTAATTTTATTTCTTATCTTTATTTTCGAAAATCATTTAACTCCTTTTCAAAATTTATTTTCGAAATTCCTTCCCTCTCCTCTTCTTCTATTTATTTATTTATTTACTAACAATTCTCTTCACCTCTCTTCATCTCAAATCACTACCTCTATCCTCACCCTTCTGTTTGGATTCTCCTTTCTTTATTCCTTTTCTTCTTCTACTAACAATAAGGAACCTCTTTACTGTAACATAGAGGATTCCTCTTCTCTTCTTTTCTTGTTCTCTTCTTTTTCATATGAGCAGGAACAAGAAAAAAGGCCTTTTCTTGTTCTCTTCTCTTTCATATGAGCAGGAACAAGAAAAAAGGCATTCTTGTTGAAGCTGACCCTGAACCTGAAAGGACTCTGAAGAGGAAACTAAGAGAAGCCAAATTACAACAATCCAGAGACAACCTTAAGAAAAAGGAGATGGCAGCCGAACCCAGCAACAATAATGCAAGAAGGATGCTTGGTGATTATACTACACCTACTTCCAAGTTTGATGGAAGAAGCATCTCAATTCCTGCCATTGGAACAAACAATTTTGAGCTGAAACCTCAACTAGTTGCTCTAATGCAACAGAACTGCAAGTTTCATGGACTTCCATCAGAAGATCCCTGCCAGTTTTTAACTGAGTTCTTGCAGGTCTGTGAGACTATTAAGACTAATGGAGTAGATCCTGAAGTCTATAGGCTCATGCTTTTCCCTTTTGCTGTAAGAGACAGAGCTAGAGCATGGTTGGACTCTCAACCTAAAGATATCCTAGACTCCTGGGATAAGCTGGTCACGGCCTTCTTGGCTAAGTTCTTTTCTCCTCAAAAGCTGAGCAAGCTTAGAGTGGATGTTCAGACCTTCAAACAAAAAGATGGTGAATCCCTCTATGAAGCTTGGGAAAGATACAAGCAGATGACCAAAAGATGTCCTTCTGACATGTTTTCAGAATGGACCATGATAGATATATTCTATTATGGTCTATCTGAGTTCTCTAAGATGTCACTGGACCATTCTACAGGTGGATCCATTCACCTAAAGAAAACGCCTGCAGAAGCTCAAGAACTTATTGACATGGTTGCAAATAACCAGTTCATGTACACTTCTGAGAGGAATTCCGTGAATAATAGGACACCTCAAAGGAAGGGAGTTCTTGAAATTGATGCTCTGAATGCCATTTTGGCTCAGAACAAAATGTTGACTTAGCAAGTCAACATGATTTCTCAAAGTCTGAATGAATGGCAAAATGCATCCAACAGTACTAAAGAGGCATCTTCTGAAGAAGAAGCTTATGATCTTGAGAACCCTGCAATAGCAGAAGTAAATTATATGGGTGAACCTTATGGAAACACCTATAATTCATCATGGAGAAATCATCCAAATTTCTCATGGAAGGATCAACAAAAGCCTCAACAAGGCTTTAATAATTGTGGAATAAATAGGCTCAACAATATCAAGCCTTATCCATCATCTTCTCAGCAACAGACAGAGAATTATGAACAGAGTACCTCTAACTTAGCAAATTTAGTCTCTGATCTGTCTAAGGCCACTTTAAGTTTCATGAGTGAAACAAGGTCCTCCATCAGAAATCTGGAGGCACAAGTGGGCTAGCTGAGTAAAAAAATCATTGAAACTCCTCCTAGTACTCTCCCAAGCAATATTGAAGAAAATCCAAAAAGAGAGTGCAAGGCCATTGATATAATCAATATGGCCGAACCTAGAGAGGAAGGAAAGGACGTGAATCCCAATGAGATGACCTCATGGGACGTCTCTCAAGCAAGAAGGAGTTCCCTATTGAGGACCTAAAGGAATCTGAGGCTCATATAGAGACCATACAGATCCCATTAAACCTCCTTCTGCCATTTATGAGCTCTGAAGATTATTCTTCCTCTGAAGAGGATGAAGATGTAACTAGAGAGCAAGTTGCTTAATATCTAGGAGCCATCATGAAGCTGAATGCTAAGTTATTTGGTAATGAGACTTGGGAAGGTGAACCTCCCTTGCTCATCAGTGAACTAGATACATGGGTTCAGCAAACCTTACATCAAAAGAGACAAGATTCTGGCAAATTCTTAATACCATGTACCATAGGCACCATGACCTTTGAAAAGGCTCTGCGTGACCTGGGGTCAGGTATAAATCTTATGTCACTCTCTGTAATGGAGAAGCTGGGGATTATTGAGGTACAACTTGCCATATTCTCATTACAAATGACAGACAAGTCAGTAAGACAAGCTTATAGATTGGTAGAGGACATGTTGGTAAAGGTTGAAGGCCTTTACATCCTTACTGATTTCATAATCTTAGACACTAGGAAGGAGGAGGATGAATGCATCATCCTTGGAAGACCTTTCTTAGCCACAGCAGGAGCTGTGATAGATGTTAACAGAGGAGAATTAGTCCTTCAATTGAATGGGGACTACCTTGTGTTTAAAGCTCAAGGATCTTCTTCTTTAACAATGGAAAGGAAGCATGAAAAGCTTCTCTCAGTACAGAGTCAAACAAAGCCCCCACAATCAAACTCTAAGTTTGGTGTTGAGAGGCCTCAGCCAAAATCTAAGTTTAGTATTGAATCCCTACATTTAAACTCTAAGTTTGGTGTTGGGAGTCTACAACATTGACCTGATCACCTTTGAGGCTCCATGAGAGCCCACTGTCAAGCTATTGACATTAAAGAAGCACTTATTGGGAGGCAACCCAATTTTTATTTATCAAATTTTATTTTTCTTTTTTATTGTTCTTTTATGTTTTATTAGGTTCATGATCATGTGGAGTCAGGAAAAAAAATACTAAAATTAAAAACAAAATCAAAAATAGCAGAAGAAAAATCACATCCTGGTGGAAGGACTTACTCGCGTTTAAACGCCAGTAAGGAGCATCTGGCTGGCGTTCAACGCCAGAACAAAGCATGGATTTGGCATTGAACGCCAAAAACATGCAGCAATCTGGCGTTTAAACACCAGGATTGACACTGAGGAAAGCTGGCGTTCAACGCCAGAAACATGCTGCAGATGGGCGTTGAACGCCCAGAACAAGCTTAGAGCTGGCGTTTAATGCCAGAAACAATCGCCAATCTGGCGTTAAATGCCAGGATTGCATGCAGAGGGTATTTTACACGCCTTATTGGTGCAGGAATGAAAATCCTTGACACCTCAGGATCTGTGGACCCCACAGGATCCCCACCTACCTCAACTCACCTTCTCTCTTCTTCACCAATCACCTCAATCTCTCTCCCCCATATCTTCTTCTCCTTCTTCTATTCTTTCTTCTTTTGCTCGAGGGTGAGCAACATTCTATGTTTGGTGTGGTAAAAGCATAGCTTTTTTTTTGCTTTTCCATAACCATTGATGGCACCTAAGGCCAGAGAAACCTCAAAAAAAAAAAAAGAAAAGAAAGAGAAAAGAAAAGGGAAGATAAAAGCTTCCACCTCTAAGTCATGGGAGATGGAGAGATTCATCTCAAAGAAACCTCATGGAGAGATTCATTTGACTGCACATCAAGAGAGCATGAGGAATTTCCTCATGAAGAAATCCCTGAGATACCTCAGGGGATACATGTTCCTCCACATAATTATTGGGAGTAACTAAGGATAGGAGCACCAAAATCACTAGGGATCTTGCGACAAAAGCAAGGAAGAGACATAAAGGAGCTCAAAAAGCACCATTGGTCCTTCAAAAGCCGCCGCCCTCACTAAGGTGGACTCATTCCTTAACTTCCTTGTTCTTATCTCTCTGTTTTTTGATTTTTATGCTATATATTTGTTTATGTTTTGTGTCTCTATTTCATGATCATTAGTATTGAGTAACTATGTCTTAAAGCTATGAATAATTCTATGAATCCTTCACCTCTCTTAAATGAAAAATGTTTCTAATTCAAAAGAACAAGAAGTACATGAATCTCGAAAATTGTCCTTGAATTTAGTTTAATTATATTGATGTGGTGACAATAATTTTTGTTTTTTGAATGAATGCTTGAACAGTGCATATTTTTTATCTTGTTGTTTATGAATGTTAAAGTTGTTGGCTCTTGAAAGAATGATGAACAAAGAAAAATGTTATTGATAATCTGAAAAATCATGAAATTGATTCTTGAAGCAAGAAAAAGCAATGAAAAAGCAAAAGCTTGCGAAACAAAAAATTTGCAAAAAAAATAGAAAGAAAAAGAAAAGAAAGCAAAAAAAGCCAATAGCCCTTCAAACCAAAAGACAAGGGTAAAAAAAGGATCCAAGGCTTTGAGCATCAATGGATAGGAGGGCCCAAGGAAATAAAGTCCAAGCCTAAGCGACTAAATCAAGCTGTCCCTAACCATGTGCTTGTGGCATGCAGGTCCAAGTGAAAAGCTTGAGACTGAGTGCTTAAAGTCGTGATCCAAAGCAAAAAGAGTGTGCTTAAGAGCTCTGAAAACCTCTAACTGAGGACTTTAGCAAAGCTGAGTCACAATCTAAAAAGGTTCACCCAGCTATATGTCTGTGGCATTTATGTATCTGGTGGTAATACTGGAAAATAAAGTGCTTAGGGCCACGGCCAAGACTCATAAAAGTAGTTGTATTCAAGAATCAACAAACTTAACTAAGAGAATCAATAACACTATCTGAAATTCTAAGTTCCTATAGATGCCAATCATTCTAAACTTCAAAGGAGAAAGTGAGATGCCAAAACTGTTCAGAAGCAAAAAGCTACAAGTCCCGCTCATCTAATTGGAACTAATATTCATTGATATTTTGGGATTTATAGTATATTCTCTTCTTTTTATCCTAATTTATTTTCAGTTGCTTGGGGACAAGCAACAGTTTAAGTTTGGTGTTGTGATGAGCGGATAATTTATACGCTTTTTGGCATTGTTTTTAGGTAGTTTTTAGTAGGATCTAGCTACTTTTAGGGATGTTTTCATTAGTTTTTATGCTAAATTCACATTTCTAGACTTTACTATGAGTTTTTGTGTTTTTCTATGATTTTAGGTAATTTCTGGCTGAAATTGAGGGACCTGAGCAAAACTCTGATAAAAGGCTGACAAAGGACTGCTGATGCTGTTGGATTCTGACCTCCCTGCACTCGAAATGGATTTTCTGGAGCTATAGAACTCCAAATGGCGCGCTCTCAACGGAGTTGGAAAATGGACATGTAGAGCTTTCCAGCAATATATAATAGTCCATACTTTATCCGTGATTAGATGACGTAAACTGGCGCTCAACGCCAGTTCCATGCTGCATTCTGGAGTCAAACGCCAGAAACACGTCACGAACCAGAGTTGAACGCTAAAAACACGTTACAACTTGGCGTTCAACTCCAAAAGAAGCCTCTGCACATGTAAAGCTCAAGCTCAGCCCAAGCACACACCAAGTGGGCCCCGGAAGTGGATTTCTGCATCAATTACTTACCTTTGTAAACCCTAGTAGCTAGTCTAATATAAATAGGACTTTTTACTATTGTATTCAGAGTCTTTTGACCAGTCTTTTAATTGATCTTTAATCAGTGTATGCGATTTTAGACCTTCATGGGGGCTGGCCATTCGGCCATGCCTGGACCACTTTCACTTATGTATTTTCAACGGTGGAGTTTCTACATACCATAGATTATGGGTGTGGAGCTCTACTGTACCTCAAGTTTTAATGTAATTACTACTATTTTCTATTCAATTCAGCTATCCCTGTTCTAAGATATTCCTTGCACTTCAACATGATGAATGTGATGATCCGTGACACTCATCATCATTCTCACCTATGAGCGCGTGACTGACAACCACTTCCGTTCTACCTTAGACCGGGCGCATATCTCTTGGCTTCCTTAATCAGAATCTTTGTGGTATAAGCTAGATTGATGGCGGCATTCATGAGAATCTGGAAAGTCTAAACCTTGTCTGTGGTATTCCAAGTAGGATTCAGGGATTGAATGACTGTGACGAGCTTCAAACTCGCGATTGTTGGGCGTGATGACAAACGCAAAAGAATCAAGGGATTCTATTCCAACATGATTGAGAACCGACAGATGATTAGCCGTGCCGTGATAGAGCATTTGGACCTTTTTCACTGAGAGGATGGGATGTAGCCATTGACAACGGTGATGCCCTACATACAGCTTGCCATGGAAAGGAATAAGAAGGATTGAAGGGAGACAGTAAGAAAGTAGAGATCCAACAGGGACAAGCACCTCCACACACTTATCTGAAATTTCCACCATTGAATTACATGAGTAACTCTATCTTTATTTTCTGTTTTATTTATTATTCGAAAACTCCATAACATTTACTATCCGCCTAACTGAGATTTACAAGATGACCATAGCTTGCTTAATACCAACAATCTCCGTGGGATCGACCCTTACTCACGTAAGGTATTACTTGGACGACCCAGTGCACTTGCTGGTTAGTTGTGCGGAGTTGTGACTAAGTGTGATTCACGTTTGAGAGCGCTACCAAGTTTTTGGCGCCATTGTTGATGATCACAATTTCGTGCACCATTCCCATATGATGATTCCGAAGGGCGACATCTCCATGGAGATGTGTCGGGTTGGCAGTTGAACTGACAATGTGATATCATAACTAATAGGGCAGGCATTCATCATGTGCATTTTCTATCTGTTTGTTTGCTTTTTCAAATTATAGTTGCTTGCCTAATTGTATAACATGCCTAATTGCTATTTGAATTACTTGCCTTTTATGCTTCTACTTGTGATTTACTTGCATTGTGTATAATTGTGATTTCTACTGGGATTGAGGAGGTTCAGAAAGCGGTGGCAATGGAATCGCATAGAGGATAGGTTGGTGAAGGCTGTTGGACAGCGGTGTTTGGTTAGGATAGAAATTCACTAAGATATAGTACTCTGTTTAGTTTTGATTAAGGCTTTATATAATTATGCTTATTTGTTTTAGAATACTTTAAGTTTGAATTCTTGTGATGGATATGGAGTCTAGGATTGCCTTTGGCGTCCTGGGGTCTTATATCCTACATCATTGGGCACTGTTACCATACTGAGAACCTCTGGTTATTATACCATATTTTTGTTGTGTTTTCAGATGCAGGTTGCAACCCACCTCGGTGAGTTGTTTGGTCGGTGACAGAAGCGGAGGATCCGGATACTTCTTTTTGAGTCTTTTGATTTATTTTGTATACATCTCTCACTTTTGTATTTTGTTTTACCTAGAGGCTTGTATAGGAGAGAACAAATTTGTATAAGTTGTTTTTACTATCTGTTTCTTTTGGTCTGTATATAGCTAGCCGGCTTAAACTCCGTGAGCCGTGGCTAGTTTATCATGATATTATACTCCTTATCTTTTGTTATATTATATGTGTTTCTTGTGCCTTAAGCTAGTAGCTTTGTTAGTACATTTTGCGCTTTTGAAATCATGTTTTTGAGTTATACCTTTCATCAGGCTTCTAGATAATATTATTTCTTCTATATATTTATATGTATGAGCTTTGAATTGTTGTAATCCTTGATTATTCTTTGCCTTACAATGCGAGGTAAAGCTTATGCTAATTAGGGTGTTACATTTAGTGGTATCAGAACAGTTCGTCCTCTTGAGCCTGAGGGATGGACCGATTATGCTTCATTACATACTCGTGTGTCTTTTCATTGATGCTATTAGGTTATCTGGTTGATATATGTATAGCATGCTTGTTTTTGAGTGCCTGTTTGGGATAATTGAAGCACTAGGCTTTTGATATTGAGACTGATCACCTTGATATCGATTGTTTGGTGTAGACAGGAGCCCTAAATGGCCACTCGCGGACAAGGTCAAGCACGTTCACGAGAAAGTAGGAATGAGCAACCAGCTGATAACCATGCCGAATTTATGGCGGCTATGGCTAATTTGGCAAACACTATGGAGGCTAATGCCACTGTAACTCTGCAAGCTGTGCAGAGGTTAGGCCAATCAGCCGAAAACAAAAATAGAAATGGTAAAGGAAACACTAATGATAATGTTGAGGGGGCGGCGATAGCACGGGAGGAGTTCCGATGACTTTGGCGACGTTCCTAAAGGTTCATCCACCAACTTTCTGAGGATCAACCAATCCTACAGAAGTAGACAACTGGTTCCAGGCTATGGAGGGTGCTATACAGGCGTATCACGTTCCGAATAATCATTATGTCAAGTTTGCTGCTTATCAGCTTGTGGGAGAGGCCCAACACTAGTGGCAAGCAGAGTGCCGCTTGCTCCAGCTCCAGAACACCGATGTTCTATGGGACGTATTCCAGACGGCCTTTTACAAGAAATACTTCCCTGAGTCTGCAAGGGAAGCAAAGGAGATGGAACTGATGCAGTTGAAGCAAGGTTCGCTATCAATGGCGGACTACAAAAGCAAGTTTGAGGAGCTATATAGATTTTCTAGGACGTGTCAGGGTCCCTCGGAGACCTACGAGAGCTAGAAATGTATTAAATACCAAAGAGGGTTGAAGGACAACATAATGGCTGCTGTGGTTCCTATGGAAATTTGCACTTTTTCTGATTTGGTGAACAAAGCAAGGGTGGTTAAAGAGTACGCCAAGACCGTAGCGGCATCCAAGGATACTCATGGAGGAATACTAGTAAGGGACGTGGCAAGTATTTCCATCCTATAGGTCAGAGTTTCAAGAGAGGAGGATATGTGCCTCAAGGGTAAGGAGGCTTCAGAAAGAACCCTTAGGATTAGTTTCAGCGTGGCAAAGGAAGAGGAAATCAGAGTAAGAATTCTCCGGATTTGACTTGTGTGCGTTGTGGACGTTTTCATCCATATAACTCTTACAAGATTGGTTTAGGTGGGTCAGAGTCAGCACCAGGAGCGCATTTTTGCTGTAGATTCCAAGGATGCTTCTAAGGCGGGTCCTTTAATGAGAGGTATATGTCTTATTGGCGATAAAACATTAATTGCATTGTATGATATTGGGGCTTCGCATTTGTTTGTTTCTATTGCTAAAGTTAAGGAATTAGGCTTGAAAGTGTCAGAGTTACCATTTGAACTGCATGTACATACTCCGCATTAGATAGTTATAACTAGGTCAGGGTGTAGGCAAGTAGGCTTCAAGCTCGAGAGTAGAGACTTCGTGCATTATTTGATCTGTTTACCAATAGTTGGGTTGGAGATGATTTTGGGATTTGATTGGTTGTTGAAGAATCGGGTTTTGTTGGATTGCTTTGAACGGATAATTTGGTTTATGTCGGAAGGAGAAAGTGGGGTAGTGATAGCTAAAGGTTACTACCTGAACTCTGTAAGGGTGCACTGTAGTGGGAAACCCAAGACTTAGATCAGATTTTGGTGGTTAGAGACTTCCCAGAGGTACTCCCGGAGGATATTCCTAAATTTCCACCTCAAAGGGAGATTGAATTTGCGATTGAATTAGTGTTGAGAGCCGGGCCAGTGTCAATTGTGCCTTATAGGATGGCTTCGATAAAGCTGGCCGAGTTAAAGGCTCAGTTGGAGGAGCTTCTGAACAAGAGGTTCATTCGGCCGAATGTAACACTGTGGGGAGCGCCAGTTTTATTGGTGAAGAAGAAGGATGGATGAATGCGACTGTGTGTGGATTACTGACAGTTTAAAAAAGTGAATGTGAAGAATAAGTACCCGCTGCCAAGGATAGATGACTTGATGGATCAACTGCAAGGAGCTGGAGTGTTTTCCAAAATCGATTTAAGATCTGGTTACCATCAGATAAGGTTGAAGGAGGATGACATCCTTAAGACCACGTTTAGGATGCGCTATGGACACTACGAGTTTGGGTTATGTCCTTTGGGTTAATGAATGCACTTGCTGTTTTCATGGATTACATAAACAGAGTGTTTCGTCCCTTTTTGGACAAATTCGTGGTAGTTTTCATAAACGACATCTTGGTTTACTCTAAGACAGCGAAAGAGCATGAGGAACACTTAAGGATTATGTTGCAAATTTTAAAGGAGCAGAAATCGTATGCTAAGTTGTCGAAGTGTGAGTTTTGGAAGGAGGAAGTGAAGTTCCTAGGTCACGTGGTGAGCAAAGGAGGAATATCAGTGGATCCTTCTAAGGTAGAAGTGGTGATGAAATGGGAAAGACCGACGACAGTGACGGAAATCAGAAGCTTTTTGGGCTTAGCTGAATATTACCGAAGATTCATTGAAGGATTTTCCTGGATTGCACTACCAATGACTATGTTGACAAGGAAGGAAGTGTCTTTTGTATGGACGTCGGAGTGTGAAGAGAGTTTTCAGACCTTGAAGCAGAAGTTAACTTCAGCACCTGTTTTAATCTTGCCAGAACCACATGAACTGTTCAAGTTTACTGTGATGCTTCCTTGAAGGGTTTGGGTTGCATGTTAATGCAACACCAGAATGTGGTGGCTTACGCATCATGTCAGCTGAGACCGCTTGAGGTAAATTACCCAACTCATGACTTGGAATTAGCGGCGATTGTGTTTGCATTGAAGATTTGGAGGCACCATTTGTACGGAATGAGGTTTAGCATCTTTTTTTATCATAAGAGTCTCAAGTACATCTTTGATCAGAAAGAGCTAAATATGCGTCAGAAGAGGTGGATGGAGTTGCTAAAGGATTATGATTTTGAATTGAGTTATCATAATGGAAAGGCGAATGTGGTAGCAGATGCATTGAGTCAAAAGTCCTTGACGATTGCTTGGATGAGAATCAAGGAGGAGGAGTTGGTGGGTAAGTTTGTGGATCTTAAGTTGGATATTGGTGAAGTTACCGGAAGAGCTTGCCTGAATCAGTTACAGATCTCAAGTGACTTTAAATCCGAACTCCTAAAGGCTCATCAAAATGATGACGTGTTACCTAAGGTGTTGCCAACTATTGAGCAAGGGAAGCAGTGGAGAGTGTCATGGGATCAAGATGGATTGTGGAGATTCAAGGGTAGGATCATTGTGCTGGATGTTGGGACTTTGCGGCAAGATATATTGAAAGAAGAGCACAAGAGTAGATTTTCTATTCACCCTGGGAGTACTAAGATGTACGACGATCTAAAGGCTATGTTCTGGTGGCCAGGTATGAGGAATGATGTGGCAGAACATGTCTCCAGGTGCCTGACGTATCAGAAGGAAAAGATAGAGCATCAGAAACCGTCAGGAATGTTACAGTCACTTGAAATTCCTCAGTGGAAGTGGGAAGGAATCGCAATGGATTTTATGACCAGTTTACCGAGGACTAGGTCGGGATTTGATACAATTTGGGTGATCGTGGATCACTTAACCAAATCTGCTCATTTTCTGCCTATTCGAGTGAACTGTTCTATGGAGGAGTTAGCAAGGCTGTACATAAAGGAGATAGTAAGGTTGCATGGTGTACCGTCGAGCATAGTGTCGGACCGTGATCCCCGATTCACTTCAAGGTTTTGGGGAGTTTTCCAAAGAGCCTTCGGTACGAAGCTATGTCTCAGTACCGCATATCATCCACAAATGGATGGACAGTCGGAAAGGACTATACAAACATCAGAAGATATGCTAAGAGCATGTGTATTGGATCAACCCGGAAGTTGGGACCGCTACACGCCATTGGTGGAGTTTGCGTACAACAATAGCTTTCATGTGAGCATTGGGATGGCTCCGTATGAGGCTTTGTATGGACGGAAGTTCCAGTCTCTACTCTGTTGGTATGAATCTGGCGAAGCAAGTGTTTTGGATCCTGATTTGATAGCAGAGACTACTGAGAACCTTAAGAAGATTCGTGCAAGGATCCTAACTGCTCAGAGTCGACAGAAGAGTTATGCGGACCAGAGAAGGAATCCATTAGAGTTTGAAGTGGGAGAATATGTATTTCTGCGAGTTACACCGACAACTGGGATTGGAAGATCAATTAAGACAAAGAAATTGAATCCGAGGTATATAGGACCGTTTGAGATTCTAAGGTGATTCGGGCCGGTGGTGTATCAAGTAGCCTTGCCACCTCATCTATTTAACCTGCATGACATATTCCACGTGTCACAACTCCGTAAGTACACGTTGGATTTAAATATGATTTTTGAACTCAGTAGAATTTTTTGAGTCAGAAAAAGTGTCTTCTGTGAAAAACCGTGAAAAATTGCGAACTGGCAATTGAACCGGTTGGACCGGTTCAAGTCTGCCCGGTGCTGCACGAGAAAAAGTGGAATCAGCCAAAAACCATAGAAAAACATTAGAAATAAAAAACCAGACGTTAATTTTAAAGGTTTGGCCCGAAGTTGGGCCAAACGAGCTAAAAGCGCTAACGGGTTAGACTGGGTCCAAGTTGGGCCCAAGCCCAACATATATAAGGTTCATTTAATGAACCAATCAGCAGAAACCACACTCTAACACACACACACCCAGCTGAAAGAGAAGGGGAAGAAGAGAACCCCTGAGCACTATTCATCATCATCTTCTCAAGCTCATATCTTGAGCTACAGAGCTTCGATCACCGCACCGTTTGTGGCTACGCGTTCCTTATGGAGAGCTCTACAAAACACAAATAAGAAACTGGTAAGGAAAGCTCGAATCCCTCTCAGTTCTTCACCTCAAAGTTTCGAGTTTTAAGGTTTTGATTAAGTGAGAATTTATGATTTTTGGGTGTTTAGGTTCACTCTAATCCTTGCTTAGCATTGGGTTTTGGCTTCCAAAGCTATTGAGAAAGGTAAGAGCTCTTGAACCTTGGTGGGATTATGTTTATGTTGAGCCCTAGGTTGATTTATGGTGATTTATATGTATATAGCTTGATTATTGTGTGTTTGGAGCTTGTTGGTGCTTATTGGAGTTACATTGGTGGTTGGATTGTGGTTGAAAGCTCATTTGGTGTTCAATTTTGAGTTTTGGACATATTGGAAATTGGCCAAGATATGGTTTTTGCTCCTCATTTCTTCTTCTTCTACTCTCTTCTTTCTTCTTTTGCTCGAGGACGAGCAAACATTTTAAGTTTGGTGTGGTAAAAGCATTGCTTTTTGTTTTTCCATAACCATTTATGGCATCCAAGGCCGGAGAAACCTCTAGAAAGAGGAAAGGGAAGGCAAAAGCTTCCACCTCCGAGTCATGGGAGATGGAAAGATTCATCTCAAGGGTGCATCAAGACCACTTCTATGAAGTTGTGGCCTTGAAGAAGGTGATCCCCGAGGTCCCTTTTTCACTCAAAAAGGGTGAATATCCGGAGATCCGACATGAGATCCGAAGAAGAGGTTGGGAAGTTCTTACCAACCCTATTCAACAAGTCGGAATCTTGATGGTTCAAGAGTTCTATGCCAATGCATGGATCA
>NC_029778.3:40062368-40063079 GCF_000817695.3 Arachis duranensis
TAAAATTTACTTTTCTGGACTTTACTATGAGTTTGTGTGTTTTTCTTTGATTTCATGTATTTTCTGGCTGAAATTGAGGGACCTGAGCAGAAATCTGATTCAGAGACTAAAAAGGATTGCAGATGCTGTTGGATTCTGACCTCGCTGCACTCGAAGTGGATTTTCTGGAGCTACAGAAGCCGAATCGGCGCGCTCTCAACGGCTTTGGAAAGTAGACATCCTGGGCTTTCCAGCAATATATGATAGTCCATACTTTGCCCAAGATTTGATGGCCCAAACCGGCGTTCAAATTCACCCTCAGAAATCCCAGCGTTAAACGATGGAACTGGCACCCAAATGGGAGTTAAACGCCCAAACTGGCATAAAAGCTGGCGTTTAACTCCAAGAAGAGTCTCTACACGAAAATGCTTCATTGCTCAGCCCAAGCACACACCAAGTGGGCCCGGAAGTGGATTTTTATGTCATTTACACATCTCTGTACACCCTAGGCTACTAGTTTTCTATAAGTAGGACCTTTTACTATTGTATTGAGAAATCGGGGGTAGCTATCTTCATTTTTATGCTATCTTAGATCATTGGGAGGCTGGCCTCACGGCCATGCCTAGACCTTGTTCTTATGTATTTTCAACGGTGGAGTTTCTACACACCATAGATTAAGGTGTGGAGCTCTGCTGTACCTCGAGTATTAATGCAATTACTATTGTTCTTCCA
>NC_029778.3:40063811-40064566 GCF_000817695.3 Arachis duranensis
GGACAAGCAACAATTTAAGTTTGGTGTTGTGATGAGCGGATAATTTATATGCTTTTTGGCATTTTTAGGTAGTTTTTAGTAGGATCTAGCTACTTTTAGGGATATTTTTATTAGTTTTTAGTTAAAATTCACTTTTCTGGACTTTAGTATGAGCTTGTGTGTTTTTCTGTGATTTCAAGTATTTTCTAGCTGAAATTGAGGGTCCTGAGCAAAAATCTGATTCAGAGACTGAAAAGGACTGCAGATGCTGTTGGATTCTGACCTCCCTGCACTCGAAGTGGATTTTTTGGAGCTACAGAAGCCCAATTGGCGCGCTCTCAACGGCATTGGAAAGTAGACATCCTGGGCTTTCCAGCAATATATGATAGTCCATACTTCGCCCAAGATTTGATGGCCCAAACCGGCGTGGCAAATCAGCCTCAGAAATTCCAGCGTTTAACGCTGGAACTGGCATAAAACTTGGAGTTAAACGCCCAAACTGGCATAAAAGCTGGCGTTTAACTCCAGAAAAGGTCTCTACACGAAAATGCTTCATTGCTCAACCCAAGCACACACCAAATGGGCCCGGAAGTGGATTTTTAAGTCATTTACTCATTTCTGTATACCCTAGGCTACTAGTTTACTATTAATAGGATCTTTTGACATTGTATCAGTACCTCATGACATTTTACACCTTTCTTTGTGTACTTCCCACGACATGAGTCTCTAAACCCCATGGTTGGGGGTGAGGAGCTCTGCTGTGTCTTGATGGATTA
>NC_029778.3:40064791-40070887 GCF_000817695.3 Arachis duranensis
ATTTTCACTGAGAGGATGGGAGGTAGCCATTGACAACGGTGAAACCCTACATACAGCTTGCCATGGAAGGAGCCTTGCGTGTTTGATGAAGAAGACAGTAGGAAAGCAGAGATTCAGAAGATGGAGCATCTCCAAAACCTCAACCTATTCTCCATTACTGCAAAACAAGTAACCATTTCATGTTCTTTTGTTTTTCACAATCAATCCTGATAATTTCTGATATCCTGACTAAGATTTAAAAGATAACCATAGCTTGCTTCAAGCCGACAATCTCCGTGGGATCGACCCTTGCTCACGCAAGGTATTACTTGGACGACCCAGTGCACTTGCTGGTTAGTTGTGCGGAGTTGCAAAAGTGTGATTACAATTTCGTGCACCACCACCACATATAAATAATTTGAATTTTTCTTATTAAGAACTCGAAAAATTTGCCTCCTTATTCTAAAAATATCTGCTATTTCATTCATGTTTAATGATGATGAGAAAAATAAATTATAGCTTACTTAGAGATGATAAAAATAAAAATAAAAATACTAACTACTACTACTCATATGACTCCTAAAATAGATTTCTAATAGCAGAAGTTATCACAGAGTTAAGATTAGGACTCAACAACCTTTATTTTGGGAAATGGATGCTCCTTCAATTTGTGGGTTGTCTGGACCTTCAAGAGAAAGCTTCTGGCGCTTCAGCTCCTGTAGTTCACGCCCTTGCTTCTCCTATTCCTTAAGCAGTTTATAGATCATACTATTTTTATTCTACTGTTCTTTCTTGAGTTGATCCATAGTTTCTTATAGCTTGGTGACAGATGCTTCTAGGCGGGTCCAGTAGTCAATCTGAGGGATTTCTAGGAGGAACTTCTGCACCCTCCTTTTGATGGAGTTTTCTAGTACTTGTTGTCCCTCCATTGACTTCTTGGTGATTGGATGTTCGAATGGGATGAACTCATCTACTCCCATCTTCACCCCAGCCTCTTTACATAGCAGAGAAATCAAGTTTGGGTAAGCCAATTTGGCGTCCTTGGAGTTCTTATTTGCGATTGTGTAGAGCTCACAAGAAATCAGATGATAAATCTCCACTTTGTTTCCTTTCATAATACAATGGATCATCACTGCTCTCTTGATAGTGACTTCAGAGCAGTTGCTGGTAGGCAGTATGGAATGCCCAATGAAATCCAGCCAGCCCTCACTTAAGTTGGTTTGGAATACCTTTTGTACTGGTTATCCACTTGGCTCCATGGATGCATATGTCCTCTAGAATTTGGTCTAAGCGCTTATCATCACACACCATTCTCCTATTAAAGGATTCCGGATCATCTTGTAATTGAGGCAGCTTGAAAAACTCTCTTATTTTGTCAAGGTGGAAGTAAATAATCTTCCCTCTGACCATGGTTTGAAAGGTATAAAAAGTGGTTCCAGTCATTCTCTGCCTCTCTGTTTGCCACATATTTGAGTAGAATTCCTGAACCATGTTTCTACCCACCTTTGTCTCAGGATTAGCTAGAATTTCCCAGCCTCTATTTCAAATTTTCTCTTGGATCTCCGGATATTCGTCTTCTTTCAGATTGAATTTAACTTCCGGGATCACTGACCTTAGACCCATTATTTTGTGGTAATGGTCCGAATGTTCCTTGGTTAAGAACCTCTCTTGATTCCAAAGTGATTTTGGATTATTCTCTTTCTTGCCTCTTGAAATGGTTTGTTTTCCCTTAGGAGCCATGATCTTAGTGAGTCTTAGCTCAGTGATCACGTAAAGCACACCAAACTTAGAGGTTTGTTTGTCCTCAAGTAAAAGAAAGGAAAGGAGAGGAGAAGGAGGAGAGCCAAATTCGAATTGTGGAGGATAGGGGTTGGCCGAATGTTAATTTAAAAGGAAGGGGTGGGTTCGAAAATTTTTGAAAAAGATATGATAGAAGATATGATTTGTAAAAGATAAGTATAAAATGTAAAAGATGTAATTTTAAAATTGAAAAGATATGAGCGAATTTTGAAAAAGATAAATTTAAATTGGAAAAGATATTATGATGAGTTGAAAAAGATTTGAAAAGATATTAAAAAGATAGATGGGTTTTGCAAAAAATTTGAAAAGAAATAAAAAAGATATATGAGTTTTGAAAAAAAAGATTTGAAAAGAAGAAAAGATTTTTAGGATTAAGAGTTATTTTTGAAATTTGAAATTAAAAGATGAGGATTTGTAATATGTTTATGCAAGAAATTATGGATGAAAACATGAAAAAATAAAAAAAATTGAGTTAGAAAACAAAACTACCTCCCCTCCATGTTCTTGGCGTTAAACGCCCAGGAGTTGCTTGTTTTGGGCGTTTAACGCCCATTTGCTGCTTGTTTTGGGAGTTTAACGCCCAGCCAGGTACCCTGGTTGGCGTTAAACACCAGAAAGTCTTTATCACTGGGCATTTTTCTAAATGCCCAGGATGCTACAGTTCTGGCGTTAAACACCCAGAATGGCACCTATTCTGGCATTTAACGCCCAGAAAGATATCCTTACTGGTGTTAAACGCCCAGAATGGTGCCCATTCTGGCGTTTAACACCCAAAAGTGCCTCTTACTGGCGTTTTCGTGCCAGTGAGCTTCTTTTCTCTGCTCTCTGCTCTGAATCCTTCTGTAACTCTGTGAAATCCTGTAAATGAGAATTTATTAAACTCCTATAATTATTATTTAAATAACAAATAAACTACAGTAATGGCTGGGTTGCCTCCCAACAAGTGCTTCTTTATTGTCTTTAGTTGGACCTTACTGAGCTTTAATCTAGTCTCAGTTTTGAGAATTCTTGCTCAAAATTGCTTTCAAGATAATGTTTGACTCTCTGTCCATTAACAATGAACTTTTTGTCAGAATCAATATCCTGAAGCTCTACATATCCATATGGTGACACACCTGTAATCACATATAGTCCTCTCCACCGGGATTTTAGTTTCCCAGGGAATACCTGAGCCTAGAGGTAAATAGCAGAACCTTTTGTCCTGGCTCAAAGACTCTGGATGATAGGTTCTTATCATGCCATCTCTTTGCTTTCTCCTTGTAAATTTTGGCATTTTCAAAAGCATTGAGTCTGAATTCCTCTAGCTCATTCAGCTGGAGTAATCTTTTTTCTCCAGCTAATTTGGCATCAAGGTTTAGGAATCTGGTTGCCCAGTAGGCTTTATGTTCCAGTTCCACGGGCAGGTGACAGATCTTTCATACACAAGCTGGTATGGAGAGGTTTATATAGGAGTCTTGAATGCTGTTCTGTATGCCCATAGAGCATCATCCAAGCTCTTTGCCCAATCCTTTCTACGGGCAATTACAGTCCATTCCAGGATTCTTTTTAGTTCTCTATTAGTGACTTCAGCTTTTCCATTGGTCTATGGATGATATGGAGTTGCCACCTTGTGGCTAATTCTATATCGGACCATGGCAGTATAAAGCTGTTTATTGCAGAAATGAGTGCCTCCATCACTGATTAGTGCTCTCGGGACACCAAATCTGCTAAAAACTATATGTTTCTGGAGGAACTTCAGTACTATCTTAGTATCGTTAGTGGGTGTTGCAATTGCCTCCACCCATTTAGATACATAGTCTACTGCCACCAGAATATAAGTGTTTGAGTAAGATGGAGGGAAAGGCCCCATGAAGTCAATACCCCATACATCAAACAAATCAATCTCTAAGATTCCTTGTTGAGGCATATCATAACCATGAGGCAGATTACCAGCTCGCTGGCAACTGTCACAGTTACGTACAAATTCTCGGGAGTCTCTATAGATTGTAGGCCAGTAGAAGCCACATTGGAGGACTTTGGTGGCTGTTCGCTGGTGCACGAAATTGTGATCATCAATGGCGCCATCAACATGGTACGCTCAATTGCAATCTCAACTCTTTATCACAACTTCGCACAACTAACCAGCAAGTGCACTGGGTCGTCCAAGTAATAAACCTTACGCGAGTAAGGGTCGATCCCACGGAGATTGTTGGTATGAAGCAAGCTATGGTCATCTTGTAAATCTCAGTCAGGCAGATTCAAATGGTTATGGATGATTTATGAATAAAGCATAAAATAAAGATAGAGATACTTATGCAATTCATTGGTGAGAATTTCAGATAAGCGTATGGAGATGCTTTGTCCCTTCCGTCTCTCTGCTTTCCTACTGTCTTCATCCAATCCTTCTTACTCCTTTCCATGCAAGCTGTATGTTGGGCATCACCGTTGTCAGTGGCTATAGTCCTGTCCTCTAAGTGAAAATGTTCAACGCGCTCTGTCACAGCACGGCTAATCATCTGTCGGTTCTCAATCAGGTTGGAATAGAATCCAGTGATTATTTTGCGTCTGTCACTAACGCCCAGCCTTCAGGAGTTTGAAGCTCGTCACAGTCATTCAATCCTTGAATCCTACTCAGAATACCACAGACAAGGTTTAGACCTTCTGAATTCTCTAGAATGCCGCCATCAGTTCTAGCTTATACCACGAAGATTCCGATTAAGAAATCCAAGAGATAAACATTCAAGCCTTGTTTGCTTGTAGAACGGAAGTGGTTGTCAGGCACGTGTTCATAAGTGAGAATGATGATGAGCGTCACATAATCATCACATTCATCATGTTCTTGGGTGCAAATGAATATCATAGAACAAGAATAAGCTGAATTGAATAGAAGAACAATAGTAATTGCATTAATACTCGAGGTACAGTAGAGCTCCACACCTTAATCTATGGTGTGTAGAAACTCCACCGTTGAAAATACATAAGAACAAGGTCTAGGCATGGCCGAGAGGCCAGCCCCCATAATCTAAGAACTTGACGTCCAAAGATGATCTAAAGATCTAAAGTGATCAAAAGATGTCAAATACAATAGCAAAAGGTCCTATTTGTAGAGAACTAGTAGCTTAGGGTTTACAAAGATGAGTAAATGACATAAAAATCCACTTCTGGGCCCACTTGGTGTGTGCTTGGGCTGAGCGTTGAAGCTTTCATGTGTAGAGACTTTTCTTGGAGTTAAACATCAGCTTTTGTGCCAGTTTGGGCATTTAACTCCCATTCTTGTGCCAGTTCCGGCGTTTTACGCCAGAATTCTTGAGCTGACTTGGAACGCCTGTTTGGGCCATCAAATCTCGGGAAAATATGGACTATTATACATTGCTGAAAATCCCAGAATGTCTACTTTTCAACGCAATTGAGAGCGCACCAATTGGGCTTCTGTAGCTCCAAAAAATCGACTTTGAGTGAAGGGAGATCAGAATCCAACAACATCTGCAGTCCTTTTTAGCCTCTGAATCAGATTTTTGCTCAGGTCCCTCAATTTCAGACAGAAAATACCTGAAATCACAGAAAAACACACAAACTCATAGTAAAGTCCAAAAAAGTTAATTTTAAATAAAAACTAATAAAAATATAATTAAAGCTAACTAAAACATACTAAAAACATACTAAAAACAATGCCGAAAAGCGCATAAATTATCCGCTCATCACAACATCAAACTTAAATTGTTGCTTGTCCCCAAGCAATTGAAAATCAAATAAGATAAAAAGAAGAGAATATGCAATGAATTCCAAAAATATCTATGAAGATTAGTATTAATTAGATGAGCGGGACTTTTAGCTTTTTGCCTATGAACAGTTTTGGCATCTCACTCTATCCTTTGAAATTCAGAATGATTGGCTTCTATAGGAACTCAGAATCCAGATAGTGTTATTGAATCCCCTAGTTAAGTATGATGATTCTTGAACGCAGCTACTTTATGAGTCTTGGCCGTGGCCCAAAGCACTCTGTCTTCCAGTATTACCACTGGATACATACATGCCACAGACACATAACTGGGTGAACCTTTTCAGATTGTGACTCAGCTTTGCTAGAGTCCCCAATTAGAGGTGTCCTAGGTTCTTAAGCAGACTCTTTTTGCCTTGGATCACAACTTTATTTTTTTTCTACTTGCTTTCTCTTTCTCTTTTTTCTGTATTCACTGCTTTTTCTTGCTTCAAGAATCATTTTTATGATTTTTCAGATCCTCAATAACATGTCTCCTTTTTTTATCATTCTTTCAAGAGCCAACATTCATGAACAACAAATTCAAAAGACATATGCACTGTTCAAGCATACATTCAGAA
>NC_029778.3:40070962-40073246 GCF_000817695.3 Arachis duranensis
AGGTGATGGATTCATAGGACATTCATAACTTTAAGGAATAGACACTAAGACACTAATGATCATAAGACACAAACATAGATAAACATAAGCATGAAAATTGGAAAAACAGAAAAATAAAGAACAAGGAGATTAAAGAACGGGTCCACCTTAATGATGGCGGCTTGTTCTTCCTCTTGAAGATCTTATGGAGTGCTTGAGCTCCTCAATGTCTCTTCCTTGCCTTTGTTGCTCCTCTCTCATGATTCTTTGATCTTCTCTAATTTCATGGAGAATGATGGAATGTTCTTGGTGCTCCACCCTTAGTTGTCCCATGTTGGAACTCAATTCTCCTAGGGAGGTGTTAATTTGCTCCCAATAGTTTTGTGGAGAAAAGTGCATCCCTTGAAGCATCTCAGGGATTTCATGATGAGGAGTTTCCTTATGCTCATGTCTATGAGTGGGATCTCATGTTTGCATTGAGCTCCTTCTACACAGATATCCATGAGGACTTGGTCTAACCTTTGATTAAAGTTGACCTTTTTTTTTAGTTTGAAAGGGACCTCGGGGATCACCTTCTTCATGGCCACAACTTCATAGAAGTGGTCTTGATACACCCTTGAGATGAATCTCTCCATCTCCCATGACTCGGAGGTGGAAGCTTTTGGCTTCCCTTTCCTCTTTCTAGAGGTTTCTCCGGCCTTAGATGCCATAAATAGTTATGGAAAAACAAAAAGCAATGCTTTTACCACACCAAACTTAGAAGGTTTGCTCGTCTTCGAGTAAAAGAAGGAAGAAGAGAGTAGAAGAAGAAGAAATAGAGGAGATGGAGGTGGCTTTGTGGTTCGGCCAAGGGGGAGAAGTAGTGTTTAGGTTGTGTGAAAATGAAGGAGTGAAGAAGGGTTTATATAGGGGTGGAGAGAGGGGTAGGGTTCGGTCATGTATAGGTGGGTTTGGGAGGGAAAGTGGTTTGAATTTGAATGGTGAGGTAGGTGGGGTTTTATGAAGGATGGATGTGAGTGGTGAAGAGAATAGTGGGATTTGATAGGTGAATAGTTTTTGGGAAAGAGGTGTTGAAGTGAATGGTGAATGGGTGAAGAAGAGAGAGAATGGTAGGGTAGGTGGGGATCCTGTGGGGTCCACAGATCCTGAGGTGTCAAGGAAAATTCATCCCTGCACCAAGTGGCGAGCAAAAATGCTCCTTCTGCCAATTCTGGCGTTAAACGTCGGGCTGGTGCCCATTTCTGGCGTTTAACGCCAGCTTCTTACCCCTTCCTGGCGTTTAACGCCAGTCTGGTGCCCCTTTCTGGCGTTAAACGCCCAGAATGGTGATAGACTGGGCGTTAAATGCCCATTTGCTGCCCTTACTGGCGTTTAAACGCTAGCAAGTTTTCCTCCAAGGTGTGCTATTTTTCTTTCTGTTTTTCATGCTGTTTTTACTTTTTCAATTGATTTTGTGACTTCCCATGATCATCAATCTATAGAAAACATAAAATAACAAAAGGAAAATAGATAAATATAACATTGGGTTGCCTCCCAACAAGCGCTTCTTTAATGTCATTAGCTTGGCAGTGGGCCCTCATGGAGCCTCACAGATACTCAGAGCAATGTTGGAACCTCCCAACACCAAACTTAGAGTTTGACTGTGGGGGTTCAACACCAAACTTAGAATTTGGTTGTGCCCTCCCAACACCAAACTTAGAGTTTGACTGTGGGGGCTCTGTTTGACTCTGTTTTGAGAGAAGCTCTTCATGCTTCCTCTCCATGGTTACAGAGGGATATCCTTGAGCCTTAAACACAAAGGATTCTTTATTCACTTGAATGATCAATTCTCCTATGTCAACATCAATCACAGCCTTTGCTGTGGCTAGGAAGGGTCTGCCAAGGATGATGGATTCATCCATGCACTTCCCAGTCTCTAGGACTATGAAATCAGCAGGGATGTAATGGTCTTCAATCTTTACCAGAACATCCTCTACAAGTCCATAAGCTTGTTTTCTTGAATTGTCTGCCATCTCTAGTGAGATTCTTGCAGCTTGTACCTCAAAGATCCCTAGCTTCTCCATTACAGAGAGAGGCATGAGGTTTATGCTTGACCCTAGGTTACACAGAGCCTTCTCAAAGGTCATGGTGCCTATTGTACAAGGTATTGAGAACTTCCCAGGGTCCTGTCTCTTTTGAGGTAATCTTTGCCTAGTCAAGTCATCCAGTTCTTTGGTGAGCAAAGTGGTTCATCCTCCCAAGTCTCATTACCAAATAACTTGTCATTTAGCTTCATGATTGCTCCAAGGTACTTAGCAACTTGCTC
>NC_029778.3:40073442-40075796 GCF_000817695.3 Arachis duranensis
TCTTAGAATTCTCTGTCTGTTGCTGAGAAGATGATGGAAAAGGGTTGCCATTGCCAAAACTGTTTCTTGCACCATTATTGTTGTTGAAACCTTGTTGAGGTCTCTGTTGATCCTTCCATGAGAGATTTGGATGATTTCTCCATGAAGGATTATAGGTGTTTCCATAGGGTTCTCCCATGTAATTCACCTCTTCCATTGAAGGGTTCTCAGGATCATAAGCTTCTTCTTCAGATGAAGCATCCTTAGTACTGCCTGGTGCAGCTTGCATTCAAGACAGACTTTGAGAAATCATATTGACTTGCTGAGTCAATATTTTGTTCTGAGCCAGTATGGCATTCAGAGTATCAATCTTAAGAACTCCTTTCTTCTGATTCGTCCCATTGTTCACAGGATTCCTTTTAGAAGTGTACATGAATTGGTTAATTGTAACTATTTGAATGAGTTGTTGAGCTTCTGCAGGTGTCTTCTTCAGATGAAGAGATCCTCCAGTAGAGCTGTCCAATGACATCTTGGACAGTTCAGACAGACCATCATAGAAGATACCTATGATGCTCCATTCAGAAAGCATGTCAGAGGGACACTTTCTGATCAATTGTTTGTATCTTTCCCAAGCTTCATAGAGGGATTCACCTTCCTTCTGTCTAAAGGTTTGGACTTCCACTTTAAGCTTACTCAATTTTTGAGGTGGAAAGAACTTTGCCAAGAAGGCATTGACTAGCTTTTCCCAAGAGTTCAGGCTTTCTTTAGGTTGTGAGTCCAACCATATCCGAGCTCTGTCTCTTACAGAAATAGGGAATAGTATAAGTCTGTAGACCTCAGGGTTTTGACAGTATCACAGATTTGCAAGAATTTAGCTAAAAACTGATGAGGATCTTCTAATGGAAGTCCATGGAACTTGCAATTCTGTTGCATTAGAGAAACTAATTGAGGCTTAAGCTCAAAGTTGTTTGCTCCAATGGCAGGGATAGAGATACTTCTCCCATAGAAGTCGGGAGTGGGTGCAGTAAAGTCACCCAGTACCTTCCTTGCATTGTTGGCATTGTTGTTGTTTTCGGTTGCCATGTCTTCTTCTTGTTTGAAGATTTCTGTTAGGTCCTCTACAAAGAGTTGTGCTTTAGCTTCTCTTAGCTTTCGCTTCAAGGTCCTTTCAGGTTCAGGGTCAGGCTCAACAAGAATACTTTTGTCTTTGCTCCTGCTCATATGAAAGAGAAGAGAACAAGGAAATATGGAATCCTCTATGTCACAATATAGAGATTCCTTGAGGTGTCAGAGGAAAAGAAAAATAGAAGGAAGAGGTAGAAGAATTCGAACTTAGAAAGATAGAGTTCGAATTGTGAATTGAGGAGGAGTGTTAGTCCATAAATAGAATGATGTGAGAAGAGGGGAAGAAATTTTCGAAAATTAAAGTGAATTAATTAAAAGAAATTTTGAAAAAATGGTAATTGATTTTCGAAAACTAAGATTGAGAAAGAAATAAAGTGATTTTGAAAAAGATTTTGAAATTGGAAATCAAAGAGATATGAATGAAAACTATTTTGAAAAAGATGTGATTAAAAAGATATGATTGAAAAGATATGATTTGAAAAACAATTAAAAAAAAGATTTGATTTTGAAAATTAATGACTTGGCTAACAAGAAATTTGAAAGATATGATTCAGACATTAAACCTTTCTCAATAGAAAAGGCAACATACTTGAAATGTTGAATCAAATCATTAATTGTTAGCAAGTATTTTTGAAAATGGAAAGAAATTGATTTTGAAAATATATGATTGAAAAGATATGATTTGAAAAAGATTTGATTTTGAAAAGTTTTGAAAAATTGAAAAAATTTTGAATTGAAAACAAAATCTTCCCTCTTGTGCCATCCTGGCATTAAACGCCCAGAATGGTATCCATTCTGGTGTTTAATGCCCAAAATGCTACCCTTTTGGGCGTTAAACGCCCAGCCAGGCACCCTGGCGCCAGTTTTCCTTCCTCACTGGGCATTTTGAACGCCCAGCTTTTTCTGTGTAATTCCTCTGCTGTATGTTCTGAATCTTCAATTCTCCGTATTATTGACTTGAAAAGACACAAATTAAATTTTTTTTGGATTTTTAATAATAAGGAATAATCAAAATGAAACTAAGATCAAATAAACAATGCATGCAAGACACCAAACTTAGAAGTTTGTATACTACTAACACTAACAAGTTGAGATTGCATATGAGAAACAACAAAACACTCAAGACAAGAGATTTAAAGATCAGAGCAATGAAATCATCAAGAACAACTTGAAGATCAATGAAGACACATGATTGAATTCAAAGAATGCATGCAATTGACACCAAACTTAAAATGAGACACTAGACTCAA
>NC_029778.3:40075891-40076746 GCF_000817695.3 Arachis duranensis
AAATTGTGATCATCAATGGTGCCATCAACATGGTACGCTCAATTGCAATCTCAACTCTTTATCACAATTTCACACAACTAACCAGCAAGTGCACTGGGTCGTCCAAGTAATAAACCTTACGCGAGTTAGGGTCGATCCCACAGAGATTGTCGGTATGAAGCAAGCTATGATCATCTTGTAAATCTCAGTCAGGTAGATTCAAATGGTTATTGATGATTTATGAATAAAGCATAAAATAAAGATAGAGATACTTATGTAATTCATTGGTGAGAATTTTAGATAAGCGTATGGAGATGCTTTGTCCCTTCCGTCTCTCTGCTTTCCTACTGTCTTCATCCAATCCTTCTTACTCCTTTCCATGGTAAGCTGTATGTTGGGCATCACCGTTGTCAGTGGCTATAGTCCCGTCCTCTCAGTGAAAATGTTTAACGCGCTCTGTCACAGCACGGCTAATCATCTGTCGGTTCTCAATCAGGTTGGAATAGAATCCAGTGATTCTTTTGCGTCTGTCACTAACGCCCAGCCTTCAGGAGTTTGAAGCTCATCACAGTCATTCAATCCTTGAATCCTACTCAGAATTCCACAGACAAGGTTTAGACCTTCCGGATTCTCTTAAATGTCGCCATCAGTTCTAGCGTATACCACGAAGATTCCGATTGAGAAATCCAAGAGATAAACATTCAAGCCTTGTTTGCTTGTAGCACGGAAGTGGTTGTCAGGAACGCGTTCATAAGTGAAAATGATGATGAGCATCACATAATCATCACATTCATCATTTTCTTGGGTGCAAATGAATATCTTAGAACAAGAATAAGCTGAATTGAATAGAAGAACAATAGTAATTGCATTAATACT
>NC_029778.3:40076906-40085111 GCF_000817695.3 Arachis duranensis
ACCGTTTTACGCCAGAATTCTTGAGCTGACTTGGAACGCCTGTTTAGAGCATCAAATCTCGGTCAAATATGAACTATTATACATTGCTGGAAAGCCCAAGATGTCTACTTTCTAATGCAATTGAGAGCGTGCAAATTGGGCTTTTGTAGCTCCAGAAAATCTACTTCGAGTGAAGGGAGGTCAGAATCCAACAACATCTGCAGTCCTTTTCAGCCTCTGAATCAGATTTTTGCTCAGGTCCCTCAATTTCAGCCAGAAAATACCTGAAATCACAAAAAAACACACAAACTCATAGTAAAGTCCAGAAAAGTGAATTTTAAATAAAAACTAGTAAAAATATAATAAAAACTAACTAAAACATACTAAAAACATACTAAAAACAATGCCAAAAAGCGTATAAATTATCCGCTCATCATTCGCTCACCTCCGAAATGTCCTCCATATTGTGATCCATGGCAATGCCATAGGATTTTTTGTGCCTCTTCTCTAGGCACGCACGTACGGATTATTTCGTCTGAGCATCTCTTAAAGAGATATGGTTCATCCCACAAGTAGTACTTCGCATCAGAAAGTAATTTTTTCTTTTGCTGCCTACTGTACTCCTTAGGAATGAATCTTGCAGCTTTCTAGTTTTCAATGTCTGTAAACCATGGCACTTCTTGAATGACAAAGAGTTACTCATCCGGAAAGGTTTCAGAGATCTCAGTGAGGGGGAGAGACATTCCATCTACTGGATCTATCTGGGACAGGTAATCTGCTACTTGATTCTCTGTCCCTTTTCTGTCTCTTATTTCTATATCAAAATCTTGTAGAAGCAACACCCATCTTATGAGCATGGGTTTTGAATCCTGCTTTGTAAGTAGATATTTAAGAGCAGCATGGTCCGTGTACACAATCACCTTTGATCCTACCAAATAGGATCTAAACTTGTCAATGGCATAAACCACTGCAAGCAATTCCTTTTCCATAGTTATGTAATTTTTCTGCGCGTTATTTAGAACACGGCTGGCGTAGTAAATGATGTGCAGAAGCTTGTCATGCCTCTGTCCTAATACTGCACCAATAGCATGGTCACTGGCATCACACATTAGTTCAAATGGTAATGTCCAGTCCGGTGCAGAAATGATAGGCGCTATGAACAGCTTAGCCTTTAGAGTCTCAAAGGCTTGCAAACACTTTGTGTTAAAGACAAATGGTGTATCAGCAGCTAGCAGATTACTTAGAGGTTTTGCGATTTTTGAAAAATCCTTTATAAACCTCCTATAGAATCCTGCATGTCCCAGAAAACTTCTAATTGCCTTTACATTGGTGGGTGGTGGTAATTTTTTGATTACCTCCACCTTAGCTTGATCCACCTCTATGCCTTTGTTCGAAATTTTATGCCCAAGGACAATTCCTTCAGTCACCATAAAGTGACATTTTTCCCTGTTTAAAACTAGGTTAGTCTCTTGGCATCTTTTCAGAACAAGTGCTAGATGATCAAGACAAGAGCTGAATGAGTCTCCAAATACTGATAAGTCATCCATAAAGACTTCCAGAAATTTTTCCACCATATCAGAGAAGATAGAGAGCATGCATCTCTGAAAGGTTGCCGGTGCATTACACAGACCAAATGGCATCCTTCTATAGGCAAATACTCCAGATGGACATGTGAATGCTGTTTTCTCTTGATCTTGAGGATCTACTGTAATTTGGTTGTAGCCTGAGTAGCCATCCAGAAAGTAGTAATAGTCATGACCTGCTAGCCTTTCTAGCATTTGGTCTATGAATGGTAAAGGAAAATGATCCTTTCTAGTGGCTGTATTGAGTCTTTTGTAGTCAATACATATCGCCACCCTGTAACTGTTCTTGTAGGAACCAGTTCATTTTTTTCATTATGAACTACTGTCATGCCTCCTTTTTTGGGTACAACTTGGACAGGGCTCACCCAGGGGCTATCAAAAATGGGATAAATAATCCCAGCCTATAGTAATTTAGTGACCTCTTTCTGCACCACCTCCTTCATGGCTAGATTCAGCCGTCTTAATGGTTGAACCACTGGTTTGGCATTATCCTATAGTAGGATCTTATTCATGCATCTGGCTGGGCTAATGCCCTTGAGATCACTAATGGACCACCCAAGAGCTGTCTTGTTTGTCCTTAGCAACTGAATTAGTGCTTCCTCTTCTTTTGGCTCTAAGGCAGAGCTTATGATTACAGGAAAAGTTTCACCTTCTCCCAGAAATACATATTTCAGGGATGGTGGTAGTGGTTTGAGCTCGGGTTTAGGAGGTTTCTCCTCTTCCTGAGGAATTTTCAGAGGTTATTTTATTTCCTCTGGTTCTTCCAGATCAGGCTGGACATATTTAAAGATATCCTCTAGCTCTGATTCGAGACTCTCAGCCATACTGATCTCCTGTACCAGGGAGTCAATAATATCAAAACGCATGAAGTCTTTTGATGTGTCTGGGTACTTCATTGCTTCAATAGCGTTCAGCCTAAACTCATCCTCATTAACTCTCAGGGTTACTTCCCTTTTTTGGACGTCAATGAAGGTTCATCCAGTTGCTAGGAAAGGTCTTCCTCGAATGAGAGTTGCACTCTTGTGCTCCTCCATTTCCAGCACTACAAAATCAGTGGGAAAGGCGAAATGGCCCAACTGTGACAATTATGTCTTTAATCATGCCTGATGGATATTTAATGGAGCCATTAACAAGTTGAAGACATATCCTGGTTGGTTTGACTTCTTCAGTCAAGCCAAACTTTCTGATAGTGGATGCAGGGATTAAGTTGATACTTGCCCCAAGATTTCATAGAGCTGTCTTGGTACAGGTACCCTCTAATGTGCGTGGTATCATAAAGCTTCCAGGATCCTTAAGCTTCTATGGTAAGCTCTTCAAAATGATTGCACTGCATTCTTCAATGAGAAAAACTTTTTCAGTTTCTCTCCAATCCTTCTTATGACTTAAGATCTCTTTCATGAACTTAGCATAAGAGAGTATTTGCTTAAGTGCCTCTACAAATGGAATCTTGATTTCAAGAGTCTTGAGATAGTATGTAAAGCGGGCAAATTGTTTATCCTGTTCCGCTTGGTGGAGTTTCTGAGGATAAGGTATTTTGGCTTTGTATTCTTCAACCTTGGTTGCCGCTGGTTTATTTCCTATAGAGGTAGGTTGAGAAGCCTTCTTGAGGGAGTTATCATCAGCACTTGCAAGTGTCTGACCCCTCATAGGCGTTTGAATGCCAAGATCGGGGGCTGGATTGGCATTTAACGCCAGATTCCCTCCCCTTTTTGGTGTTTGAACGCCAGAACTGAACATGGGTTGGGCATTTAACACCAATTTTTCTCCTTTTTCTGGCGTTTGAATGCCAGAACTAGGCATTCACTAGGTGTTTAACACCAGTTTTTCACCTCTTTCTGGTGTTTGAATTCCAGAATCATTCCTCTCTGGGCTCTTACTGTCCTCAGGGGATTTTGGGTAGCAGTATGCTCATCCTCTATTATTTGTTCTTTTCTTGACTTTCTACTGCTTTGAGTTGAGGTATTCAATATTTTTCCACTCCTTAATTGTACTGCTTGGCACTCTTCTGTTATCTGTTTTGATAACTACTGTCTTGTCTGGTCAAGTTGTGCTTCCATGTTCCTGTTAGCATCCTTAGTGTCTTGTAACATCTCTTTAAATTCTGCCAACTGTTCTGTCAGATAACATAATTGCTGATTGATTTCAGCAACTTGTTCTAGAGGACTAAGTTCAGTGGATACTGCCTTAGCCTCTTCTTTTATAGAGGACTCACTACTTAAGTACAAATGCTGATTTCTAGCAACTGTATCAATGAGCTCTTGAACCTCTTCAATTGTTTTTCTCATGTGTATAGATCCACCAGCTGAGTGGTCTAGAGATATCTGAGCTTTTGCTGTAAGTCCGTAGTAGAAGATGTCTAACTGCACCCATTCTGAAAATATTTCAGAGGGGCATTTCCTTAGCATCTCTCTGTACCTCTCCCAGGCATTATAAAGGGATTCATTATCCTCTTGTTTAAAGCCTTGGATGTCCAGCCTTAGCTGTGTCATCCTCTTAGGAGGGAAATATTGATTTAGGAATTTGTCTGACAACTGTTTCCATGTTCTTATGCTAGCTTTAGGTTGGTTATTTAACCACCTCTTAGCTTGGTCTTTTACAGCAAATAGAAACAGTAATAATCTGTAGACATCCTGATCTACTTTCTTATCATGTACTGTGTCAGCAATTTGTAAGAACTGTGCCAGAAACTGAGTAGGTTCTTCCTGTGGAAGACCGGAATACTGGCAAATTTACTGCACCATGATAATGAGATGAGAATTCAACTCAAAACTACTGATTCCGATGGAGGGTATACAGATACTACTCCCATATGAAGCAGTAGTGGGATTAGCATATGACCCCAGAGTCCTTCTGGACTGTTCATTTCCACTTAGGTCCATGATGGAGAAAGGGAGATGATGTGGATTTATTTTATTTATTTTATTATATTTATTTTTTAAAAACCTTTTTTTCGAAATAATAAAATAAAATAAATAATAAAAAATAAATAAAATAAATAAACAAAATATTTGAAAATATTTTATGAGGACTTTTGAAAAAATGAGGAGAGAGAAAGTGGTTAGGATGTTTTTGAAAAATATATGATTTTAGAAATTTTAAAAGGATATGACTTGAAAAATTTTGACCAAGTCAACTCAAGGGATTCGAAAATTATGAGCAATTAAAGGAAAGGATATTTTTTTTTTGAATTTTATGAGGAAAGAGAAAAACACACAAAAGACACAAGACTTAAAATTTTTAGATCTAATGCTCCTTGTTTTTCGAAAATTTTGGAGGGAAAACACCAAGAAACACCAAACTTAAAAATTTTAAGATCAAAAGACAAAGAAGACTCAAGAACACCTTGAAGACTCACAAGAACAACAAGAACAAAATTCAAAGACTCAAGAACACAAAAAAGAACACCAAACTTAAAACTTTTAGAAAACTAAAAATAAATTTTTGAAAATTAAAGAAAAATAACAAGAGAACACCAAACTTAAAATTTGGCACAAGATTTAATCAAAGAAAAATTATTTTTGAAAAAGTTTTAAAAGGAAGATACCCAATCACCAAGAACACAAGCACAACGCTCTAGACAACTGACCTATAAATTTAACGTGTTTTAAAAAGGTATTTAATATATATAATTTTTTTGAATACTGATAATTTGAAAATTCACAAGAAAAACAAAAAAGACACAAAACAAGAAAACCTAAAGATCAAACAAGAAAAATAGCAAGAACGACTTGAAGATCAAGCAGGAACAATGAACACAAACTAAAAAATTTAAAGGAAAATAAAAACATGCAATTGACACCAAACTTAAAATATGAAACTAAACTCAAACAAAAGACTCAAAGAAAAATTAAAAACTAATGAAGAAAAATAATATTTTTGAAAGATTTTTTAAAAGGAATAATGAAATATGCAATCCTAGTGACTCTAAACCAAAAAGATAAAATTTTCCTTATCTAAGTAACAAGATAAACCGTCAGTTGTTCAAACTCGAACAATCCCAGGCAACGGTGCCAAAAACTGGGTGCACAAAAATTACACTGACACTATATAATTCCGCACAACAAACCAACAAGTGTATTGGGTCGTCCAAGTAATACCTTACGTGAGTAAGGGTCGATCCCACGGAGATTGCCGGCTTGAAGCAAGCTATGGTTATTTTATTATTCTTAGTCAGGATATCAATAGTGGTTCTTAGTTTTAATTGTGAAAAGTGAAAGAGCATGAAATGAATACTTGTTACACAGTAATGGAGAATGGGTTGGAGTTTTGGAGATGCTCTGTCCTTTGAATTTCTACTTTCCTACTGTCTTTTTCTTCACGCACACACGTCTCTTTCCATGGCAAGTTGTATGTTGGTGGATCACCGTTGTCAATGGCTACCAGCCGTCCTCTCAGTGAAAAGGGTCCATGTACATGGCTAATCATATGTTGGTTCTCACTAATGTTGGAATAGGATCCATTGATCCTTTTGCGTCTGTCACCACGCCCAACATTCATGAGTTTGAAGCTCGTCACAGTCATCCCTTCCCGGATTCTACTCGGAATACCACAGACAAGGTTTAGACTTTTCATATCTCAAGAATGCTGCCAAATGATTCTAGCTTATACCACGAAGACTCTGATCTCACGGATTTGAATGCTCTTTTGTCAGGAGAGGTAATCAAACTCGTGAGCCAGGAACCCAAGAGACATACATTCAATCTAAGGTAGAACGGAAGTGGTTGTCAGGCATGCATTCATAGGTTGAGAATGGTGATGAGTGTCACGGATCATCACATTCATCATGTTGAAGTGCGAATGAATATCTTAGAATAGAAACAAGCGTGATTGAATAGAAAACAGAAATAATTGCATTAATTCATCGAGACACAGCAGAGCTCCTCACCCCCAACCATGGAATTTAGAGACTCATGCCGTCAAAGATACAAATTCAGATGTAAAATGTCATGAGGTACAAAATAAATCTCTAAAAGTAGTTTTTATACTCAACTAGTAAACTAGGTTTACAGAAAATGAGTAAACTAAGATAGATAGTGCAGAAATCCACTTCCTGGGCCCACTTGGTGTGTCTTGGGGCTGAGCTTTGAAGCTTTCACGTGTAGAGGCCTTCCTTGGAGTTGAACACCAGTTTGTAACTTGTTTCTGGAGTTTGACTCTAGCTTGCAACTTGTTTCTGGCGTTTGATGCCAGAATAGGGCAGAAAGATGGCGTTGAACGCCAGTTTGCGTCATCTAAACTCGAGCAAAGTATAGAATATTATCTATTACTGAAAAGCCCTGGATGTCTACTTTCCAACGCAATTGAGAGCGCGCCATTTGGGTTTTTGTTGCTCCAAAAATTCCATTTCGAGTGCAGGGAGGTCAGAATCCAACAGCATCAGCAGTCCTTTATCAGCCTTTGAATCAAATTTTTGCTCAGGTCCCTCAATTCCAACTAGAAAATACCTGAAATCACAGAAAAACACACAAACTCATAGCAAAGTCCAGAAATGTGATTTTTGTATAAAAACTAATAAAAATATACTAAAAAAGCTAGATTATACTAAAAACTATATGAAAATACCCCCAAAAAGCGTATAAAATATCCGCTCATCATGCAGCAAGTTCTTAACTTATTTGTGCTTAACACATTATTCACTATAGACACTTGGCTCACATTTCTTCTTAGAACATTGATGCCCAGCACCTCTTTGGGCTACTAAATGTCTTGCAACTAGGTTGCTCTTGATAATGGGTTTTCGGTTGGTAATCTTGGGTTCGTTAACCCAAGTTACCAAGTGATAAAGCACTCCATAGAACCTAATCATCCAAGCAGATCCTAGTGCAAAAACACCATAGGCATATGTTCTAAGGTTCAAGCTATTGATGTCTAGCTTTATTCTTTCTTTCTTTTGTTTTTGCTGCCACTCTTGGCTTTTTTTTTCTTTCTATTTGTTTTTCTTTCAACCAAGGATTTTTATTTGCTAAGATTCATAGCCAGTAAGCTAATTTTTACTTAGAAAGAAAATAGTCTATCCTTTTATTCATTATGAGTGAGCTACCACATAATCAAACACACATACCACCACTTACCATTATTTCAAACCTTGCTAACAAGGAACTATCCCACTTTTTGTTCAAACATTTCTTTTATTTAATTGGAAAAACTCAGGGAACAAGACAAGCATTTAGTCAAGTGAAAGTGAATACACACAAGAACACACTTAAGCTAGTGGTGGACGAAATTGTGATCAACAATATTGGCTCTTGGGCATGTACACAAAAACTATTGTGGCTCTTGTTCATTCAAAATCCTTATTATGGCACTGGTTGAATTCACAACTCCGTTCAACTAACCAGCAAGTGTACTGGGTCGTCCAAGTAATACCTTACGTGAGTAAGGGTCGAATCCACAGAGATTATTGGTTTGAAGCAATCAATATTTATTTTATTAACCTTAGTCAGGATGTCAATAGGATTATTTGGATTAAAAGTGAAATTACTAGATTTGATTATAAAATAAAAGAGGGAACAATGTTACTTTGTTTTGCAGTACTGGGGAATATGTTGGAGTTTTGGAGATGCTTTGTCCTCTGACTTCAACTCTTCCTTGAAATCCTCTTCTCACACGCAGGTTCCTTCCATGGCAAGCTCTATGTAGGGTG
>NC_029778.3:40093443-40093852 GCF_000817695.3 Arachis duranensis
CATGCTTGTTTCTGGCGTTGAACGCCAGGAATGAGCATGATTTGGGCGTTCAGCGCCAGCTTTATCCCTTTTTGGGCTCTGCTTGTCCTCAGAGGGATTTTGAGTAGCTATTTGTTCATTTCCTGTCTTCTTGCTGCTTTGAAGTGAGGTATTTAATGTTTTCCCACTTCTTAATTGAACTGCTTGGCATTCATCTGCTATTTGTTTTGACAGTTACTTTTCTGTCTGTTTTAATTGCACTTCCATGTTTCTGTTAGCCATTCTTGTTTCCTGTAATATTTCCTTGAATTCGGCTAGCTGCTGAGTTAGAAAGTCTAATTGCTGATTGAATTCATTAGCCTGATCCACCGGACTGAGTTCTGCAGTTATTGTTTTAGCTTCTTCTTTCATGGAAGATTCACTGCTTAGG
>NC_029778.3:40093952-40095418 GCF_000817695.3 Arachis duranensis
GGATCATGACGTTTTTCTGGCGTTTAACTCCAGACAGCAGCATGAACTTGGCGTTTAACGCCAAGTTACGTCCTCTATCCTCGCGCAAAGTATAGACTATTATATATTGCTGGAAAGCCCTGGATGTCTACTTTCCAACGCCGTTGAGAGCGCGCCAATTGGACTCCTGTAGCTCCAGAAAATCCATTTCGAGTGCAGGGAGGTCAGGATCCAACACCATCAGCAGTCCTTTTTCAGCCTAAGTCAGATTTTTGCTCAGCTCCCTCAATTTCAGCCAGAAAATACCTGAAATCACAGAAAAACACACAAACTCATAGTAAAGTCCAGAAATATGATTTTTGCCTAAAAACTAATAATATTCTACTAAAAACTAACTGAAACATGCTAAAATCTACATGAAATTATCCCCAAAAAGCGTATAAAATATCCGCTCATCAGCTAGCATACTTATTTCAACTAGAACACTCAAGATGCAAACTGACTTAAACTAAAAGTTACTACCAACTAAACAAACATTTTCTTTCTTTATTAGATCTGATAAGCAAGGAGCGGGTCTACCTTTTATTCGTCTTCCTTTTTGTCTTTCTTTTTCTTCTCACTTGCTTGCTTACTAGTTTCTCCCTTGCCCTTGCCTTTTAGCCTTTGCCAGAATCTAGCTTTTTTCATTGTCTCTTCTACCCTGTTCTCCAGGCGCATTACTTTGTCTACTTCTCTTTCACTTCTTACTTTGAAGTATTCATCATAAGTTGGGAATGCTGGTTCCATGTTGTATAGATGATCCGCAATGTAGCTTAACTTGACCTGGCCATTTATGTTATAATCAGCTTGAACTCTATACCTTGCATCATGAAGGGTTGTGAGTTCCTTGAGAGCTCTCATATTCTCCACTTGTAGTTGGGCCAACTAGTTGAATGATTCTTGAAATTGTGAAGCTTGTTCCTATTGCATAACTAAGGATCTTGATTCATAGTCTCTTTGTTGACTTATCATCCTCAACTGAAGCTCCTCTTGTCTTTGTTGAGCTCTCATGTATTGTGAATGGAACGCTTCCTGCTTCTCTTGAATTCCCATGTACTATTCTGATAACCTTTCATTTGCTTCTTGCATCCGAACCATGTCCATATTGTTTTGTGGTTGAAATTATTGCTGTTCTCCTTGTTCTTCCTGTGGTTCTTCTTCCTCCCTTGGTTCTTCTCTTCTTCTCCTTCTTTGTGGCCTTCGACTTTGTTGTGCCTTAGTGAAAATCATCATCCTTTCGAAGGTTATAGGCATGCCTGGATTCAACCATTTTGGGTTTGCATCCTCCGGTGGCACTTTAGCCTTCATGCACAACCGCATAATGGTACTTGGGTAATATAGCCAAGCTTCAGCTAAAGGCTTCTGATGAGCGGATAATTTGTATACTTTTTGGCATTGTTTTTAGTATGTTTTTGGTATGATCTAGTTAGTTTTTAGTATATTTTTAT
>NC_029778.3:40099332-40100073 GCF_000817695.3 Arachis duranensis
TGAATGCCATATTGGCTCAGAACAAAATATTGACTCAACAAGTCAATTTGATTTCTCAAAGTCTGTCTGGAATGCAAAATGCACCAAGCAGTACTAAGGAAGCTTCATCTGAGGAAGAAGCTTATGATCCTGAGAACCCTTCAATGGAAGAGGTGAATTACATGGGAGAATCTATGGAAACACCTACAATCCTTCATGGAGGAATCATCCAAATCTTTCATGGAAGGATCAACAGAGACCTCAACAAGGTTTCAACAATAATGGTGGAAGAAACAGGTTTAGCAATAGTAAGCCTTTTCCATCATCTTCTCAGCAACAGATAGAGAGCTCTAAGCAGAATACCTCTGACTTAGCAACCATGGTCTCTGATCTAATCAAAACCACTCAAAGTTTCATGACTGAAACTAGGTCCTCCATTAGGAATCTGGAAGGACAAGTGGGACAACTGAGCAAGAAAATTACTGAACTCCCTCCAAGTACTCTCCCAAGCAATACAGAAGAAAATCCAAAAGGAGAGTGCAAAGCCATCAACTTGGCCGAATCCTGGGAGGAAAAAGAGGCAGTGAACGCCACTGAGGAAGGCCTCACTGGGCGTCCACTGGCCTCCAATGAGTTCCCCAATGAGGAACCATGGGAATCTGAGGCTCAAGATGAGACCATAGAGATTCCATTGGACTTACTTCTGCCATTCATGAGCTCTGATGAGTATTCCTCCTCTGAAGAGGATGAGTATGTCACTGA
>NC_029778.3:40103683-40107258 GCF_000817695.3 Arachis duranensis
GGCCTTTAGGTTTGGGCTGCGTTCCTTTCGATGGGCCTTCCTTTGCTCTTTGTCCGAGGTCCGACCTTTAGGTGTGAGTTTTAGGACAAGGTCGGACCTCTTGCGGATTTGCCGAGTTGGAGGACCCCGGTCAGGGTATGAACAATGCCCCTGCCCGAGTTCGTCCTTTTTTGGGAGGTCGTGCTCGGGCATAGTAGTCTGTTTTTCAAAATTCAAAATGGCCGTTCCTGCATTTATTGCATTTTACCGTTTTTCCTCGATTTCCGTTCGGGCTCTGTGAAAGCTTTATTTATTGCTCCTTTCCTCCTTTCTGCGTTTGTTCTTCTTATGCTTTTACAAGCGCCGCTTCTTCTTTCCCTTTGTTTTGCTTTCCAGAATCTTTCTTTGTGTGTTTTTCCGGGGTTTCCTTTGTGCCGCCGTTTCGTTCTACTTGCTTCGGAGCTCTTTGCCTTCGCTTTTTCTTCCAGGTTTGCTTCCGTGTTTCTTTTTTTCTTGTGATCATATGCTTCTGCTCTTTGCGTGGCTTTTGTTTACTTCTTTTTCTTTGTGCCTGGGTTGCCCCAAAAGAGGTGCCGCCATTGCTGTTGTCTTTATATGTGGGGGCTCTTTTTTTGTTCCCTGGTGTTTCTGTGTTGCCCCACTTCTTTGTGAGGTCTTTGTTTCTTGCTTTGCTGAATGGGTTTTCGTGCTCATCTTCTTTATGTGATTTTTTGCTTGCTGTTTGTATTCTTCTTTGTAGGTAAGAATTTTATGTCTCGAAAGGTTCTTCAAGCGATGTCGACTAAAATTCCGTGTGGTCTTGATTGGGTAGACCCTCTTCCTCTAAGAGTCCCTACCGTGGTAGATTCTGAGTACTTAGTTAGGTTCCGTAGGCATTGTAGCATATGTGAAAATAGAGAGTCTGAGAGGGATTATGAACTAGTAGCCCCGGATTCCGAGGAGAGAGTGTGCTTCCCGCCCCTAGATAGTTCCGAGAAGCTTTTCTTTTATGCTTATGATTGTTTTTTCTCTAAGCTGGGCGTCCGACTTCCCTTTACCGATCTGGAGTCCGAGGTGTTATGGTCTTGTAATCTTGCTCCTACGCAGCTCCATCCAAATTCTTGGGCATTTTTAAAGATGTTTCAACTTTTGTGTCAGTTTTTGGGCGTTGCTCCCTCTATTTCTCTTTTTTCCTACCTTTTGTGGGTGTGGTAAGCAGTTTATGGGGTCGGGCACCTCACTTGGACACGAAGAAAATGTTGGGGGATCCAAGCCTTCTGCGTTCCGAGTTAGGTAGTTCCCGACCCTCCGAGATTATCCCTTTGGTATTTTGGCTTTGCTTGTTTTGTTTTGGTGGAATTTCTGTTTTGGTGATCCTTTTCTTTTATTTTTGCAGAGATGTCTTCTCAGGCGGATTCCATGAAGTACCTTCGTCGGACAAAGAAGTCCGTGGCTGCTCAAAATATCGAGGCTGGGGAGGCTTCTACCCAATCTTCTCCGAAGAAGACTACTGTGGGTGTCACTACTCGGTCGAAGACTATTCCGACTCCCCAGTTTCGACCTATAAATCAGGATCCTCCAACCTCTGGACCCGGTAACTCTTCTCCTCCTTCGTCCTCGGGTTCTGGACCCGGTAACTCTTCTCCTCCTTCGTCCTCGGGTCCTCCTCCCAAGAAGCAGAAGACTTCTCAAGAGTTTGCGGGTTTTAATGATAAGGATTTTGATGCTCTTGGTTGGGTTGAACAGCATATTCTCCCTCAGACTTTTATTTCTACTGATGATGTGTCTATGGAGCACCATTTTCAATATATGGCGCGGAGCTGTGTTCGGATGGCTAGTCTTCATGCCGCTATTGCCCGAGAGTTTAAGAAATCCCCCATTGGTGCGACCAGTTCCCGACTTGAGAAGGCTCAGTCTGAGTTCGAGAGGATTAGTGAACTGAAGGCTGCTTGGATTGCTGAGCTGGAGGCGTCTTTGGAGAAGGAGAAAGCTAAAGCTACCGCGGCTGTGGCGGCGGCGAGTGCATCCGAGGAGATGGCGAAGGCGGCGAGGGAGAGTTATACTCGGACATATGCTGAGCTTGTGGAGACAAAGGAGAGGTTGCAATCCGCTCAGGATGATTTTTACGAGCTAGAAGGACATGTGGCTAAGGGTATGGATGCTATGTTTGAAAATTTGAAGGCTCAGGTCCGGGTTCTTGCTCCTGACCTGGATCTGAGTTTATTCAGTACGGATAATGTTGTCGTGGAGGGAAAGATTATTCCTGCTCCAAACGAGGATGAGGTTCCGGTGTCTGACCCCAAAGTTCCGGTTGCGAACCCGACTTTACCTTTGGCCGGGGAGGAATCTGGTGTGGAGGTTTTAAACCGAGATGACGGTGCCGTCAAGGCTGTCCCGATTTCTATGGTTCTTCCTCCGCAGCCTTCTGCCGATGTGGAGTCCGGAAAGGATCTTGATTCCCTGTAATCCTTTATCTTTGGTTTTTTGCCCGGCCTGTGGGCTCTTTTTTTGGATGGTTTTTACTACCTGTTAATGCTTTGAACACCTTTTTGCTATTAGCTACTTGTAGTAACTTTTTAGCTTATTATGTGGTGTTTGTCCGCGTTTTGACTTTTAGTTCCGCTTTTATGCTTTTTAGTTGTTTTTGGATAACAACCTTTTAGCTAGCGTTTTTGTTTTGAAACTTTGTTTTACCCTTCCCTTTGATTTCGTTTTTTCGCTTGTACTTTTTAGTTGTTTTTGTATAGCAACCTTTTAGTAAGCGTTTTTGAAATCTTTTGTTTTCGCCGTTTTAAGGCTTCTTTCTCGGATCCGGGCTTTTTCTCGGACCTCGGCTTTTTCTCGGACCTCGGGGGGGCGGTCGAGTATTTCCCTTTGTTGGGTCCGACCTTGTTGTTGGTCGGCCTTTTAAGTTATTTTTGTAACCTCTTTTATTTGGCCTTTTGAGCCTTTTCAGAGTTGCTTTATAACTTCTCACATTAATCTAGCTGTAGTATCGTCTTAGATTACAGGCGTGCCAGGCCCTGGGCAACTCATTGCCTTTTAGGTCGGATATTTTGTAATAGCCTGTTCCTAAGACTTCTGTTACCTTGTAGGGTCCTTTCCAATTTGCAGCTAGCTTTCCTTCCCCCGACTTTTGTGTTCCGATGTCATTTCGGATCAGGATCAGGTCGTGAATTGAGAAGCTTCGTTTTATTACTTTCTGATTGTATCTGAGGGCCGTTCGCCGTTTTAAGGCTTCTTCTCGGATCCGGGCTTTTTCTCGGACCTCGGGGAGGAGGTCGAGTTCTTCCCTTTGTGCCTGTGGGTTATTTTCTTCGTTGTAAAGGACGACTCTGGGTGACCCTTCATCTATTTCGATAGGAATCATTGCCTCCATCCCGTAAGCTAGTCGGAATGGCGATTCTCCCGTTGTAGAGTGTGGGGTTGTCCGATATGCCCATAGTACCTGGGGGAGCTCCTCGGCCCATGCCCCTTTGGCCTCTTGGAGTCTTCGTTTTAACCCGGCCAAGATGACTTTATTTGCGGCCTCTGCTTGTCCATTGGCCTGTGGGTGCTCGACTGAGGTGAATTGCTGTTTGATTTTTAGCTCGGCC
>NC_029778.3:40107347-40108128 GCF_000817695.3 Arachis duranensis
GTGATGGAGTAGGGGACTCCGAACCTTGTGACGATGTTTTTGTATAAGAATTTGCGGCTTTTCTGAGCCGTGATGGTGGCTAAGGGTTCAGCTTCGATCCACTTTGTGAAGTAGTCGACCCCTACTATAAGGTATTTGACTTGCCCCGGTCCTTGGGGGAACGGGCCGAGTAGGTCAAGTCCCCATTTTGCGAAGGGCCATGGTGCGGTGACGCTGATAAGGTCATCAGGTGGTGCTTTGTGAAAATTGGCGTGTTTTTGGCAGGGGGGCATATTTTCACAAATTCCGTTGCGTCTCTTTGCAAGGTCGGCCAGTAGAATCCGGCTCGGACTACTTTCTTGGATAATGATCGAGCTCCGAGGTGGTTCCCACACATGCCTCCGTGGACTTCTTCGAGGACGCTCTTTGTTTCTAAGGTCGGGACGCACCTAAGGAGGGGGTTTGAGAATCCTCTTCTGTATAATATGTCGTGAATTAGTGTATAATTCTGGGCGTCTTTCGTGAGTCTTCTAGCTTCCTTCCTTTCGGCGGGGAGAGTTCCCGACTTCAGGTAGTTGAGTATGGGGGTCATCCATCCTTGCTGTTGGTTGGATATGTTTAGCGCTTCTTCTTCTCTTAGCACGGAGGGAGATTGTAAGGTTTCCTGGAGGAGACTTCTGTTGTTGCCTCCGGGCTTGGTGCTGGCAAGCTTTGAGAGGGCGTCTGCCCGGGCGTTTTGTTCCCGAGGTATGTGCTGAATCTGTATTTCTGAAAAGTGGCGTAATTGTGCCTGTGTTTGGTC
>NC_029778.3:40108403-40111949 GCF_000817695.3 Arachis duranensis
CTGTCTTGTTTGAGGACCCGTCGACATACAGGTTCCACGAGAGTGGGGTTCCAGGGGTCTCAGTGTATTCTGCGATGAAGTCGGCTAGATACTGGGATTTTATGGCAGTCCGGGTTTCATAGTGGAGGTCGAACTCGGACAGCTCCACCGCCCATTGCAGTATTCGTCCTGCCAGGTCTGTTTTTCGGAGGATGTGTCTCATGGGTTGGTTTGTCCGGACTTTGATGGTGTGGGCTTGAAAGTAGGGACGGAGCCTCCGAGCTGTGAACACTAGGGCGTAGGCGAATTTTTCTATCTTCTGATAGTTTAATTCGGCCCATTGTAGTGCCTTGCTTACAAAGTATATGGGTTGATAGTTTAATTCGGCCCCTTGTAGTGCCTTGCTTACAAAGTATATGGGGTGTTGTCCTTGGTCATTTTCTCGTATTAACGCTGAAGCGACTGCTCGATTTCCAACCGAGAGGTATAGTACGAGTTCTTCTCCCTTTAGAGGTCGGGTTAGGATGGGTGGCTGCCCGAGGAATTCCTTGAAGTCTTGAAAGGCCTTTTCGCACTCCGGGGTCCATGAGAAGGGTTTCCCTTTCTTTAGGAGTGAGTAGAGAGGTAGTGACCTTATCGCTGATCCCGCCAAGAATCTTGATAGGGCGGCTAGCCTTCCATTCAGTTGTTGTACTTCCTTGACACACGTCGGGCTTTTCATATTGAGTATCGCTTGGCATTTGTCCGGGTTTGCTTCGATGCCCCTTTGAGTCAGCATGAAGCCTAAGAATTTTCCGGCTTCTGCTGCGAAGGTGCACTTTGTCGGGTTAAGTCTCATGTTGTGTTTTCTGATGGTGCCGAAAACACTGGTGAGGTCGGTCAGCAAGTTTCTGTCTTCTTGTGTCTTTACCAGCATGTCGTCGACGTACACCTCCAGCTGTAGTCCGATGTGCTCTGAGAACACTTTGTTCATTAGCCTTTGGTAGGTTGCTCCTGCGTTCTTTAGCCCGAAGGGCATTACTACGTAGCAGTAGTTTGCCCTCGGGGTTATGAACGAGGTCTTTTCTTGGTCGGGTCCGTACATTGGGATTTGGTTGTATCCTGAGTATGCGTCCATGAAGGAGAGATATCTATAGCCTGAGGCTGCGTCTACCAATGCATCGATGTTTGGTAGTGGATATGGGTCTTTGGGGCAAGCTTTGTTGAGGTCTGTGTAATCGATGCACATCCTCCATTTTCCGTTGGGCTTTTTTACCAGGACCACGTTTGCGAGCCATAGGGGGTATTTTACTTCCCTAATGAACCCTGCGTCTAGCAGTGCTTGTACTTGTTCCTCTATTGCTTGCATGCGTTCGGGTCCGAGCTTCCGGCGTCTTTGTTGGACAGGCCGGGATCCCGGGTAAACCGATAGCTTATGGCACATCAGGTCGGGGCTTATGCCTGGCATGTCGGAGGCTTTCCAGGCGAAGAGGTCGGAATTCTCCCTTAAGAGGGCTATGAGTTCCTCTTTTAGGCCCGTTTCGAGGTTTGCTCCTATGCTTGTTGTTTTTTCAGGTGTGTTCCCAATCTAGACTTTTTCGGTTTCTCCCTCTGGCTGTGGCCGAAGGTCTTCTCGGGATTGAACTCGTCCGAGTTCTATTGTGTTGACCTCTTTCCCCTTTAGGCTCAGGCTTTCGTTGTAGCATCGCCGTGCTAGTTTTTGGTCGCCTTTTAGAGTAGCGATTCCCTTTGTGGTAGGGAACTTCATACAGAGGTGTGGGGTCGAGACTATAGCTGCCAACCTGTTTAGGGTTGGTCGTCCAATGAGGGCATTGTATGCTGAAGTGACGTCGACTATAATGTAGTCATGGCTGCTAGTCTGTTCAGGGTTGGTCGCCCAATGAGGGCATTGTATGCTGAAGTGACGTCGACTATAATGTAGTCGATGCTTAATGTTTTAGATTGTTCGCCTCTTCCAAAGGTAGTGTGTAGCGAGACGTATCCCAAGGGATGGATCGGAGTGTCCCCTAGTCCAAATAGGTCAGTGGGGTAGGCCTTTAGCTCTTTTTCTTCGAGTCCGAGCTTATCGAAGGCCGTTTTGAACAGGATATCTACTGAGCTTCCCTGGTCGATCAGGGTTCGATGTAAGTTGGCGTTTGCTAGGATAATGGTGATTACCATTGGATCGTCGTGTCCGGGAATTATCCCTTGAGCATCTTCTCGGGTGAATGAAATGGTAGGTAATTCGGGCAGGGGACTGTCTTCTCGGACGTGATAGACTTCTTTGAGGTGTCTTTTTCGTGAGGATTTGGATGTTCCTCCGCCTGCAAAACCTCCATTTATCATGTGAACGTGTCTTTCAGGGGTTCGCGGGATTTGCTCGGCCCGATCTTCGTTATCTCCCCGCCTTCTCTTCCTGGTCTCTTCTCCTTTCTCTGCTATGTATCTGTCGAGTTTCCCTTCTCTGGCTAGCTTTTCTATAACATTTTTTAGGTCGTAGCAATCGTGTCCCGATCTCGGAGTGGGTAGGTTGATTCCTTCCTAGAAGAGTCTCTTAGCTGGGAGGTTTCCTCCATGTTGATATATTTTTCTGCCCGCTCCTGCACCTCGTATAGGGAGGTCGGGTATCGTTTGGATAGGGATTGGCTAAACGGCCCCTCTTTTAGGCCGTTTGCTAGTCCCATGATGGCTGCTTCAGTGGGCAAGTGTTGTATGTCCAGGCAGGCTTTGTTGAATCGCTCCATGTATTTTCGGAGAGTTTCTTGGTCACCTTGTTTGATCCCGAGTAGACTGGAGGCATGTTTTGTCTTGTCCTTTTGAATAGAGAATCTTGTTAGGAATTTTTTGGTTAGGTCTTCGAAGCTGGTGATTGATCTTGGTGGCAGGTTGTCGAACCACTTCATGGCTGACTTGGTGAGAGTGGTGGGGAAGGCTTTGCACCGAATCGCGTCGGAGGCGTCGACTAGGTACATTCTGCTTCTGAAGTTGCTGAGGTGATGACTAGGATCGGTGGTGCCGTCGTAGAGGTCCATATCGGGTGGTTTGAAGTTTCGCGGTACCTTCTCCTTCATGATCTCTTGCGTGAAGGGATCATGGTTGCCTTCGGTGGTGGTGCCGCGTTCTATCCTGTCTTTCAGGTTGGCCTCTATTTTCCGCAGTTTTTCTTCTAATTCTCTGCGCTTTCGAGTTTCCCTTCTCAGATCTTGTTCAGTTTCTTTCTGCTTCTTTATGTCCTCTTCGAGTTGTTTTAGTCGGTCTTGTTGTGCCCGGACTGCTTCTAGAATTTCCGAGCTCTTCTCTCTTTCGGAATTTTGTGGATCCTTATTTGGGAGTGACGTTTTTGGGCGATTCTGTTTGTTTCCTCCTGGAGTACGTGGTGATAGAGGGCTGTCCGGTCGTTCTCCGGTGTCAATTTCGTCCTCTTGTTCAGATGCAGCGTGCTCATCGTTGAGAGGGTCGTCCGCCATGGTAGAGGGATGACTTCCAGGTCCCCGGCAACGGCGCCAATGTTCCGAGGGTTTGCCTGAAACGTGCAGCTCGGTCGTCTGGAGAGGCCCGAGGTGGGGGTTCGGTGACCCGAGCTTGATA
>NC_029778.3:40114268-40116437 GCF_000817695.3 Arachis duranensis
AGCCACTGACAACGGTGAAACCCTTGCTTAAGCTTGCCATGGAAGGGAGTAAGAAGGATTGGATGAAGACAGTAGGAAAGTAGAGAGACGGAAGGGAAGGCATCTTCATGCGCTTATCTGAAGTTCCTACCAATGAATTACATAAGTATCTCTATCTTTACCTTTGTGTTATTTTCGTTCATCACCATATACATTTGAGTTTGCCTGACTAAGATTTACAAGATGACCATAGCTTGCTTCAATACTAACAATCTCCGTGGGATCGACCCTTACTCGCGTAAGGTTTATTACTTGGACGACCCAGTGCACTTGCTGGTTAGTTGTGCGAAGTTGTGTAATGCCATGGTATTGAGCTACCACGTTTTTGGAGCCATTACCGGGGATTATGAGAGTTGTGAAAAAGTATTGTTCACAATTTCGCGCACCAGCTTCTCTGCAATCTTTTGAATATCACTTACAATGATCTCGTGAATCTTTACTTCTCCTCCCACCATTATATAGTGTAGCATGACAGCCCTTTGCTTATTGACTTCTGAAGTGTTCACAGTGCCCAGGATTGATCTCTTTATGAGCTCATACCACCCTTTTGCTTCAGGGGTTAAATCTCCTCTTTTCAAGTATTTGTGCCTTCCGTGTTCATCTCTTTCCCAATCAGCATTCACCACACAAATATCACTGATTTTATCATAATCTGGGTTTTCATTTACTCTTTGGTGGTACCCTGGCTCATCAAAATGAGCTGTCCTTAGTCCTAAGACTTTCATGATAGTCTTCGAACTAAAGTCTACCTCTACTCCCCATACATAACTCTTGTAAGTTGGAGCTTTATTCACATCAAGCCTTGGGGTGTTGGCATAAAACTCCCTTATGATGTTTGCATTAATCCTGGTGATTGGTGAGGTGAGTTCTTCCCATTTTTTCTTTCTGATCTTGGCTTTTATTTCTTGGCACCCTTCATCAGGTAGCTGAAATGGAACTTCTGGATATATCTTTTTACCATTCATCCATGCCAGTTGCATTTGATGGTACCATGATTTGAACTTCCATTGATCGTATTCTCTTCCACCTTCTTCAACCATGGGTTCCTTTCCTCTTCGTCTTTTGGCACTTGAAGAATAAGCCATGCTTCCCTTGATTGGTTGACAGAGTTGAGGTTGAAGGTTTATGAAGAAGATTGGGTAATATGATATACTTTTGGAAGAAGAGTGTTTGAAGTGAAGGTAGTATGATGGATGCAAGTGAACAAGGGTGCTTAGTTGCCCATAGGGCACGATTTTTAGGCCTTTATTTTTAAAGAACACAAGGTTTGAATATCTGGAGTGCAAGATGTGTGAAATCTTGGTTCATGTGAGGCTTTTTATAGTAAACTTTAATGAAGAATGGATGGTTAGGACTCATTTGGACAAGTGGTCAATGAAGGGTGTGCATGCAAAGTTGAATGAAGACAAAATTTGCCTCTTCATGAAGTATATCTCCTCGGTCTTCAAAGTGCTTCTTCCAAGGGTGTGCAGATTCACCTTTCAAGCCATGTGATCCACTTTTGTCTTCATGCTAATCTCATCTTTCCTTGTCTTGTCCTTTTCATTGAATATTTCTCTACTCACCTAACCATCATAATAAGACAAAAGGGGTAAGCATTAACAAGTGATATCTAGAAAACACTTCACATTTAAAACAAAACAAAACAAAAAAATGACTACCACTCCTTATATTCACTTAACCAACCGTGACTCTCCATGCATATAGTCTTGGAGGACACCAAACTTAGTGTTTGGTTATATGGTTGGTGGATGAAATTGTGATAAAAGAGTTCCAGGCACTGTTAGAGAAGCTCACAACTCCGTTCAACTTAACCAGCAAGTGTACTGGGTCATCCAAGTAATACCTTACGTGAGTAAGGGTCGATCCCACAGAGATTGTTGGTATGAAGCAAGCTATGGTCACCTTGTAAATCTCAGTTAAGCAGATTAAATGGTTATGGGTTTCGAGAATTAATAATAAATTGAAAATAAAAAGGGATAGAAATACTTATGTAAATCGATAGTGGGAATTTCAGATAGGTGTGTGGAGATGCTAGAATCCTTTCGAATCTCTACTTTCTTATTGCTTTCATCCAATCCTTCTTACTCCTTTCCATGGCAAGCTGTATGTAGGGCATCACCATCATCA
>NC_029778.3:40116564-40116857 GCF_000817695.3 Arachis duranensis
TATCGGTTCTCAATCAGGTTGGAGTAGAATCCATTGATTCTTTTGCGTTTGTCATCACGCCCAACCTTCAGGAGTTTGAAGCTCGTCACAGTCATTCAATACCGGAATCCTACTCGGAATACCACAGACAAGGTTAGACTTTCCGGATCCCCATGAATGCCGCCATCTATCTAGCTTATACCACGAAGATTCTGTTGGGGAATCTAAGAGACATGCGCCCGGCCTAGAGTAGAACGGAAGTGGTTGTCAGTCACGCACGTTCATAGGTGAGAATGATGATGAGTGTCACGGAT
>NC_029778.3:40117041-40118202 GCF_000817695.3 Arachis duranensis
GTTGAAAATACATAAGTGAAAGGTTCAGGCATGGCCGAATGGCCAGTCCCCTAAAACGTGATCAATAGCCTCTTAAGATGAAGAATTAAGAAAAACTGAAACCAAAGATGTCTAATACAATAGTAAATTATCCTATTTATACTAGACTAGCTACTAGGGTTTACATGAGTAAGTATTTGATGCATAAATCCACTTCCGGGGCCCACTTGGTGTATGTTTGGGTTGAGCTTGATCTATCCACGAGCTGAGGCTTTTATTGGAGTTGAACGCCAAGTTATAACATGTTTTGGGCGTTCAACTCCGGGTCGTGACGTGTTTCTGGCGTTTAACTCCAGACAGCAGCATGTACTTGGCGTTGAACGCCACTTTACATCGTCAATTCCCAAATAAAGTATGGACTATTATATATTGCTAGAAAGCTCTGGATGTCTACTTTCCAAAGTCGTTAAGAGCGCGTCATTTGGAGTTCTGTAACATCCCTAAAAGTAGCTTGAACTCACTAAAAACTACCTAAAAACAATGCCAAAAAGCGTATAAATTATCCGCTCATCACAACACCAAACTTAAATTGTTGCTTGTCCCCAAGCAACTGAAAATCAATTAAGATAAAAAGAAGAGAATATACTATAAATTCCAAAATATCAAAGAATATTAATTCTAATTAGATGAGTGGGACTTGTAGCTTTTTGCTTCTGAATAGTTTTGGCATCTCACTTTTTTCCTTTGAAGTTTTGAATGATTGGCTTCTCTAGGAACTTAGAATTTCGGATAGTGCTATTGACTTTCCTAGTTAAGCATGTTGATTCTCTAACACAGCTACTTATGAGTCTTGGCCGTGGCCCTAAGCATTTTGTTTTCCAGTATTACCACCGGATACATAAATGCCACAGACACATAACTGGGTGAACCTTTTCAGATTGTGACTCAGCTTTGCTAGAGTCCCCAGTTAGAGGTGTCCAGAGCTCTTAAGCACACTCTTTTTGCTTTGGATTACGACTTTAACCACTCAATCTCAAGCTTTTCACTTGGACCTTCATGACACAAGCACATGGTTAGGGACAGCTTGATTTAGCCGCTTAGGCCTGGATTTTAATTCCTTGGGCCATCCTATCCATTGATGCTCAATGCCTTGGATCCTTTTTACCCTTGCCTTTTGGTTTT
>NC_029778.3:40118302-40119238 GCF_000817695.3 Arachis duranensis
GCTTTTATTTTTCACTGCTTTTTCTTGCTTCAAGAATCAATTTCATGATTTTTCAGATAATCAATAACATTTCTCTTTGTTCATCATTCTTTCAAGAGTCAACAGTTTTAACATTCATAAACAACAAGATAAAAAATATGCACTGTTTAAGCATTCATTCAGAAAACAAAAAGTATTGTCACCACATCAATATAATTAAACTAAATTCAAGGATAAATTCGAAATTCATGTACTTCTTGTTCTTTTGAATTAAAACATTTTTCATTTAAGAGAGGAGAAGGATTAATGGAATTTATTCATAGCTTTAAGACATAGTTACTAACTACTAATGATCATGAAGTAGAGACACAAAACATAGATAAACATACAACATAAAATACCGAAAAACAGAAAGAAATAAGAATAAGGAATGAATCCACCTTAGTGGCATCTTCTTCTTGAAGGACCAACAATGTCCTTAAGCTCTTCTATGTCCCTTCCTTGCCTTTTTTGTTCCTCCCTCATTGCTCTTTGATATTCTCTTATTTCATGGAGAATGATGGAGTGCTCTTGATGTTCCACCCTTAATTGTCCCACATTGTAGCTCAAATCTTCTAGGGAAGTGTGGAGTTGTTCCCAATAGTTGTTGGGAGGAAAGTGCATCCCTTGAGGCATCTCAGGGATTTCTTGATGATGAGCTTCCTCATGCATCTCTTGAGATCCGTAGAGGTTCTCTCTTGCTTGCTACATCCTCTTCTTGGTGATGGGCTTATCCTCTTCAATGGAGATGTCTCCTTCTATGATAACTCCAGCTGAGTAACATAGATGGCAAATAAGGTGAGGAAAAGCTAGCCTTGCCGTGGTGGAGGGCTTTTCGGCTATTTTGTAGAATTCATTGGAGATGACTTCATGAACTTCTACTTCCTCTCCAATCATGATGCTATGAATCATGATGGC
>NC_029778.3:40119409-40121574 GCF_000817695.3 Arachis duranensis
ACACACATATGTCCATAAGGACTTGGTCCAACCTTTGATTAAAGTTGACCCTTCTAGTGTAGGGGCATGCATCTTCTAGCATCATGGACAAGTGGAATGCCAATCTCACATTCTCCGGACTAAAATCTAAGTATTTCCCCCGAACTATTGTGAGATAATTCTTTGGACTCGGGTTCATACTTTGATCATGGTTCCTAGTGATCCATGCATTGGCATAGAACTCTTGAACCATTAATATTCCGACTTGTTGCATGGGGTTGGTTAGGACTTCCCAACCTCTTCTTCGGATCTCATGTCGAATTTCTGGATACTCATTTTTCTTGAGCTTGAAAGGGACCTCATGGATCACCTTCTTCTTTGCCACAACATCATAGAAGTGGTCTTGATGGCTTTTGGAGATGAATCTTTCCATCTCCCATGACTCGGAGGTGGAAACTTTTGTCTTCCCTTTTCCTTTTCTAGAGGATTCTCCGGCCTTAGGTGCCATTGATGGTAATGGAAAACAAAAAAGATTATGCTTTGACCACACCAAACTTAAAATATTGCTCGTCCTCGAGCAATAGAAGAAAGAAGAGAAGGAGAAGAAGAAGAAAATATGGAGGAGAAGGGTGAATGTGTTTCGGCCAAGGTATAGAAGAGGGGGTTGTGTTGTGTGAAAATGAAGTAGAAAGGAAGGGTATATATAGGGAGGGGGGAGGGTGTAGGTTTGGCCATTTAGGGTGGGAAAGGGTGGGAATAGGTGGGAAAGTGTTTTTGAATTTTGAAGGTGGGTGGGGTTTATGGGGAAGAGTGGATGGATGTGAGTGGTGAAGGATTTTGGGGAAGAGTGTTTATTGGGAAGAGAGATTCAGAGATTGAAGTTGTTAGGAAGTGTGACATGGGGAAGAGTGTAATAGGATTAGGAGGTAAGGTGGGAATATGTTAGGTAGGGATCCTGTGGGGTCCATAGATCCTGAGGTGATCCTATGGGGTCCACAGATCCTGAGGTGTCAAGGAATTCCATCCCTGCACCAAATAGGCATGTAAAATGCCATTGCACACCATTCTGGTGTTTAAACGCCGAAGTGATGCACATTCTGGGCGTTCAACGCCCATGTGAAGCATGTTCTGGGCGTTGAACGCCAGTTTCATGCTTGTTACTGGCGTTCAGCGCCAGCTTTTCCTCTAGGCACATTCCTGGCATTCAAACGCCAGAATGTTGCTTGTTTCTGGCGTTCAGCGCCAGTTTCATGCTCTGTTCTGGCGTTGAATGCCAGCCAGATGCTCCTTACTGGCGTTGAACGCCAGTCTGTGCTTCCTCCAAGGTGTGTTTTTTTTTCTTCTGCTGTTTTTGATCCTGTTTTTTATTTTTATATTTTTTTCGTGACTCCTCATGATCATGTACCTAATAAAACACAAAATAACAATAAAATAAAAATTAGATAATTAAAATTGGGTTGCCTCCCAACAAGCGCTTCTTTAATGTCAATAGCTTGACAGTGGCTCTCATGGAGCCACAAAGGTGATCAGGTCAATGTTGTATAGTCCCAACACCAAACTTAGAGTTTGGATACGGGGTCTTAACACCAAACTTAGAGTTTGGTTGTGGTCTCACAACACCAAAACTTAGAGTTTGACTGTGGGGGCTCTTCTTGACTCTGAACTGAGAGAAGCTCTTCATGCTTACTCTCTTTTGTCATAGAGGGATGGCCATGTGCCTTAAACACAAGGTAGTCCCCATTCAATTGAAGGACTAGTTCACCTCTATTGACATCTATCACAGCTCCTGCTGTGGCTAGGAAAGGTCTTCCAAGGATAATGCATTCATCCTCTTTCTTCCTAGTGTCTAAGATTATGAAATCAGCAGGGATGTAAAGGCCTTCAACCTTTACTAACACGTCCTCCACTATTCCATAAGCTTGTCTCAATGACTTGTCTGCCAATTGTAATGAGAACAAGGCAGGTTGTACCTAAATGATCCCTAGCTTCTCCATTACAGAGAGTGGCATAAGATTTATCCCTGACCCCAGATCACATAGAGCTTTTTCAAAGGTCATGGTGCCTATGGTACAAGGTATTAAGAACTTGCCAGGATCTTATTTCTTTTGAGGTAGAGTTTGCTGAATCCAGGTATCTAGTTCATTGATGAGCAAGGGAGGTTCACTTTCCCAAGTCTCATTACCAAA
>NC_029778.3:40121798-40124537 GCF_000817695.3 Arachis duranensis
GACGTCCCAGGAGGTCTTCCTCACTAGGATTTTCGTCCTCCTCCTCCCTTGTGCATTCGGCCATATTGATTACATCAATGGCCTTGCACTCTCCTTTTGGATTCTCTTCTGTATTGCTTGGGAGAATACTGGGAGGAGTTTCACTGAATTTCTTACTCAGCTGGCCCACTTGTGCCTCTAGATTTCTGATGGAGGATCTTGTTTCACTCATGAAACTGTAAGTGGCCTTTGACAGATCAGAGACTAGATTGGCTAAATTAGAAGTGTTTTAAACAGAATTCTCTGTCTGTTGCTGAGAAGATGATGGAAAAGGCTTGCTATTGCTCAGCCTATTACGTCCACCATTGTTAAAGTCTTGTTGAGGCTTTTGTTGATCCTTCCATGAGAAATTTGGATGATTTCTCCATGATGAGTTATAGGTGTTTCCATAAGGTTCACCCATGTAATTAACCTCTGTCATGGCAGGATTCTCAGGATCATAAGCTTCTTCAGAAGCTGCCTTTTTAGTACTGTTGGATGCATGTTGCCATCCATTCAGATTTTGAGAGATCATGTTGACCTGTTAAGTCAACACTTTGTTCTGAGCCAATATGGCATTCAGAGCATCAATTTCAAGAACTCCTTTCTTCTGAGGTATCCCATTATTCACGGAATTCCTTTCAGAAGTGTACATGAATTGGTTATTTGCAACCATGTCAATGAGTTCTTGAGCCTCTTCAGGCGTTTTCTTTAGGTGAATACCATATCAATGAGTTCTTGAGCTTCTGCAGGTGTTTTCTTTAGGTGAATAGATCCACCTGCAGAATGGTCCAATGACATTTTCGAAAATTTAGACAGGCCATAATAGAATATATCTAATATGGTCCATTCTGAAAACATGTCAGATGGACATCTTTTGGTCAGATGCTTGTATCTTTCCCAAGCTTCATAGAGGGATTCACCATCTTTTTGCTTACAGGTTTGAACATCCACTCTCAGCTTGCTCAGCTTTTGAGGAGGAAAGAATTTATCCAAGAAGGCTGTGACCAGCTTCTCCCTGGAGTCCAGGTATCCTTGGGTTGTGAATCCAACCATATTCTAGCTCTGTCTCTTACAGCAAAAGGGAAAAGCATGAGTCTGTAGACTTCAGGATCAACTCCATTCGTCTTAACAGTCTCACAGATCTGCAAGAATTCAGTTAAAAACTGATAAGGATCTTCAGATGGAAGTCCATAGAACTTGTAGTTTTGTTGCATTAAGGCAACTAGCTGAGGTTTCAGCTCAAAGTTGTTAGCTCCAATGACAGGAATGGAGATGCTTCTTCCATCAAATTTGGACGTTGGCTTTGTAAAGTCACCAAGCATTCTCCTTGCATTATTATTGTTTTCGGCAGCCATCTCCTTTTCTTGTTCGAAAATTTCTGAAAGGTTGTTTCTGGATTATTGTAATTTAGTTTCTCTTAGTTTCCTTTTTAGAGTCCTTTCAGCTTTAGGATCAATTTCAATAAGAGTGCCTTTTTCCCTGTTCCTGCTCATATGAAAGAGAAGAAAATAAGAAAAGAAGAGGAATCCTCTATGTCACAGTATAGAGATTCCTTTGAGTTAGTAGAAGAAGAAAAGGGGGGAAGGAGTGAAAAAGAATGAATAGTCTGTATAAGGAGTAAGGATAGGGGAGGTGATAAGAGATGAAGATAAGTGTTAGTAAATAAATAATTAAATAGAATAAGAAAAGAGAGGGAGAATTTCGAAAATAATTTAAAAAAAAAGTTAGTAATTTTCGAAAATTAGAGATGAGATGTAATTGAAATTAAAATTTAAAACAATTAAAAAGAATTTTTGAAAAAGAGAGAGGTATTTTCGAAAATTAGAGAGGGATAGGTAGTTAGTTGGTTTTGAAAAAGATAAGAAACAAACAAAAAGTTAATTAGTTAGTTGAAAAAGATATTAAAATCAAATTTGAAAAGATAAGAAGATAAGAAGTTAGATAAGATATTTGAAATCAAATTTTGAAAAAGATAAGATAAAAAGATAAGATAAATAGATAAAATAAAAGATAAGATTTTTTTATGAAAAAGATATTTTGAAAAAGATTTAATTTTAAAATTAAAATTAATTACTTAACTAACAAGAAACTTAAAAAGATAGGATTCTAGATTTTAAAGATTGAACCTTTCTTAACAAGAAAGTAACAAACTTCAAATTTTTGAATCAATCATATTACTTGTTAGTGAATTTTTGAAAATATGATATAAAGATAAGAAAAAGATTTTGAAAATATTTTGAAAAAGATTTTTGGGATTTTTCGAAAATAATAAAAAATGAAAAAGATATGATTTTTGAAAAAGATTTTGAAAAGATAAGATTTTTAAAAAATGAAAATTTGACTTGACTTGTAAGAAACAACTAATTTTAAAAATTTTTGACCAAGTCAACCCAAAATTTCGAAAATTTGGAGGGAAATAAGGAGAAGATATTTTTGATTTTTTTTTAATTTTTTTTATGATGAAAGAGAAAAACATAAAAATGACCCAAAACATAAAAATTTTGGATCAAAACACATAATGCATGCAAGAACACTATGAATGTCAAGATGAACACCAAGAACACTTTGAAGATCATGATGAACATCAATAACATAATTTTGAAAAAATTTTTGATGCAAAGAAAACATGCAAGACACCAAACTTAGAAATTTTTAATGCATGGACTCTAACAAACGAAAAATGCATATGAAAAACAACAAACAACACAAAACAAGAAA
>NC_029778.3:40124712-40125375 GCF_000817695.3 Arachis duranensis
AAAGACTCAAACAAGAAACGCAAAATATTTTTGATTTTTATGATTTTCTAATTTTTTTTTGTATTTTTATTTTATTTTTTCGAATATATTCTTTTAGAAAAACGAAAATAAAAGAAAAATTTTGAAAACTTTTTGAAAAGAAAATAAAAAGAAAATTACCTAATCTAAGCAACAAGATGAACCGTCAGTTGTCCATACTCGAACAATCCCCGGCAACGGCGCCAAAAACTTGGTAGACGAAATTGTGATAAAAGAGTTCCAGGCACTGTTAGAGAAGCTCACAACTCCGTTCAACTTAACCAGCAAGTGTATTGGGTCATCCAAGTAATACCTTACGTGAGTAAGGGTCGATCCCATAGAGATTGTTGGTATGAAGCAAGCTATGGTCACCTTGTAAGTCTCAATTAAGCAGATTAAATGGTTATGGGTTTCGAGAATTAATAATAAATAGAAAATAAAAAGGGATAGAAATACTTATGTAAATCAATAGTGGGAATTTCAGATAGGTGTGTGGAGATTCTAGAATCCTTTCGAATCTCTACTTTCTTATTGCTTTCATCCAATCCTTCTTACTCCTTTCCGTGGCAAGCTGTATGTAGGGCATCACCATCATCAATGGCTACTTTTAATCCTCTCGGGAAAATGGTCCTATGCGCTGTCACT
>NC_029778.3:40125450-40133365 GCF_000817695.3 Arachis duranensis
CCCATGAATGCCGCCATCTATCTAGCTTATACCACGAAGATTCTGTTGGGGAATCTAAGAGATATGCGTCCGGCCTAAGGTAGAACGGAAGTGGTTGTCAGTCACGTGCGTTCATAGGTGAGAATGATGATGAGTGTCACGGATCATCACATTCATCAAAGTGTTGTGCAACGTATATCTTGGAATAAGAATAAAAGAGAATTGAATAGAAAGTAATAATAATTGTATTGAAACTTGAGGTACAGCAGAGCTCCACACCCTTAATCTATGGTGTGCAGAAACTCCACTGTTGAAAATACATAAGTGAAAGGTTCAAGCATGGCCGAATGGCCAGCCTCCTAAAACGTGATCAATAGCCTCTTAAGATGAAGAATAAAACAAAACTGAGACCAAAGATGTCTAATACAATAGTAAATTATCCTATTTATACTAGACTAGCTACTAGGGTTTACATGAGTAAGTATTTGATGCATAAATCCACTTCCGGGGCCCACTTGGTGTATGTTTGGGTTGAGCTTGATCTATCCACGAGCTGAGCCTTTTATTGGAGTTGAACGCCAAGTTATAACGTGTTTTGGGCGTTCAACTCCAGGTCGTGACGTGTTTCTGGCGTTTAACTCCAGACAGCAGCATGTACTTGGTGTTGAACGCCACTTTACGTCGTCAATTCCCGATTAATGTTTGGACTATTATATATTGCTGGAAAGCTCTGGATGTATACTTTTCAACGCCGTTGAGAGCGCGTCATTTGGAGTTATGTAACTCTAGAAAATCCATTTTGAGTGCAGGGTGGTCAGATTCCAACAGCATCAGCAATCCTTTGTCAGCCTCCTATCAGAGTTTTGCTCAAGTCCCTCAATTTCAGCCAGAAATTACCTGAAATCACAGAAAAAAACACAAACTCATAGTAAAGTCCAGAAATGTGAATTTAACATAAAAACTAATGAAAACATCCCTAAAAGTAGCTTGAACTCACTAAAAACTACCTAAAAACAATGCCAAAAAGCGTATAAATTATCCGCTCATCAACGGTCAAAGGTGTTACTTCCTCCAAATATTAATATTGAGATTTCAGCAAGATTATTGTCACTTTTGGTTAAACCATCATAAAAAATGCTTTATTTCTTTCTATTTTTAATTATGAACTCAAAACTATAAGCATGGTTGTACTTCCATGAGTTTCAAGACTCAAAAGACCCTTGACTTTCATGACTTGTTCTTGTAATATGTATAACACCCAGTTGAATGTTTGGCTATATATTCCAAGGAACATATGTTTTAGTGTGCCTGTGGGTACACCAAACTTACAATTGGATCGTATGCTCTCCAGTGTCATGAATGGTTGTTAAGATTGTCTAAGAGAAATTGAATTCATGTTAGAGTAACAATTATTATTCATATTAAAAACATTAAAGACAAGAAAACTAAATCATGGGTTGCCTCCCATGGAGCGCTCTTTTATTGTCACTAGCTTGATATTTTCTCATCATCAGGGTGGTTGATGATTGTGATGCCTCAATTTGTCTCCTCTCACTGTTAGCTTTCTTCCAGTGCCTTGATGTTCAATATCTGCATGCTCCAGTGAGAGTATCCTATTGATAGTATAGTAATCATCAGCCTGTTGTTCTGTTCCCAACTGTTGGTAAACCAGTTGCACTTTATCTCCCTTTGAGAATCCTTCAGTTGGGATCTTTTTGTATTTTCACCCTTTTGGAGTCTTTTTTCTTGCTTTTATTCCCTTTTTTTGTTGATCCTTCTCCTTTGACAGTAGGCTGCATTTTGGGATCTATCTTTTTAGTGGCCAGCACCTCACTTTCCTCTTGCTTTCCCTCATTATTCTGTACAGTTTTATTTTCCTTTTATTCTGCTTTGTTGCTTATTTCTTGCTTTGGGAGGGAATTGATGAGTGTCTTATTGGTTTCTTCCTTCCACTGCAAGTCTTTCTTGTCAACCTCTATACAGCTTTTTTTCAGCAATAGTTTGTCTCTCTAGAAAGACATTCAAAGTGATGCTTTCATCATGTACCCTTAGGGTAAGCTCTCCTTGTTCAACATCTATTATGGCCCTTGCTATGGCCAGGAAGGGTCTTCCTAAGATATAGAATCACTCCCTTCTTCTCCTAGATCCAGGATCACAAAGTTCGCTAGGAATATGAATGCCCCTACTTGGACCAGAAGATTTTCGATCACTCCTCTGGAGAATACCAATGATTTATCCACGATTTCTAGTGACATTTGTGTAGGCTTTACCTTCTCTATGCACAACCTTCTCATCATGGAATAGGGAATTAGATTGATACTTGCTCCTAAGTCACATAATGCTTTATCAATAGTTATGCTGCCAATGGTACAAGGTAGAAAGAAGCTCCCAGGGTCCTTGAGTTTTGGTAGGAGGCCCCTTTGAATTACAGCACTGCATTCTTCAGTGAGAAGCTCTATTTCTTTCTCATGCCAACTTCTCTTTTTGTTGATAAGCTCCTTCAAGAACTTTGCATATAGAGGCATCTGTTCTAATGCTATAGCCAGTGGGGTATTAATCTCCAATTTCTTGAAGATTTCAAGGAATTTGGGGAAGTGTTGATCCTTGGTTTCCTTGTTGAACCTTTGGGGATATGGCAGCAGAGGTGTGAAAGCTTTCACTCCTTGCCTTTGTTCTTAAGTTGGTTCTTCCATTACTTGCTTTCCTTTCATTGAATCTTGTGGCTGCTCATCTTTCTCTTTAGGCTTCTCTGGAGTTTGCTTGCTTGCTGTCAACTCTTCATTATTGGTAGCTTCATCTTTCTCAGCTGGCTTCTTGTCATTTTCCACAGGCTTTTTGATGGTTTCTTTGTTATTCACCAAGATCCTTCCACTGCTTAATTGAATAGCTTTTCATTCCTCTTTAGAATTTGGAATGGTGTCACTTGGGAGTAAGCTTGTTGGCCTTTCAATCACAGCTTGCTTGGACAGTTGTCCAATTTGCCTTTCTAAGTTTCACAGTGAGGCTTCATGATTCTTGCTTGTCATATCCTAATACTTCATCAGCTTTTCCATCAGCATCTCCAGGTTGGAGATTCTTTGAGTGTCTTGTGGTGTTTGTGGTTGGTTATGACATGTTGAGGGTGGGTGATAATTTTTGTGGTTGGCGGTTTGGTTATTGGATGGATAATGGTTGGAATTGGGGTAATTGTTTTGGGGTTTTCTATATGCATTTTGGTTATTATTTTGTTGGTTGTGGTCCTAGTTGTTTCTTGAGTTGTTTTAGCTTGAATTCCTTTGCCATGGCTGTTGGTTTTGATTTTGGCTATCTCCCCATCTGAGATTTAGGTGGTTCTTCCAGGAGGGGATGTAGGTGTCACTATAAACTTCATTTGATCCAGAACCTTGGTTGTGCATATATTGAACTTGTTCCTGCAGTTGATCCTCTTGGTTCTCTTCATTCGATCCCCATCCAGTTGATGGTTGGCTTGTGACATTCACTGATGCAACTTGCAGGCTATCAATCCTCTTAGCTATTTCTTCAAATTATTGCTGAATGTGCTATTGCATCATCTTGTTTTGAGCTAGGATAGAATCCACTCCTTCCAAATCTAGCACTTCTTTTCTTTGTGATGGTTGGTATTGTCTCTGATGAGCAAAGAAATATTGATTGTTTGCCACCATATCAATAAGGTTTAGGGCCTCCTTTGCAGTCTTTATCAATTGTAAGGAGCCTCCTGCTGAGTGATCTAGTGCTTATTGAGCCTTCAGAGTTAGTCTTTCATAGAAGTTTTGAAGCTTATCCCATTCATTGAACATGTCTGGTGGACATTTTCTGATCAAAGTCTTATATCTCTCTCAAGCCTTATAGAATGACTCTCCATCCATCTGAGTGAATGTTTGGACCTCTATTTTGAGTCTAATGATTCTTTGAGGAGGATAGAACTTGGCTAAGAACTTGTTTAGTAGATCTTCTCAAGTGTTGATGCTATCTCTTGGAAATGACTCCAACCATTGAGTAGCTTTATCTCTGAGGGAAAATGAAAATAGCAACAACTTGTATATGTCAAAATGCACACTATTGGTTTTGACAGTATCACAAAATCCTCAGAAAAGTGGATAAGTGTTGGTTTGGATCTTCAAGTGGCCCTCCTCCATAGGAACAATTATTTTGCACGAGAGTGATGAGTTGAGGCTTCAATTCAAAGTTGTTTGCATTGACATTGGGAGTAAGGATGCTACTCTCACAATGCCTTGGATTAGCAAATTTGTAGGAAGCCAAGACTCTCCTCTGTGGTTGACCATTGTTGTTGGCCACTCCCCCGGGTGGATTAGGTGGATTATCTTCCATCTCTTGATCCTCTTCCTCAGAATTTTCTTCACCAACAACACCTTTTCCTCTTGCCTCTCTTTTTAACCTCCTGAGAGTTCTTTCGTCTTGTTCACATAAGGTATAGTTCTCTCCTCTTACCTCTGTCATACAACCAAGACAACAAAAAACACACACAAAGCCAAAAAACCAGTAACAATGCACTCTATTGCTAGAGTGAGATCATGGTTAGCTTAAGCAAATATTCAAACAGTTAGTGTGTTAGGAAAAAAATTAAAGAAAAATAAAGAAAAAGAAAAAAATGCTTAATCTAGACCACCACCTTACTTAATCAAGTAATAATAACTCACATGAGTGAGGTCGATCCTACAGGGATTGAAGGATTGAGCAATTTTAGTTAGGTGGTTGATTTAGTCAAGCAAACAAGTGTTGATTTGAGTGATTTGTATTCAACAGAAGCTAAATTGCATGAAATTTAAAAGGGAGAGGGATGATTGACTGTAAATTAAAGTGCAGGAGAATTAAAGAACTGAATCTTAAAGAACAAGTAATGTAAATGGCTGAAACTTAGATCGCAAGAAATGTAAATGGTAGAAGCTTAAAGTGCAAGAAATGTAAAATTGCAGGAAGAGTAAAAGGAATTGGGGCTGGAATTTCAAATTAAACAAGAGAACTCAAAGTGCAATCAATCAGAGAACTAGAATATGAATCAGAACATCAAGAAGATTAAATTGCAAAATCTAAAAGAGCAAGTGAGGATCTCAGGAGATCAATGAGACTAGAAAATAAGTCTAGATCTCAATTCCTTCCTTGATCCAATAGAAAATGAACTTGCAGAGAAATGTAAATGAAAGCAATAAAGGAAACTTAGATCCAAATCTCAATTCACTGAATTATGCAGAAAGTAAACAAAGATAAATCTCAGATCAAGAAGGAAACAGAATTCCTTCAATTCTCAATCCAAGATTCAAAACGAAAAGTAAGAAATGTAGAAGAGAGAATAATGAAAAGTAAACTCAGATCTAATTCCAACTCCCCAAATTCAAAGATGAAAAACTAAAAATGAGCCAAAAGTAAAACTAAAAATAATGGTCGAAGCTCCTTTCTAAATCAAACTAACTCCTATTTATACACTTTCTATATTTTATCTTTAAGCCTTGAATTGGGCTTTTGGCCTTGCTGAGATTGGGTCGAAGATGGCTCCAATTGATTGCTCTTGATCTTGAGAAGAGATCTGGGTGAGAATTGGATGCTGGTGCTTCAAGTTTGAGTCAACATTTGAGTGTCAACGTTGACTCAAACGCCATGTAAAAATAACCAGCAAAAAGGGAAGCTGTAGTTGTCACTGGCATTTGACCCAATGTTGGAGGGCCAATGTCCGCCGATCCACGCATACGCGTACCGTGCGCTTCCACGCACACTGCCAAAAATGCTCATCCATGCGTACGCACACTGTGTGCTTGCGCGTGGATGCATGAATTCCATTTTCCAATTTGAACCAGGGAAGGGTGACGTTGGCTTCAGCGTTGGACCTCCAACGTTCCTTCCAACGTTGGCACTGTTGCGCGTGCGAGTACTGTGCACTTAAGCGTGCATTGATTTTTTCTCATGCACGCGTATGCGGCATTGGTGCGTGTGCGTCGATTCCACTTTTTCCAATTTCAATTTTGGGCTGAGCATTGCGGATGTTGGAGGCTACATTTGAGTTAACGTTGGACCCCCAACGTCATATTTTTTGACGCGTACGCGTGAATGGTCATTTTGCCATTCCATGCGTGCGCGTGACGCACGCTTTCGCGCGGAAAACAATTTTTGTTTTTTTCACACGTACGCGTCATAAACGCGTACGCGTCGCTCAAAATTTCCTTAGCTCTAGAATTGAATTCTTCATCACCACGTTGGGATTAACGTTGGATATCCAACGCTTCCTCAAACATGACTATCAGCAAATTTATGTTCTGTTTCTCTTCTCCAAGTCTCTTTTCTTCAACCTTCCTCCATGCCTTTCCTTATTTATTATCAACCAACAATTGCATCAAAGCTATGCTAAAATCATGAGGCTTCTTATTAATCTCAGCATATAAATAATCATAGCATAAAACCTCATGAAATTGCATCAAATTACTCATGGTTGAATGAATACAGACATACATGTATTTCTACCCAAATGGCTTACTTATAACTCAAGAAAGTGCATAAAAACTATCAAAAACAAAGAAGAAGGCTAGTAAAACTAGTCTAAGATGCCCTGGCATCAGGTACCATTCGTTTTGTTAATTTCATCAAGTGAAGTTTTGGGTTCTAAAAATATTCAGTTAATAAGCTTACACAATGTGCTAAGTTCAAATATGCTTTCTGATTATTTTTCTCCTAAAAGTAGTATTTTTTATTATCATTCAATGAAACCTTAGCTCCCAATTTAAACCTAGAGAAAGAAACATTTGATTTCCAAAACAAGGCATGTCTCATACTTGATTGAGTGCAACTTCTCATTCTTATTAAGTTCTTTTTGTTTATGCTTTTTGTTACCAAGTTGTGAGATGTATGTAGATAGCAGCCAATTTTGATAATCATGTTGATTTGAAGGGATGCGAGCGGGATACTCTTCCCACGGACCTCACATCTCAATGTAAGCGGGATGACCCACCGCCTTTACGCCGCCGCCGCTACCTTGACAGGCGGGATCCAACCGCCGTCCCTGCCGGGCGCATAACGTCTCACAATCTCAATACAAAACTGTAGTGCAGTGGTTTTTTAGAAAATATTTTCAATACATCAGTGATTCCTCATCACACATTCGAGTCCTCGACTCATCTAAACCACTGTCAAATCACATTTTTATTCCGAACTCAATCGTTCCTCAATTCCAATCTCATATATCAAGCATTCATCACATACCATCGAGCCATCCTCAGTACACCCGAAACCTAGGCCTCCGTTTTCTAAGTTTCCCATATAATATCATCTAAAGCCATTAAGTTCTTTCCCATGTTTTAAATGTCCAAAACTAAACCCAAGAGTCCTAAAATGGTGTTATAGAAGCTTGTTGGGAAGTGGTGTGCGAAATTGTGAACAATACTTTTTCACAACTCTCATAATCCCCGGTCATGAGCCCCAAAAACTTGGTAGCTCAATACCATGGCATTACACAACTTCGCACAACTAACCAGCAAGTGCACTGGGTCGTCCAAGTAATAAACCTTACGTGAGTAAGGGTCGATCCCACGGAGATTGTTAGTATTGAAGCAAGCTATGGTCATCTTGTAAATCTTAGTCAGGCAAACTCAAATGGTAATGGTGATGAACGAAAATAACAAAAAGGTAAAGATAGAGATACTTATGTAATTCATTGGTAGGAACTTCAGATAAGCGCATGAAGATGCCTTCCCTTCCGTCTCTCTGCTTTCCTACTGTCTTCATCCAATCCTTCTTATTCCTTTCCATGGCAAGCTTGAGTAGGGTTTGACCGTTGTCAATGGCTACCTCCCATCCTCTCAGTGAAAACGATTGCATATGCTCTGTCACAGCACGCGGAATTCAGCTGTCGATTCTCGGTCAGGCCGGAATAGAATCCATCGATTCTTTTGCGTCTGTCACTAACGCCCCGCCCGCTAGGAGTTTGAAGCAC
>NC_029778.3:40134582-40134834 GCF_000817695.3 Arachis duranensis
AGAGGTGTCCAGGGTTCTTAAGCACACTCTTTTTGCCTTGGATCACAACTTTATTTTTTTTTTTTTTCTTTCTTTTTCCTTTTTCTTTCTTTCTTTTTTTTTCGAAAATCTCTCCTTTTTTTTGTATTCACTGCTTTTTCTTGCTTCAAGAATCAATTTGATGATTTTTCCGATCCTCAATAACAGTTCTCCTTTTCCATCATTCTTTCAAGAGCCAACAATTTTAACATTCTTAAAACAACAAATTCAAAA
>NC_029778.3:40135012-40136510 GCF_000817695.3 Arachis duranensis
AGGTGATGGATTCATAGGACATTCATAGCTTTAAGGCATAGACACTAAGATACTAATGATCATGTAATAAGACACAAACATAGATAAACATAAGCATGAAAATTCGAAAAATAGAAAATAAAGAACAAGGAGATTAAAGAACGGGTCAACCTTAGTGATGGCGGCTTGTTCTTCCTCTTGAAGATCTTATGGAGTGCTTGAGCTCCTCAATGTCTCTTCCTTGCCTTTGTTGCTCCTCTCTCATGATTCTATGATCTTCTTTAAATTCATGGAGGAGGATGGAATGTTCTTGGTGCTTCACCCTTAGTTGTCCCATGTTGGAACTCAATTCTCCTAGGGAGGTATTGATTTGCTCCCAATAGTTTTGTGGAGGAAAGTGCATCCCTTGAGATGAATATCTCCATCTCCCATGGCTCGGAAGTGGAAGCTTTTGCCTTCCCTTTCCTCTTTCTAGAGGTTTTTCCGGCCTCAGGTGCCATAAATGATTGTAGATAAACAAAAAGCAACGCTTTTACCACACCAAACTTAGAAGGTTTGCTCATCCTCGAGCAAAAGAAGAAAGAAGAGAGAGAGTGGTGGGGTAGATGGGGATCCTGTGGGGTCCACAGATCCTGAGGTGTCAAGGATAATTCATCCTGTGGGGTCCACTGATCCTGAGGTGTCAAGGAAAAGTCATCCCTGCACCAAGTGGCAAGCAAAAACACGTTTTTAGCCATTTCTGGCGTTAAACGCCGGGCTGGTGCCCATTTCTGGCGTTTAACGCCAGCTTGGTGCCCATTCCCGGCGTTTAACGCCAGTCTGGTGCCCCTTTCTGGCGTTAAACGCCCAGAATGGTGCCAGACTAGGCGTTAAACGCCCATCTGCTAGCCTCACTGGCGTTTAAACGCCAGCAAGTTCTCCTCCAGGGTGTGCTATTTTTCTTTCTATTTTTCTTTCTGTTTTTGCTTTTTCAATTGATTTTGTGACTTTTCATGATCATCAACCTATAGAAAACATAAAATAACAAAGGAAATTAGATAAAATATAACATTGGGTTGCCTCCCAACAAGCGCTTCTTTAATGTCAGTAGCTTGACAGTGGGCCCTCATGGAGCCTCACGGAGGCTCATAGCAAAGTTGGAACCTCCCAACACCAAACTTAGAGTTTGAATGTGGGGGTTCAACACCAAACTTAGAAGTTGGTGGTGGCCTCCCAACACCAAACTTAGAGTTTGACTGTGGGGGCTCTGTTTGACTCTGTTTTGAGAGAAGCTCTTCATGCTTCCTCTCCATGGTGACAGAGGGATATCCTTGAGCCTTAAACACTAAGGATTCTTCATTCACTTGAATGATCAATTCTCCTCTGTCCACATCGATCACAGCCTTTGCTGTGGCTAGGAAGGGTCTGCCAAGGATGATGGATTCATCCATGCACTTCCCAGTCTCTAGGACTATGAAATCAGCAGGGATGTAATGGTCTTTAATCTTTACTAGAACATCCTCTACAAGTCCATAAGCTT
>NC_029778.3:40137161-40137651 GCF_000817695.3 Arachis duranensis
TAGGGTCTCAAACGCCTGCAGACACTCCTTATCAAAGATAAATGGCGTGTCAGCAGCTAGCAGATTACTCAGAGGTTTGGCAATTTTTGAAAAATCCTTTATAAACCTTCTGTAGAATCTTGCATGCCCCAGAAAGCTTCTGATTGCCTTAACATTGGTAGGTGGTGGTAGTTTTTCAATCACTTCAACTTTAGCTTGATCCACCTCTATTCCCTTGTTTGAAATTTTATACCCAAGGAAAATCCCTTCAGTCACCATAAAGTGACATTTTTCCCAGTTTAAAACTAGGTTGGTCTCTTGGCATCTTTTCAGAACAAGTGCTAGATGGTTAAGGCAGGAGCTGAATGAGTCTCCAAATACTGAAAAGTCATCCATGAAGACTTCTAGAAATTTCTCCACCATATCTGAGAAGATAGAGAGCATGCACCTCTGAAAGGTTGCAGGTGCATTGCACAGACCAAAAGGCATCCTTCTGTAGGCAAATACTCCA
>NC_029778.3:40138364-40139610 GCF_000817695.3 Arachis duranensis
CTCAAGGTTACTTCCCCTTTTTGTACATCAATGAGAGTTCGTCCAGTTGCTAGGAAGTGTCTTCCTAGAATGAGAGTTGCATTCTTGTGCTCCTCCCTTTCCAGCACCACAAAGTCAGTTGGAAAGGTGAATGGCCCAACCTTGACAATCATGTCCTCTATTATGCCTGATGGATATTTAATGGAGCCATCAGCAAGTTGGAGGCATATCCGGGTTGGTTTGACTTCTCCAGTCAACCCAAGCTTTCTGATAGTGGATGCAGGTATTAGATTGATGCTTGCTCCAAGATCACATAGGGCTGTCTTGGTGCAAGCACCTTCTAATGAGCATGGTATCATAAAGCTTCCAGGATCTTGAAGCTTTTCTGGTAAGCTTTTTAATATGACTGCACTGCATTCTTCAGTGAGAAACACTTTTTCAGTTTCTCTCCAATCCTTCTTATGACTTAAGATTTCTTTCATGAACTTAGCATAAGAAGGTATTTGCTCAAGTGCCTCTGCAAACGGAATCTTTATTTCAAGAGTCCTCAGGTAGTCTGCAAAGCAGGCAAATTGCTTATCCTGCTCTGCTTGGCGGAGTTTTTGAGGATAAGGCATTTTGGCTTTATATTCTTCAACCTTAGATGCTGCAGATTTATTCCTTACAGAAGTGGTTGAAGAAGCCTTGTTAGAGGGATTACTGTCAGCACTCTCAGGTGTCTGATCTTCCCTAGGCGTCTGAACAGCTTTGTTAGAGGGATTACTGTCAGTACTCTCAGGTGTCTGATCTCCCCTTGGCGTCTGAACGCCAGGATTGGGTGGAAATTGGGCGTTTAACGCCAACTTTTCCCCCTTTTCTGGTGTCTGAACGCCAGAACTGGGCAAGGAATGGGCGTTTAACGCCAGCTTTCCTTCCCTTTCTGGCGTTTGAACGCCAATAACCTTCCTCTCTGGGCTCTTACTGTCCTCAGAGGGATTTTGAATAGTGGTTTGGTTGTCCTCTGTCAATTGTTCCTTGTTTGGCTTTTTACTCTTTTGAGCAGTGTTATTCAGGGTCTTCCCACTCCTCAATTGAACCGCTTGACATTCCTCTGTTATCTGTTTAGATATTTGCTGTTTTGCTTGATTCAACTGCAGTTCTATGCTCTTGTTAGCAACTTTAGTTTCATGGAGCATCTCTTTAAAGTCTGCTAACTGTTCTGTCATCAGGAGCAATTGCTGATTAAGCTCAATTATCTGTTCTTGAGGACTAGGGTCAGTGACTACTG
>NC_029778.3:40140101-40140660 GCF_000817695.3 Arachis duranensis
ATGCTACTCCCATATGCAGCTGTAATGGGGTTAGCATATGACCCCAGAGTCCTTTTGGACTGATCAATCCCACTTAGATCCATAATGGATTACAAATGGATATATTTTGTTTTTTTTTTTTTGAGTTAAACGAAAAAAATAAAATAAAATAAAAGAAAATTAAAGTGAAAATTCGAAAATCAAAAAGAAAATAAGATCGAAGCAAATTGAGAACTGAATCAATTAGTTAATTAAAAAGATTTTGAAAACAGCAATTAAAAAGATATGATTGAAAAATTTTTATAAAAAAGATTTGATTTTTGAAAAGAGGAAAGAGAAAAACAACAAAAAGACACCAAACTTAAAATTTTTAGAAAATCAAACACTAGTTTTCGAAAATTTTTAAGGGAAAAACACAAAGAGGACACCAAACTTAGAATTTTTTGAATCAAAAGGGGACTAAGAACATGCAAATTCGAAAATTAAAAGAAAAGCAAAGGCATGCAATTGACACCAAACTTAAAATATGAAACTAGACTCAACTAAAAGACTCTAAACCAACAAAAACAAAACAGTCCTA
>NC_029778.3:40141576-40168769 GCF_000817695.3 Arachis duranensis
TTTGGGCCATCAAATCTTGGGCAAAGTATGAACTATCATATATTGCTGGAAAGCCCAGGATGTCTACTTTCCAATGCCGTTAAGAGCGCGCCAATTGGGCTTCTGTAGCTCCAAAAAATCCACTTCGAGTGCAGGGAGGTCAGAATCCAACAGCATCTGCAGTCCTTTTCAGTCTCTGAATCAGATTTTTGCTCAGGACCCTCAATTTCAGCCAGAAAATACCTGAAATCACAAAAAAACACACAAGCTCATAGTAAAGTCCAGAAAAGTGAATTTTAGCTAAAAACTAATAAAAATATACTAAAAACTAACTAGATTATACTAAAAACATACTAAAAACAATGCCAAAAAGCATATAAATTATCCGCTCATCAGGTGGCAACACTTTTTGTTTTCTGAAAGAATGCTTAAACAGTGCATATTTTTTTATCTTGTTGTTTATAAATGTTAAAACTGTTGGCTCTTGAAAGAATGATGAAAAAGAGAAATGTTATTGATAATCTGAAAAATCATAAAATTGATTCTTGAAGCAAGAAAAAGCAGTGAAAAAAAAAGAGAGAGAAAAAGAAAAAGCAAGTAGAAAAAGCCAATAACCCTTTAAACCAAAAGGCAAGGGTAAAAAGGTTCCAAGGCTTTGAGCATTAAGGGATAGAAGAGCCAAAGGAATAAAATCCTGGCCTCAGCGGCTAAATCAAGCTGTCTCTAACCATGTGCTTGTAGCATGCAGGTCCAAGTGAAAAGCTTGAGACTGAGTGGTTAAAGTTGTGATCCAAAGAGTGTGCTTAAGAACTCTGGACACCTATAATTGGGGACTTTAGCAAAGCTGAGTCACAATCTGAAAAAGTTTACCCAGTTATGTGTCTGTGGCATTTATGTATCCGATGGTAATATTGGAAGACAAAGTGCTTAGGGCCACGGCCAAGACTCATAAAGTAGCTATGTTCAAGAATCAACATACTAAAATAGGAGAATCAATAACACTATCTGAATTTTGAGTTCATATGCATGCCAATCATTCTAAACTTCAAAGGATGAAGTGAGATGCCAAAACTGTTCAGAAGCAAAAAGCTACTAGTCCCGCTCATCTAATTAGAATTGAGCTTTATGTAAAACTCTGAGATTGCCTCTTGATCTTTGTGCTATCATATTTTGATTATCTAGTTGCTTGGGGACAAGCAACAGTTTAAGTTTGGTGTTGTGATTAGCGCATATTTTATACGCTCTTTAGGGGTATTTTCATATAGTTTTTAATAGGATCTAGCTACTTTTTAGTATATTTTTATTAGTTTTTATGCAAAAATCACATTTCTAGACTTTGCTACGAGTTTGTGTATTTTTCTGTAATTTCAGGTATTTTCTGGCTGAAATTGAGGGACCTGAGCAAAAATCTGATTCAGAGGCTGATAAAGGACTGCTGATGCTGTTGGATTCTGACCTCCCTACACTCGAAATAGAATTTTTGGAGCTACAGAAACTTAAATGGCGGTTCTTAATTGAGTTGGAAAGTAGACATCCAGGGCTTTCTAGCAATATATAATAGTCCATACTTTGTCCGCGTTTAGACGACGCAAACTGGCGTTCAACGCCAGCTTTCTGCCTTATTCTGGCGTCAAACGCCAAAAACAAGTTGCAAGCTAGAGTCAAACGCCAGAAACTGGTGTTCAACTCCAAGGAAGGCCTCTACACGTGAAAGCTTTAATGCTCAGCCCCAACACATACCAAGTGGGCCCCGGAAGTGGATTTCTGTACTATCTATCTTAGTTTACTCATTTTCTGTAAACCTAGGTTACTAGTTGAGTATAAAAACTACTTTTAGAGGTTTATTTTGTACCTCATGACATTTTAGTTCTGAATTTGTATCTTTGATGGCATGAGTCTCTAAACCCCATGGTAGGGGGTGAGGAGCTCTGCTGTGTCTCGATGAATTAATGTAATTATTTCTGCTTTCTATTCAATCATGCTTATTTCTATTCTAAGATATTCATTTCACACTTCAACATGATGAATGTGATGATCCGTGACACTCATAATCATTCTCAACCTATGAACACAAGCCTAACAACCACTTCCGTTCTACCTTAGATTGAATGTATGTCTCTTGGGTTCCTAGCTCACAAGTTTGATTGCCTCTCCTGATAACAGAGCATTCAAATCGTGAGATCAGAGTCTTCGTGGTATAAGCTAGAATTAATTTGTAGCATTCCTGAGATTCGGAAAGTCTAAACCTTGTTTGTGGTATTCCGAGTAGGATCCGGGAAGGGATGATTGTGACGAGCTTCAAACTCATGAATGTTGGGCGTGGTGACAGACGCAAAAGGATCAAGGGATCCTATTCCAACATTAGTGAGAACCAACAGATGATTAGCCATGTACATGGACCCTTTTCACTGAGAGAATGGCTGGTAGCCATTGACAACGATGATCCACCAGCATACAACTTGCCATGGAAGGAAACCTACGTGCGTGAAGTAGAAGACAGTAGGAAAGTAGAAATTCAAAGGACAGAGCATCTCCAAAACTCCAACCCATTCTCCATTACTGCGTAACAAGTATTCATTTCATGCTCTTTCACTTTTCACAATTAAAACTAAGAACCACTATTGATATCCTGACTAAGAATAATAAGATAACCATAGCTTGCTTCAAGCCGGCAATCTCTGTGGGATCGACCCTTACTCACGTAAGATATTACTTGGACGACCCAGTGCACTTGCTGGTTAGTTGTGCGGAATTACATAGTGTGAGTGTAATTTTCATGCACCACTACACACATGACACTGAGCTAAAGCTTACAGGAAAAGAAAATGAAGAAAAGTAATTACCAAGGATAAGTAATAATAAGAGGTCATAGCAGTCTGTTAATTGATGCACAAGAGAGATATTCTATGCCTAAATATAAAAAAGAAGTGAGTTGTTGCATTGTCTGCATAAAACCCCATGAGCTACTAATAATGCCTTGCTGATATGAACACCCTCTTCTGTTTCATTCATTCTTCTTAATAATTCAGTGCTTGCTTGGGGACAAGCAATGTTTAAGTTTGGTGTTGTGATGTCAGGGCATCTTAGGCTAGTTTTACTAGCCTTTTTCTTTGTTTTTGATAGTTTTTATGCACTTTCTTGAGTTATAAGTAAGCCATTTGGGTAGAAATACATGTATTTCTGTATTCATTCAACCATGAGTAATTTGATGCAATTTCATGAGATTTTATGCTATGATTATTTATATGCTGAGATTAATAAAAAGCCTCATGGTTTTAGCATAGCTTTGATGCAATTATTGGTTGATAACAGATAAGGAAAGGCATGGAGGAAGGTTGAAGAAAAGAGACTTTGAGAAGAGAAACAGAACATAAATTTGCTGATATTCACGTTTGAGGATGAATTGAATATCCAACGTTAACCCCAACATGGTGATGAAGAATTCAATTCTGGAGCTAAGGAAATTTTGAGTGACGCGTACGCGTGAAAAAAACAAAAATTGATTTCCGCGCGAAAGCGTGCGTCACGCGCAGCGTGGAATGTCAAAATGACCATTCACGCGTACGGGTGGGTCACGCGTACGCGTCAAAAAATATGATGTTGGGGGTCCAACATTAACTCAAACGTAGCCTCCAACGTCCGTGATGCTCAGCCCATAATTGAAATTGGAAAAAGTGGAATCGACGCGCATGCACCAATACCGCGTACGAGTGCATGATAAAAAAATCAATGCACGCTTAAGCGCACAGTACGCGCATGCGCAACAGTGCCAACGTTGAAGGGAACGTTTGAGGTCCAACGCTGAAGCCAATGTCACCCTTCACTGGTTCAAATTGGAAAATAGAATTCATGCATCCACGTGCAAGTGTAAAATGCACGTACGCGTGGATCGGTGGACGTTGGCCCTCCAACGTTGGGTCAAACGCCAGTGACAGCTGCAGCTTCCCTTTTTGCTGGTTATTTTTACATGGCATTTGAGTCAACGTTGACACTCAAATGTTGACTCAAACTTGAAGCACAAGCATCCAATTCTCACCCAGATCTCTTCTCAAGATCAAAAGCAATCAATTGGAGCCATCTTCGACCCAATCTCAGCAAGGCCAAAACCCCAATTCAAGGCTTGAAGATCAAAAATAGAAAGTGTATAAATAGGAGTTAGTTTTATTTAGGAAGGAGCTTCGATCATTATTTTTAGTTTTACTTTTGGCTCATTTTTAGTTTTTCATCTTTGAATTTGGGGAATTGGGATTAGATCTGAGTTTACTTTTTATTGTTCTTGCTACTACATTTCTTACTTTTCGTTTTGAATCTTGGATTGAGAATTGAAAGATTTCTATTTCATTCTTGATCTGAGATTTCTCCTTTATTGCTTTCATTTACATTTCTCTGCAAGTTCATTTTCTATTGGATCAAGGAAGGAATTGAGATCTAGACTTGTTTTCTAGTCTCATTGATCCCCTGAGATCCTCACTTGTTCTTTTAGATTTTGCAATTTAATCTTCTTGATGTTCTGATTCATATTCTAGTTCTCTGATTGATTGCACTTTGAGTTCTCTTATTTAATTTGAAATTCCAGCCCCAATTCCTTTTACTCTTCCTGCAATTTTACATTTCGTGCACTTTAAGCTTCTACCATTTACATTTCTTGCAATCTAAGTTTCAGCCATTTACATTACTTGTTCTTTAAGATTCAGTTCTTTAATTCTCCTGCACTTTAGTTTATAGTCAATCATCCCTCTCCCTTTTAAATTTCATGCAATTTAGCTTCTGTTGAATACAAATTACTCAAATCAACACTTGTTTGCTTGACTAAATCAACCACCTAACTAAAATTTCTCAATCCTTCAATCCCTGTGGGATCGACCTCACTCATGTGAGTGATTATTACTTGATGCGACACGGTACACTTGCCGGTGAGTTTTGTGTTGGATCGTTTTCCACACATCAGTACCAAAAATGAAAAGAAAAGCAAAAGAAAAAAGTGTAAACAAAAGATTTTTTATATTTTAAAATAATTGAGAAAATAATGTAAATAATAACTAAAAATTTTTTTAAGTTAAGGAAGAGGTTACAAAACTTCAAAGAATAAAGTGATACTTGATAATATGAAATTGGCATTAAGAGTTGGAGTACGTTGCAAAATGATTCATCTTTGTAAAGAAGAAAAAAAAGTATAAATTCAAAATTAAAACTATGGGAAGATCAAAAATATTAAATAGGTAGATTAACAAATTTCACATACGAATATATTAGAACTCAAAATAAAGAGAAACATTAGAAATAGGAAAAACATCAAACAATAAGAAGAACTTAACTTTTTGTTATTATCTTTTGAACTTCTCTCATATTATTATGTTACATTTTAGTATGTTACCCTAAATTTAGCTTGCTAATCAAGATGATTACCAAAATTGACTACTATCTACATCTCACAACTTGGTAACAGAAAGCATAAACAAAAACAACTTAATAAGAATGATGTATTGCACTCAAGCAAGTATGAAACATGCCTTGTTCTGAAAATCAACTGTTTCTTTCTTTCAATTTAAATTGGTAGCTAAGGTTTCATTGAATGATACATGCATCTCCAAATATATGACAATATCTTATATTGGTTGACAATAAGATTCAGCACTATGTCAGGCCAACAGAAATACTACTTTTAGGAAGAAAAAATAATCAGAAAGCATATTTGAAGTTAGCACATTCACATAAGCTTATTAACTCAATATTTTCAGAACCCAAAACTTCACTTGATGAAATTAATAAAATGAAAGCTACCAAAAGTGAAAAGAAAAGCAAAAGAAAAAAGAGTAAACAAAAGTTTTATTATTTTTTAAAATAATTGAAAAAATAATGTAAATAATAACTATATTTTTTAAGACTAATGAAGAAATTACAAAACTTGAAAGAATAAAGTCATACCTGATAAGATGAAATTGAAATTAATATTTGGAGTACGTTGCAAAATAATTGATCCTTGTAAAGAAGAAAACAAAAAGTTTAAATGTAAAATTAAAACCATGGGAAGATAAAAAAAATTAAACAGGTAGATTAACAAATCCCACATACCAATATATTTGAACTCAAAATGAAGAGAAATATTAGAAATAGGAAAAATATCAAATAATAAAAGAACTTAGCTTTTTGTTATTTTCTTTTGAATTTCTCTCATGTTATTATGTTACATTTTAGTATGTTACTTTAAATTTAGCTTGCTAATCAAGATGATTCCCAAAATTAGCTCCTATCCATATCTCACAACCTGGTAACAAAAAGCATAAACAAAAAGAAGTTAACAAGAATGAGATCTTGCAGTCAACCAAATATGAGGCATGCCTTGTTCTGGAAATCAAATGCTTCTTTTTTTCGATTTAAATTGGGAGATAAGGTTTCATTGAATGATACATGCATGTCCAAGACTTCAATTTATGAAATTAACAAAAAGAAAGCTACCAAAACTGAAAAGAAAAGCAAAAGAAAAAATAGTGAACAAAAGATTGCGTTGGGAGTGCAACAATTAGGGAAAAAGCTGAACTTGATTCTTTGGCTTTCAGACGATTTACCTCAACAGCACGTCCCTTGTTAGTTGGACAAAGTATATAGTCTCGATCTATCAAGAGCCGAAGGAAAAGAATAATCTGCAGAGAAACTGCCAGAGATTTTTCTATCGGACGAATCGGAGGCACCAGGAGCCACTGCAGATGACGACAGCTTCGTATGTTGTAGCAGGATATGGGGTTTAATCCTGGAAAAGTTCGGTGGTGAAGTTTGTGGGTTGAGCGAGGTAAGACGCCAGAGAGAGAAGTAGGTGACGTTTGCTTTTTTATTTTTTGTTGGTGATTACTTCTGATCTTGTAAAAGATGGGGAAAAATAAAAGAAGATAAAAATAAAAAATATTTAGATATTTTTTTTTAAAAAAATTACACTGGACTTTATGAAAAATTAATTATTAAAAAAGACTTTTAATATCACAATTGTTAAGAAGGATTAATTTTTTTTAATATTTATGATAATTAAGAAGAAGAACTAAATTTTGGAAAAAATATATCGTTAATTATTTTTTTATTTATTTATGAGTTTTTTATATTAATAAATTTTATTTCTCTTAAAGTTTAAGTAATTTTCACATTTTTTTCATTTCTTTTTTATCGTTAATGAGCTTAAAAAAAGATGAAAAATCACAAAAATCTAAAAAAACAATCAATAAATAATTAATTAATGAAAATTTTACGTGATATAAAAATGATTAACATACAAATTATAAAAATTAAATGAAAAAATAATTAGAAATATATTTATTTTTTTATAGAAAGATTTTGACCTTCTTCTTAAATATGATACATGTTAAAAGAAAAATTAATTGTTGTTAATAATTTTGGTATTAAAAGTCCATTTAATAGGACTTAATTAATAATCTTGAGTTCAAGTAATAAAAATTGACCTTTCTATTCTCAAGTTATTATCCTCTCTTTTTATTTAATTTTTTTTTTTTGTATAATCTTGCGGTAGGATAACATTGAGATATTTTTATCAAATTTTAACCAACTCAACAAAAATTAAAACCAACTAATATTCACCATAATTATAGTTTGAAAAAATTAATACTTACTTTTTAAACACAAGTTCAATTATATATAACCCAAAAAAAACAAAAAGAAATCAAATAACCCCATAAGTGGATTTAAAGAGAATGAATGAAAATGAAACTAATATTTTATTTCATATATTTATAAATAATCAAAAAATAAATAAAATGCATAAATATTAAGAAAATAATGAGTCAAAGTTTTTTAGTTTATTCGAAAATAAAAACCTAAATTAAAAAATTAGGTCAGTTATTTTTAAATGAAAGAATAAAAATGAGGGATGTATGGACAATGAAGCTGCTGGAAAATAATTTAAAATAAAAGAAAAGAAAAAAGAAATAGGAATGAATTTGATTCTAAGTAAAAAGGAGAAAATTGTAATCCAAACATTATGTTTGTTACATGTACCAGAAAAATAACATTAGAATAAAAAAAGTTTTTCTTCAATTTGCAAGAAAGCTTCAGAGCAAGTCTTTCAGAGCAAGTCTTTACAAATAGTTTCGTGGCAGCACTATCCACCAAAACAAACACACAGGGAGAAGTACCATCTTCAATAACAATTTTAATTTTATACCTACATAATGAAAATCAAAAGAGGAAGGCAAACAATAAGAATAATGAAAAGTAAAAAATGTACTTAAAAAGAAAAAATGCAATATTTTTTAAATTTGGTAATCTCAAAAGAGATAAGAAAGAATATTACTTGACAACATGTTCCACAAATGAGCCACATACATGACAATGATACATATCATCATTTTCAACAACAGCATGACTACATACACAAGCATAATACTACCAGTCTGAGTCATCTACAACCTCTTTAATTATACCAATGATATAGAAGACACTAGCCTGACTAATTAATATAAGTAAATATAAAGCTGGTTTTATACAAAATAAAGTTAAATGAGTACAAATGGAATACTAATAATATGAGAAAGTATATACAATTGTACAGGATACATTAAGGATACCTCACTATTTTTCTTTAGATGTTCAATTGTTCTAATAGCTTTCCAATCGAAGCATTCATCCTCAATTTTTGAAACTAGTGAACCATTTTCAGTTGAATTGAGTCTTGAGAATTGATAAGATGCAATTTCAAACCTAAAAGGAAAAGGAAAAGAGAAATAAAGAAATGGTAGCATTCATTAATTCAATTTAATAATAAGAAAAACCATATACATAAATCCAGAAATTATGAATAAGTAATAAGTAACCTGTTTAGAAACTGAACACTCTCATGGATGTCAGAATTGATTAGAATTTTGGATATGTTAATCACGTTTTGCAAGCATACATGATCTAGAAAAAAAGAATTACAATGAATCTACTCTTCAGAAGATACTTATAAATACAAACAAATACTTAAAATAGAATATTATATGGCAACGATTTCCTTTTAACCATCAAACTAACCTCTAAGTACTTTAACTTTAAATGATTGAAGAATAACAACAAGAGGTCTATGGTATTTTTTGAAGGCATATAAATCAATTTTGTGATAGCAATAGCCCAATATATTGCACTTAATTTTCTTCTTGAAAAATTTAAATGCAGTTATAGTAATAAATAAAGGAACACTACAAATACCGATAACTCCTTTAAAAATAAGAAGGCAAAGTATAATTTGAAATCTAAGTAAAGTAACAAACTAAACAAATTAATATCAGATGTCAATTTTCAAATTCGTTAAGAAATACCGATTAGAAAAAACTTAAAGTATGAGGACTTTGATCATTTTTTTCATATGATTCAATCTCCAGTAATGATTCCAATGAAATCTATACATCACAATGAAAAGTATTTTAGTTACTCTAAATAACTGTATAAAAAATTAATCATTTTGTATTAACTAATTATATATATAAGGTAGTACACCAAAGGAGAATTATTTACCTATCAGAAAATCATCATCTGTTTTCTTATGCAAGATTTCATCTATTGAAGAGAAACTTAGTCCTGAATCACTTATATTAAACAAAGAGCCATGAGAATAAGCCAATCAAAATTTATAACTTAGTTAATTGTATTATCACTCTAGTATCAGATTCAAAGGAGTTCACGTCACCTTTGTAGCTATCTATGTTCCAAAGATGAAAATGCAAATGCAAATCAAAGAGCGAAATTTACCACATCCCCATAATCCCATCTTTTCCCTGAAATTTAGTCCAAATTCCAAATACTCCAGAAGCTAGAGCGACACATTAATGCCATAAATGCACTGGTTTTTTCAATTCCATAGAACCAGGCAACCATCAATGAACCAAAATTGTTATAAACGGAAGAGCTGGTGCGATTATGTATATTACATACTACATAAATAAAATTTTTGTTGGGATAGAGAAGAAGGGAAAAACGTGGATTTGAAGGGAAGGGTCTAGAAAAGGACAAGGAAGGAAATTGCAAACCTTCAAAGTCTTGCCGCAACCAAGACAACTACGGGATGATAACGTAGCGACGGCGACATGAACCATCGACCACGAGCAGAGATGAGGCAACCACCGTCATGAGCGATGCTGGCAACTGCGGAACTGGGCGATGTAGAGAAGTAGGAATCTAGGATGAGGCTAGTCCGGCAGTGACATGAGGGTTCTATGAAATGCGACAAGGAACACAGCTTCTGGTCCACCGAAAGTAGTTCGGCAATGGAGAAGGCGGGAGTGGATGGCTGCTTTCTTTTCTCTGATATGGAGGTGAGACTGGGTTTAGGATTTCAGGATCAGTGGGTTATTGATTTGAAAGAATTTGTTTTGTTAATTATTTATTAATGATTATTATTAATATTAATTGTTATACATATTAATATTAATATTAGTAAGAATTTTTTTATTTAATGTTAAAAAATGTATTAATATTAGAAAATTAATAATAAAATATAAAAATGATTGTTAAAAAAATTTGCTAAAATTAGAATTTAATAAATAAAAAAATTATTGAAGAGTATATTAAGAAAAATAATTTACCAATTAAAAAAATAAATATATTTTCGTAAAAATACAATTTAATGAATAAAAAAATAATTTGTTAAAATGTATTTGAATAAATAAACTGAATCTTATAAAATAGGTTGACATTATAATTTATCTTTATATTTAATACAATAAAACAATATCATTAACAAAAATAACCACCACATAAAATAACATTAATAGAAAAACAAAACAAAAAAATTATCAAACTTAAAACACACCATAACTTATATTAATATCTGAATAATAAAAAAAGTAACACCATATCAAAGTAGACTCATAAGATATAAGATATAGCAATCATTTAGGATATTAATTAACACTATAATTAAAAATAAAAATAGCATATTAATTTGACTGTTAACACAAAAAGAAAAAAGATAACCATATAGTTGACATTTGCTTACAGCAATTGTTCACATCTGATATCAAAAAGTACATAGGTTAACCAAGAAGTTCACATTCCTTACATATTTTGAATTTTAGACCATGAAAAACCTAGGGTCCAAAATAGAATACATATCCCAAAACTAACACAAGAAAGTCTCCAATCAGCTGAATAATTACTTTCTAATCACAGAAACCTGAATACATGATATTCTTTCGAAATCCTACTAAATACACATAAATATCCGGATCTAAGTTTATACATTTTCACAAAATCTTTCTATTTAGGACCAATTTTATACTCTCGTTTCTTACCTTTACTTTTCAAGACGTGCATTGCAAAGGTTTCAGCAATCTTTGAGTCCTTAACAATAAACTTCCAATGTTCCGATCCTCCACTATTAAGTAGTAACCTAGCAAACTCATAGGGAATATACTGTGTAAAAAAGGAAAAGTTAGAAATAGTCCATAAAAAATAAAGTAACCAATAAGTATGAAACAATAATTATACAAACTTACAAATCGATCAGCTTTCACATCATACTTAGTCAACCTCTTGCTGTAATGTCTAGCAATATATCTATATATTTCAATGTTAATTTATAGGAAAAATATAAGGAAACTAAAAATGATAACAATGAAAAATGTAAGATAAGCTTATACTGAATATTGTGAAATGAAAATTGATTCGTGAAATCAATACACTTTGAATGTAACAAACTTATCAATCAATTAGGTTATATCAAGAGTGACAAAATAAATAACACATGTAACACCAATCTAATATTAAACCAGAAAAAAAAATCAACATACCCTTTTTTTTGTTATTGATCTCTTCTTGACAGTAGTTTCATTGAAATTGTTCTTCTCAATTCTTTGCACACCAGAACTACAAGTGTAATTAACAAAAAAATTGAACAAATTAAAAAACAATGAAAAAATAGATAGACAATAGAAGAAGCAAATAATAACATTATATTACACAATGAATTATAGATATATTTTGAAATAAATATGTTAATAAATACAGTAATTGAAATACAAGATGTATAAAACTAACAATAATTAAGAATAAAAAAATTGTAAATTCTAACCTTTTCATATTCCCATGGATCCCATTATCTTCTATACCATATGCAACATCATCCAATCCATCAAAGTAATTCAACCCCAACTTATCTTGGATTACTTTTTACAAAGATATACCAATAATACCTTTAATATAGTAAGATGCATAAAAATTCATATAGATTAAATTATTTCGCTTATCCATAGGAGCCACAAAAAATATGCCACTTGTGACATACATTAAACCGATTTTGACCATGCTTTTGAAATTATAGAAAGCAAATAACTTGTCTATCTCATCTGAAGGTATCCATATTTTTTTTCTTGGTTTTTTATTTTAAGCTTGATACAATTATCACAGAGATCAATTAGGACAATTTCATGTTTCAGCTCGGCACCATATCTAGCAATTATTATATTTGGAACCAACACATCATCCTAAAAACAAAAAGAGATTTATCACATACATTAAATTTTTTATCATAAATTTTATTAATTCGGTTATATATAATTTATCTATTGATCACATGGTTATTAAAAAAAAGCCACAAATTATATATTAATCTAAAGTTGTACCCGTTCTTTGTATGCGCGAAATATAATTCTTGATTCTTTATCATTTCTCCAATGCTCTCTTGTGCCAAAGAAACGCCTAAATCAACTCAATTCAGTATGTTTACAACATATATAACAAGAAATCATTAATAGAAAATAAAAACAATATAATCTCGACCTTTTGCGATCATTTCTACATGCAACAAGACTCATTGTAGGAAAATAGTGTGTAAAAAACCCGTTTCAGCTATCTGCAAACAGATACACAAAACAAAAAGACTAAGAGTATTGGTTGAAAATATATAATCCTGTAGACTGGGAAGAATCAGAGAAGGAAAAAAAATAATGATGCATGATAACAAAAAGAGTAACCAGGTATAAATCTTAAGATATTGCACAATCTTTAGTTACAAAGGTTTTGACTAATGAGCTGCCTAATAGTTCCAAATTAGTATCTTTTGTTTGTTAATAGAACATGTTGTCAAGAAGGGTTATCATGACAGATAATCAAATACAATGTATTCTATAAAGTCATCGATATGGTCAACAATATAACTAAAGTGGCTCTAGAACCTTGAAACTTTCTCCTACCTTTAGGATGATTTTATTTAGTGTTAAAAATGTATTAAATTATTTGTTCAATATTTTTTCTTTTTGAATACAATATAGTAATACCAAATTAGTGAATTTCACACGGCCAATACAACCTTAGTGAAACAGAATTAATCAACTTGGTAAAAAAAATTATTAAAGAAATATCTTTTTGTTATTATCTTTTGAACTCCTCTCATCTTATTATGTTACATTTTAGTATGTTACCTTAAATCTAGCTTGATAATCAAGATGATTACTAAAATTAGCTCATATCCACATCTCACAATCTGGTAACAAAAAGCATAAAAAAAAGTTAATAAGAATGAGATGTTGCACTCAACCAAGTATGAGACATGCCTTGTTTTGGAAATCAAATATTTCTTTCTTTCTTTTTAAATTGGGAGCAAAGTTTTCCTTGAATGATACATGCATATCCAAATATATGACGATATCTTATATTGGTTCACATTAAGATTCAGCAACATGTCAGACCAATAGAAATGCTACTTTTAGGAAGAAAATAATCAGAATGGATACTTGAACTTAGCACATTCACATAAACTTATTAACTCAATATTTTTAGAACCCAAAACCTTACTTGATGAAATTACCGAAAGAAAAACTACCAAAAATGAAAATAATATCAAAAGAAAAAAGAGTGAACAAAAGATTGTGTTAGGAGTGCAACGGTTAGGGCAAAAGCTTAACTTGTTCTTCAGTTTTTAGACGATTTACCTCATCATCACGTCTCTTGTTAATTGGATGAAGTATATAGTCTCGATCTCTCAAGAGCCAAAGGAAAAGGACTATCCGCCAAGAAACTGCAGGAGATTTGTCTGTTGAACGAATCAAAGGTGTCGGGAGACCTTACAGATGACGATAGCTTTGTATATTATAGGAGGATATGGGGTTTAACCCTGGAAAAGTTGGGTGGTGGGGTTTCTGGGTTGAGTGAGGTGAAACGCCAGAGAGAGATTTAAAATAAATTACACTAAAGAATTGTTATGAAAAATTAATTATTAGAAAAGACAACTAATTACACAATTATTAAGAAGGACTAAATTTTTGTTAATATTTATGATAGCTAAAAAAAGAACTAAATATTGAGAAAAATATATTATTATATAATTTTTATTTATTTCTAAGTTTTTTATATCAGTAAATTTTATTTCTCCCAAAGTTTAAGTAATTTTCACAATTTTTTCATTTTTTTGCTATTGATAATAAAATGATGGAAAATCACAGAAAATAAATAAATAAATAAATAAATAATGAAAATGTTAGTTAATATTAAAAAGATTAACATAAAAATTATGAAAAATAACTAAAAAAATAATTAAGAATATATTTATTTTTTATAAAAAATTTGGTCCTTCCTATTAAATACGATACATGCTAAAAGAAAAATTAATTATTGTTAATAATTTTGGCATTAAAAGTCCTTTTTAATAATTAAATCTTCCTAATAATCCTTTAAAGTAATTTTTCATTTTTTTTATATCTACCGGATGAATAATTTTTATAACATAAAAAAAGGTAAACTTGATCTAGATAATAATTGTTTATATGTACTCTAGAATAAAGTTTCTAATTAACCCACAAACAAAAAAAAAAGAATTAAATATATGAATTATTTAATTAACCAAACAAAAGCAACATCCACTGTTAATAACTATCACAAAGAAAAAAATCAAGAACGCAGCAATTAATTTGAATAAATTGGTAACCATGAGGAAAGTGAACTCGTATTTACAGCACAAAAAAATCAAAAAAATTAACCTGGAAAAATAACAACTAACGTTAAGACTTAAACTGAAGAAGAAATGAAGAGGAGGCTCGATGATAACCTAAGCGACACCGGATAAGAACAGCGACAATCTAAACGCCAGTGGGGACCTATTCTTTCGGCGATGGAGAGATCTACGGAGGGAGTTATGCCAGAGAGGGAGTGATGCAAAGGGGGAACAACCCATCTTGATGCCAAGAACAGCATAACATGGATAAACAAAGATGGACAGGGAATAACCCATGCGCTATGTGAAAGTCATACTGCAAGGGGAACAGCACCACTGCCTACAGCAGAGTACATCGCGTATGCAAAGAGGCGCGTGGGGGGAGAGAAAAGAGAATGGTAGGGCTCAGGTCTCCGTAAAGAAGGAGAAAGTGATGAGGAACATGAGTTCTGATGTTTCAGTGAGGAGCGAATAAGATAATTAAACCAAAATAAAGCAATACTAAATATTCCAGCATTATTATAGTGGATAAGATTAATTTAATATTATTATAATTAAAAGGAAATAAAACCAGCAACAATGAAGGTTAACATTATATTTAAATTTCAATTTCAAATGTTATGAATTTTTAAATGAACACAAGATATATATTTTTTTAATAACAATTAAATTTAATCTTAGGTTGAATACATTTAAAAATGGCAATGAAAACCATTTTATTAACCACGATTTATATCTTTTTGGCCGATTATCTTTTTTTGGGTACTGATTAACAATTAATTAATTATTGCACCAATTCATTTCAAATTGGTAAAATAAACGCATATTTTCTTTTCTTGTAATTAAAAAAAAATTTATTAAATATATAGATATCATAGTTATATCCACATTAGAATTCAAAACATACTAACATTGTATTACAAATCAAATAATATTTTAAAGTAGTATCTGAACATATTAAACTAAAAAGCATGCATATCCTCCACATCCTCATGATCGCTTCCACATTGGCTGAAAGCATCTTCAACTTCAGGTATAGAATCAACCAGAACATGAATCTGAACAAATTATAAACACTATACACAAGACCTTATGCTCATTCATTTCAGCAGCAGCCTCAAAAACATTAATAACGGAGGCATCATCCCAAATTTATTGAATAATATACACTGATCGATTCATCTCATAATCCACATGCCTAGCATCAACCATGAATACAACTTTTTTGTGCAAAAGACTTGAAATGAGTTTCAATGGAACAACTTTGCAATAAGATCCCTAAGAAAAAAAAGAAAAACAAAATAGTTAACAAATAGCATAATAATAATTTATGTTTTCCTTAGGAATGTCAAAAGATACAAACTAACTATATCTATATCTATATACTAATTAAAACCACAATTACATGATAACCTGATTCAACTCTGGGTGATTATCCAAAAAACTCGAGCATCTTGTCTTTATTATTTGCACAACCTCCCGATCTTTAAGAACAAATATATTGTTGCCATTTGTATGAGACACTACAATCTTTAAGCAGAATCTTGAAAGCCGTGAGAAAATAAGGAAAATTTTAGTAAACATTGAAATAATAATTAGTTACCAAAACAGAATAAAATTAAAGAACAAAAACACCTTGGGATAGCATCAATGCATTGAAGCTGACATAGATCACATGATAAAATATTTTTATTAGCTGACACAAGAGAACCACATAAACAAGTTAAGAACCACCACTTATGATTCTTCAAAACAGATGATATAGTTCCCAGAATAAAAATGAAACCACCCTACCAGCAAAGAAAAAATGATTACAGCATTTCAAATTTCAAATAATTTACAAAACTTTCATTTACTAACTTTTCAGGGTATCATATAACAAGAATAACAAAATTGAATGCTCTAAGAGATTTTATTGGAAATGAGGAAAAGAATATACATTCTCAGCATCAGAATAGCAGTGATTGGGTGAAATAAGATCAGTAATAATATCTTCAATAGTTTCTGATTGAATAGAATTATCACACACTACTTGAGTCTTGTAATCTTTCCCAGTTGCATACTGCAAATAGGTATCATAGATTGGTGGAAAAATGGGACCGTGAAGGCTTACCTGGGATAATTTGGTTAGAATAACTATCTAATGCATTGATTGACAAAAAATTTTTAAAAAAAATGCATGAACATGCTCTAAAATAGGGTGAGGAATCATACATTAATATAATCATCGGTTGCAGCTGGTTTCAGATTATGACTAAAGACATTTACAATTTTAAAGCACTTGGAGTAATCTCGATGAACTGTAGAATGAATTTCAACCTTAAAAATTTTCTCCACTCCAACAACATCATCAAACATATGTGAAGAATATGACTGACGGACCTTAGGAGATTAATATAAAAATATCAAGAAACTTGAACACAAAAAAAAAATATAATAAAGATTAAATGAGGTTCACTATGAAAGAGTTCATACTGAAAACACATTAGGATCAATAGGAAATTTTTCTTCTATCATGAGAAATGCTTCAGAACTGGTTTTTCCAAATAGTTTTGTTGCCACATTATCAAGCAGAACAAACAAAACAGCACACCCACCATCGTGAATCTTTACCCGAATCCCATATCTAACACAATTAACAACTAAGAATTACAACTAAAACTAAGAAATCTTCTTAACAACACAAAGAGTTGTGCATAACAAAGAACTAAAAAAAATACAAAAGATTGATACTTAATCTATTCCATAATAGAGTTACATATGAAGCTTACTTGACCATAACATGTTCAATACATGAACCACAAGAATCACAAACGTAGAGATCCTCATGCTCAACAATGGCATGACCACATATGCATGAGTAGTACCACCAATCTGGTTCATCCATAACTTCCTTAATTGTCCCAATAACGAAGTAATAAGCACCCTGTAAAATTTTAAAAACAATGATATACTATAGAATAATGATTAACAAACTAGATTACGAAAACTGACACACATGTTTAATAAATTCAAGTTTAAATATTAAATGGAGAGTTTGCCAATCTAAAATAGTACCCCGTTATCTGCATGAAGATCTTGAATATTACTGATCTCTTTGGGATTGAAATAATCATCATCAACTTTAGAAACTAAGTGTCCAAGCTCATTGGTCATAAGTATTGACAATCCATAACTGGCAACATTAAATCTACATACAAGATACAATAACTAATCTTTATAATACAAAATATATACCAAGGTTGCGAGAACCGGACCGGTCAATGAACCGGTGAGGTTACTGATTCAATGGTTCAATGGTTTGATTGGGGTTCAACCGGAGTTCAACCGGTTTAATTAAATATTAAATAAAATTATTAAAAAAGCTAAAAATAATTTTAAATATATTAATTTAATAAAAAACCGTTAAAAAACCGACCGGTTCGACCGGTTTACCGGTTTACCGGTTTACCGGCCGGTTCGACCGGTTTTTTACCGGTTTTTTGCTAGCCGGTTTTTGAGCTTACCCGGACCGGTTAACTGACCGGTTCCCGGTTTTCCGGTTGAACCGGCCGGTCCGGTCCGGTTTTCAGAACCATGATATATACATAAATACATGAATACCAACAAAATAAGCATAGCAGATTGTAGCTTTACAATTTTTTTATCACAATTAACCTGCTTTGGAACTCAACAGACTCAGAAATGTCGGGATTCATGAATAACCTAGAGACATTCATCACATTCTGTAGGATTATCCCACCTACATGCAAGAATCCTATTCTATTAACCTTAAATCATATTTAAATTAAAAGGTTAAAAAATAGAAAAGTAACTATTAGAGTAAAAATTCACTGTATATGTCTGAAACTAACCTTCAATTGCTTTGATTTTTAAGGACTCAAGAACAATCAGCAGAGATCTTGGATACTTTTGTAAGTTATCATATTCCAACAGATCACAAGCATTTCCAAACACATTGCATTGTACCTTTTTTCTAAACAAATAAGTTTCAAAAGATCAAAAGAACTATATATTTATTGTTATAAACATAAAGGCTGGAACAAAAAAATAGAATTAATAGAAGATAACTAATGATATGGGAGAAAGTGAGAGAGATAATACCTATCAGAAAAAACTTCTAGCACAACTGCTTTGATCATCTTGCCATATGATGCTACATCTCTTTCTTTTCGAACACCAGTAATGATCCCAACAAATTCTAATAATTTGATTGAAACATATACAAATTTGAATCAGAAACCACACTTTTTAAAACATAATACTATGTTTCTAAGAGGGAAGAGCAAGAAACTTGTACGAACCAATGAGGAAATCGTCGTCCTTTATCCTTTGATCAATTTCATCTATTAATGTAAAACACAAACTCGAATGAGGTATCTTTACAGATACCACAGAAACAACAGAGGTCTTGTATTGGAACAAAAGTCTGAATTGATGTTTCGCCACTCTGTTCAAACCAGTGTTTGGTACAACTGTAAACTAGGTCATCAAGTACACATCTCCTTCAGTTAGAGACACAGCAAAATTTGGTATAAGCTGTTCTCTAATGGTTGCTTGGATCTTGTGTAACTGCAGTTGAAAAAAATGCTTTATATTTTGAGTTATTTAACTTATTTAGGTATCCAAACACCATAAAGACATTTGATTAAAAAAATAAAACAACAAAAAGATATCATTTTGCAACAAAAAAATTCCTTTATGCATATTAAAAAAAAGTTGCAACAACTTAAAGAAATGCTAACATCAAATAAACCTGACCTTCTTATCCGTTAACACCATATGCAACAGATTTTGAGATCGATCAAAAGCAGGATTCTTGTGATACCACAACTTCACAACTTTAACATGCACTTTCCATTATTCTCTCCATGGAATGATTTTCTCCACCAGATCAACACGGTTATTTATTTCCAACATATATAGAATAAGAACACAAAAAGGAGAAAATATGGAGAGAAAAATTCAGAACTAAGATGAGAAGATAAATAGATGAGTTGGAGTTATAAACTCCTAAAGTTAACAAACGCTAAAACTTACAATGTAAGCCTCACATATGGGACAGAGATAGACTAATAGGAATATATAGACTAATATGGTTACACACATAATTTAGGAAGATATCACAAGTAACCAAATTCTCATGGGAAAAGAGCAAAAATAGTATGGGAAGAGGCCTCTTCCAAATTACCAAATACCTAACACATATAGTTGATTTGACAATTAACAATAAAGCAAAAACAAAATTTTATCAGTCAACTATACCTACCACTATAGTTAACTTCAGTCTAATAGGTTTGAATATTGGAAGAGAACAGGAAACAGAGAAAACACATCACACTGTACTCAATACTGGAAAAACCAAAATTATTAAAAAAATATATAACATACATAATATATAATTTATAATCAGCAAACCCCCCAACAAAAAAAATTATTTCACACTAACATCAAGAGCACAAAGGTATGAGAGAACCATTGATTTACAAAAACAAGTAACAATTACGATGATTAAATCAGAAACCAAACAATTCAAAATTAAAGGATGAATACAAAAAAAAGTTACAATTAACACAAAAATATAAAACTGGAAAAGGAATCAAGGAAGGGATTGAAAAGCAGAAGAATGGAACGATAGCTCACATATACCTCTTGAATGGCAGTGGCAACGTGTTCTATCCAAAACGGAGAAATCGAGATGAAGAATGAAGTATGATGGAGACAGAGAGAGGCACGTTGGGGAGAAGGAACAGAGGCGACGAATCGAACAAGACCCTCATGGTGGGATCGAATAAAATCGCGGATGTACCCATAGCTTCTGTGCATGTGGCCAACGCCGAGGAGAGAAGCGAAAGGATCAGTTGAGGCTAAAACTGGGGTGGCGACATGTTGGGCCGGATGGAGATTGGGTTAGGGATGGAGGAGATGGGAATGAGCTAATAACATGGTTTACCAATCCCTAATCAAGTGAAACTGATGAGTTATGTAAAATATTTAGAATAACTCAGATTATCTCACTTTAATTACGTTTATGGTTGAATTGAGATGATTATATTAAAAAAATCCTTCAACCAAGTGTTTTTAAACTGATAGTAAAAAAATTATCAATACTTTTAGATATTTAATTTTTTAATTTTACACGGATTCAATCTATTAAAAAAACAATTTGAATTGATTTTTTTAAGAAACAAAAATTTTGTTCATCTGTTTAAAAATATACGTTTTAAATAAAAAAATAAAAAGAACAAAATCAATTGAGATCTGGATAAATTCACAAAAACTAAATTTGAAATACTAACAATATATTTTCTTTCTTTTTTTTGGAAAAACAATATTAGATTTAAAAAAGCAAATAATCAAGTTTTTTAATAAAATTAAATATTTCCAAAAAGACATAGTCAAGTAACTTTTTTATATTGGATAAAATAACTGTATTTAAAAAATTGCTTTTTAAACGAAAAAAAAGAAATCAAAGAAAAATATGAAAATATGAAAATATGAACCATCAATTCTATTCACTAAAAAAGAGGGTGTCTTAAATAAGCACAACAATGATGTACTTATATAATATGCCATATTTATATAGACCATCATATTATATTACATAGAAATCAAAGGTTAATATAAAAGAAGAACATTGATAGACTCTAATAAATACCATATTCAAAATTTATTAATTAACTACTTTTGTTAAAGATATTATTATATAATATAATTTTTCATCAAAATATTTTAGAAATATAATTCATTTAAAATATTAGATATAATACATAAAAATATTAATTTTTTCATTTTTTTCAACTCTTTTTAAAAAAATAGAATAAATAATGTAATTCTAAATAGATATCTATCACATTATGTATTTGAAAAATTATTAGATATTTCCTGAAAAAATAGAACACGATATTCCATGGTACTATCAGGTTGTCCAGAGTATTCACAATTTAGTTGATTTTGGAGTACTGATGATTGATTGTTAGTTGTTTGAGATATCTTGTACAAAAAAATAATACAAAAAAAGTTTTGGTTATTATGCTTTTCTAATACAAAGAATTTGTGTCAAATTTAAGAGTGAAATAATATTAAATTCGTCTAAAATTTTTTTGAACTAAAATAAAATATTTAAAATATTAGAGATCAAATTAGAATTTGGCTTAAATATTAAGACTAAAATAATAATAAAAAAATAGAAGACGGAAGGGACCAAGAAAAATTGATACATATAACCTGGATGATCATTTTTAAATAATTATGATTGATGATATTTTTTTTAACGGGTAATTATTAAATTATTTTTTAATAAATTTTTACATGTTCAATTATTAAAAATTAAATTAAAAAGGTACATTGTAACTTCTATTTTCTTATTTCTTACAAATTATGTAAATACGTGCCAAGAAAAATTGATATATGATATTATAAAAAAGTTACTACTAATATATATTATTTAAATATATATTTTAGAAATAACAAAAATAAATAAAATCTTATAGATAGAGTCTAATCCAGATTAAAATCAAATTTTTTTATGATAGATTAAAATTAAATTTGTATTGGTATCATCTGATTTTTGTTTTTATAAAAAGAAAAATAATTATTTTTTATTAATAAAATGCTCATATTTTATTTTTAAAATATTTCTTATTTTTATTTATTTATATTATGATAAAATTTACCAATTACAATATTAGATGAACACTGAGAGAGTGACAAGTGATATTCCTATTATATTACCGTAAATAAGATTCTTTTTTATGTATTTCACGATCACGAAAAAAATTTTCCTTCCATGAATATAAAACATGGCTAACCCAACAAAATAGCTTGGTTTTAAACGTTACTCCTTCAAGCAGCTACCTTTCATTGCACAGGAAAATATTACACATTTTTTCAAATATTATATAATAATTAATTTTGTTAAATTAATATTATAAATACTATTTTGAATAAAGTGTATGTTTACAAATATATGAATAAAAAATTATGTTATATAATAATATATTTTTAATAAAGGTAACTATTAATAAAACTTTCATTATTTAATTTTAAAAACTTAGGTTGTTATATATGTATATACTAATATATTCTATATTTATAAAATTTATCAATACTCTTCTTTCATAACATCCTTTGATTTTCATTTAATAAATTTTAATGGTTCATAAAAGATGGTGCATCTAATGCTCATAAAATGGTTGAGATAATTTTAGACATACCCTAAAAAAGATGTCCCTCTTTAAAGAAAACGTAGACCAAAATAAAACTATAAACTACACATATAAGATTGAAAAATATAACAAAAAATTACATTATATCTTATAAAAAAACTTCCTTAAATACAACATTTTCAGTCGTGGTAGGATCTAATCCTTCATCACAAAATAAAATCTTAAGACCATTTCTGTTCCCAACTCGGGAAAGAGCTACATAAAGTTGACCGTGACAAACCGACTATTGATAATGTATGACCCTGCTTTTATTGATTGTCATTGCAAATGACAAAGAAACCGGAAATTGTCGGCATTGGAATTTAAATGGTATAACCGTATCACTGGGAACCAAATTCATTCTGGTGATAAAAACTTTATCCCCAACATTGCTACCAGAAATAATATCTGCACCGATCACATTTGTCCCTAGATCTCGCACAATAAGTCGAGTCCCATTACACAAACCCCCAGTTGGATCAATATTCCTCAACAAAATAATAGGCACGCCTATTTTCAACTTCAACGAATGATTAGGTAGACCAGAACACCTAATCTGATTCAAGAATTCAACATTTATCCAATCAACATCAACATCAAAATAGGCATCACTACCACATATCGAATCAGCACTGAGATAATTTTTCTCCTCACTGGGCAATAAGTCAACTATATAATTATTTATCTCTTCAACATTCTCGATAGTCGGAGCCAGTATCGCCCTATCCTGAAAAAAACTTGGATCACGAAAATTCTGAACCAAATTCAAATAGATTGTATTTATGATATCTTCCACTGGATTTTCCAAAACATGAATGATTAGATCAGAAGGAATATCAACAAAATGTTTTTCATTGACCACAGTTCCACATTGACCTTCACCGATTTAAAGTATCCAATCTAAAAATGACCTTAACTCCTGAGTAGTTGATTGTTCCAATCCACTTGCTAACCTCATATTTTTTGTTAATTGCAAAACTTCGCAATATTTCCAGAGGACAGAAGAATTTATGGAAGCCATCACAATCTCAACACGAGAACTTTTTGGAATAACTGGCAAGACCTGCCTGAAATTACCACCAAGAATGACCACCTTCCCACCAAAAGGTAAATCTTTATTCCTATCAGAGACCAAAACCATTATATCACATAACGTCCTATCGAGCACTTCAAATGCTAATTTGTTAGTCATTGGTGCCTCATCCCAAATAATCAAATCAGCCAATCGGACTACCTCAGCTTTTTGGACTATCTTTCTTGATCCGACAAATAGTATCTTCAGTAAGCTCAACAGGAATATTGAACCTAGAATGCGCCATCTTACTACCAGGTAATAATAGAGAAGCAATGCTTATAACAATCTTTTTCTCATATCGCAATCTAGCTGACAAAACTCTGTATAAAAAAGTTTTTCCAGTGCCACCAAACCCGTACACAAAAAAGACTCCGTGCCTCTTATTCGAAACACAATCAATAATTTTATCGTAGACCACCCTCTGTTCTTCATTTACCTTTAAGATATTTACATCGTGCTCACAAGTCAAAGAAACAGCATCATACTGCAACTCACGCAACAGCATCAAATTGCTAAATTGTGAGACTAAGGAGTTATTAGGGACCGGCATGTCAGCATAATTTCTCAATGATTTCCCATTATGCTGCAATAGTTTCTCAATCTCCAACAAACAAAATGTTTGCAACTCTTCCTAACTCATGGTTTGTGTGTGCCTGCTTGTCATATAATAAATTCATCATGAACAAAATTCTTACCGGGATATTGCAGCTCATGTCTTATGCGATAAAGAATATCATCAGACAAATAAGCCCAAATTTGTTCCCAGACTGACAGAGGTCTTCCCATGGAATCGGATAGCAACAATATCACAAAAAGCCTCCTTAGCCATGCAGCTGACGCTAACTCGACAACTTCCTTAATAGTAGAAACAAACTCGTTATCATCTATCAAGAATCCCATGGCGAAACATGCCTCTTGAAATGTATCATAAGTAACACCATTCACGGTTCTTATACTTTAAAACTGGTACAACCTCTCTGCACATTCAAAAGCATCCGCATATAGAAAAGTTCACCAGATGAGGGAGGAGCGAAACTCAATCTTCCAATTGAGAATCCCCTCTGTCTTGGCTTCCACTCCCTACTATTCGAACAATAGACAAATTTTCCTAGATATTCAACATATGTTAAAGACCGGCCCTCAGGAATCGCCTGTTGGCCATCATCCAACCCGTAAACATTGTCACTAAATTTTTGTTGCGCAGATAAACATGAGTAGTGATATCAGCATCATCGAATACAACATGTTGCTGGTTCGGCAAATGAAAAGTTAACCTCTGTACTGATGGCCATCTATGATGAATATCATAAGTAAAAATTCTCCACAAGGATTCAGACGGTGATAAATAACGACAATTGTAATACTGTTCGATCTCATCAGCCACCTGAGAAGATTAACCAACATGATATGTTTCTCCAATAGTTGCAGTTACCCGATCTAGACCCTTATTGACATACTTAAAAAGATACTCAATGACATTTGACTTGTTACAGAACTCAAGATTTATGTGAGCTTGATATTTCATTAACAGCAGTGGATTATAGGGCACAAGAAATCTGTTGTCATTGGTCAACGAATCTTTTCGGATAAAATTTTGAACACTTACCATTTTTCATGCAAGGAGAACTTGGTCTAAGTCGACCGTAGGGATCATGGATCATGTACTTGGTGACGGCATTATAAAGAGCTGGAAATTTGATGGGATTCGATAGCTCGACACAAATGAATTCATCAACAATTTCAATACTTTGTAAGTTACTTTTCCCGTTATGCCAAAGTAACATGTGTGCATGTGGTAGACCTCTTTTTTGGAACTCAATAGTATACATACCTAAAAAATACAAAAACATCCTAAAGAAGCCAAACAAATACATGTCCGAAGACAACAAATAGAAATTAAAATGCTAAGCGAGAAACAACATACATGCATTAAGTGGACCAAAAAACACACCTTCCTTAAGATCACTTAAGAGGCATTTCAACTTAGCATGAAAGACACGACAAGAGATATCAGGATGATCAGCGATGGGAATTTGCTCTCGCTCTGTGAATGATTAAAATTCAGGCCAATTTGGATTACACGTAATAGTGAGGAATAAATCTGGATAACCAAAATGTTTACAAATTGTCATGGCATCCTGACAACGATTAAACATATAATGTCTACCACCAGTGAAGGAAGTAGGAAAAATGACTCGTTTACCAATTGAAGAAGCTTCGTCATCACCACAACGCATAGCCTCATCTATTCCTTGAAGGACTTCTCCTCTAATTGTACTGCTCTTCATTCTAATCTCATACAACCTTTGGGACTCAATCATGGTGAAACAATCAACAACAAATTGTTGAAATAATTGCCTACACTTGTGAATAATTCCATATTCATGCTCCCTAATCTGCAGATGAAAATAGATGAATTCCCTGAGAGAAACTGGCCGGTGCACGAAATTGTGATCTCAATGGCACCAACAACTTGGTACGCACAATTGTAATATCACTCTTTTTCACAACTTCGCACAACTAACCAGCAAGTACACTGGGTCGTCCACGTAATAAACCTTACGTGAGTAAGGGTCGATCCCACGGAGATTGTCGGCTTGAAGCAAGCTATGGTCACCTTGTAAATCTCAGTCAGGCGGATTAATATGGTTATGGAGTTTTGATAATTAAAATATAAAAAAACATAAAATAAAGATAGAGATACTTATGTAAATCATTGGTGGGAATTTCAGATAAGTGTATGGAGATGCCTCATTCCTTTTGAATCTCTGCTTTCTGGTATGCGAAATTGTGATCAATACTTTTCACAACTCAAATAATCCCCGGTAATGAAACCAAAAACTTGGTGTTCACTACTATGGCATAAACACAACTTCGCACAACTAACCAGCAAGTGTACTGGGTCGTCCAAGTAATAAACCTTACGCGAGTAAGGGTCGATCCCACAGAGATTGTTGGTATGAAGCAAGCTATGGTCACCTTGTAAATCTTAGTCAGGCAAACTCAAATGGGTATGGTGATAAACGCATA
>NC_029778.3:40168916-40169163 GCF_000817695.3 Arachis duranensis
TGAATGCCGCCATCAGTTCTAGCCTATACCACGAAGACTCTGATCTCACGGAATGGCTGGCTCGCTTGTCAGGCGAGCACTCGGTTGTCAGGCGATCAACCATGCATCGTGTATCAGGAATCCAAGAGATATTCACCCAATCGAAGGTAGAACGGAGGTGGTTGTGAGTCACACGTTCATGGGTGAGAATGATGATGAGTGTCACGGATCATCACATTCATCAAGTTGAAGAACAAGTGATATCTTA
>NC_029778.3:40169398-40200209 GCF_000817695.3 Arachis duranensis
TCTGTCAATACAATAGTAAAAGGTCCTACTTATAGAGAACTAGTAACCTAGGGTGTACAGAGATGAGTAAATGACATAAAAATCCACTTCCGGGCCCACTTGGTGTTTGCTTGGGCTGAGCATTGAAGCATTTTCGTGTAGAGACTCTCCTTGGAGTTAAACGCCAGCTTTTATGCCAGTTTGGGCGTAAAACACACAAACTCATAGTAAAGTCCAGAAAAGTGAATTTTAACTAAAAACTAATAAAAATATACTAAAAACTAACTAGATCATACCAAAAACATACTAAAAACAATGCCAAAAAGCGTACAAATTATCCGCTCATCACTTTCCTATTGCCTTCTTCCAATCCTTCACACTCCTTTTCATGGCAAGCTGTTTGTAGGGGTATCACCATTGTCAATGGCTACCGTCCATCCTCTCAGTGAAAATGGTCCAGCTACCAGTTACGTAGGGCTAATCATCTGTCGGTTTTCAATCGTGTATGAATAGGATTTACTATTCTTTTGCGTCTGTCACCATGCCCTACAGTCACAAGTTTGAAGCTCGTTACAGTCATCCCATCCCAGATCCTACTCGGAATACCACAGACAAGGTTTAGACTTTCCGGGTCTCAAGAATGCTGCCAATTGATTCTATCTTATACCATGAAGACTCGGATCGCAAGGAATTGAAGGCTCTGTTGTCAGGAGAGGCAATCAAACGCATGGACCAGGAATCCAAGAGATACACATTCTAGCTTGTTTTCATGTAGAACGGAAGTGGTTGTCAATCACACGTTCATAAGTGAGATGGTGATGAGCGTCACATAATCATCACATTCATCATGTTCTTGTGTGCGAATGAATATCTTAGAATAAGAATAAGCATGAATTGAATAGAAAACAGTAGTACTTTGCATTAATACTCGAGGAACAGCAGAGCTCCACACCTTAATCTATGGTGTGTAGAAACTCCACCGTTGAAAATACATAAGAACAAGGTCTAGGCATGGCCGAGAGGCCAGCCTCCAAAACGTGATCAAATGATCAAAAGATAATCCAAAGATGTCTAATACAATAGTAAAAGGTACTATTTATACTAAACTAGTTACTAGGGTTACAGAATTAAGTAAATGATGCAGAAATCCACATCCGGGCCCAATTGGTGTGTGCTTGGGCTGAGCATTGAAGCTTTCACGTGTTTAAACGCCAGTTTGTAACTTGTTTCTGGCATTTAACTCTGCTTTGCAACTTGTTTTTGGCGTTTAACACCAGAATAGGGCAGAAAGCTGGCGTTAAACGCCCATTTGCGTTATCTAAACTTTGGAAAAGTATGGACTATTATATATTGATAGAAAGCCCTGGATGTCTACTCTCCAACGCAGTTGAGAGCGCACCATTTGGACTCCTGTAGCTCCAAAAATTCCATTTTGAGTGCAGGAAGGTCAGAATCCAACAGCATCAGCAGTCCTTTGTCAGCCTCTGAATCAGATTTTTGCTCAGGTCCCTCAATTTCAGCCAGAAAATACCTGAAATCACAGAAAAATACACAAACTCATAGTAAAGTCCAGAAATGTGAATTTTTCTTAAAAACTAATAAAAATATACTAAAAACTAACTAAATCATACTAAAAACTATATAAAAATAATGCCAAAAAGCGTATAAATTATCCGCTCATCAGAAACCCTTGTTCTCCTTCTGGGAACATATCCATCCTATTGACCTCGATAAGGAATATTCAGCTGGTAACCATCCTCACCATATGTAAACAACAATGGATACTGTAAGGGCCAATACAGAGCATGAGTTTCATAGATACGTTGAAACTGACCAGTAGTAGATTGAACAATAATGTCACGACCATGATCCGACGAATCAAAATCTCCAACAATCAAAGCAGCAACTTCATCACAAGAGGGAGCACTGTAACTTCTTCGATCAACCTTCCTATGCGAATACAACTTCAAAGAGAAAATCTCAGATGGATGACACTGATAGAATTCTCTAACTCTTCGAAATGACTGTGTTATAACATTATGAGTATCGATCATTTGCAACAACTCAGTTATCAATTCTTTATCCATCTCAGATGTTTGCCTAAAACAAATATACATTAACCACAAAAATATATTTAAGAACTACACAGAATACAAGTATCATATATGTTGATACATCATTATTAATCAAAAATGATTAATAACGCATTATAAGGGGAATAAAACATAATATAACTATGCAATGACAGCTATAAACCTATTTTTCAATACAAATAACATGAAAACATTAGGGAAATACAATAAAAAAACTAAACAACAAAATTTCAAACACACATACCCAAAGATTCCCTGCCTATGCATTATCTCATGCTGAGTGTCGTATATATATAATTGCACAAATTTAGGCTTCTGACCAGGATCTGGGAGCAAACTTCCAATCCGATGATAATTTTGACCAGTTATTATAAAATGCGCTGGACCACTCCCATCATTCACTGAATCCAGTACTTTAACACCAAGAGACGTGAAGGCAAATATACTGTTATAAGATCGAATATTTTTTTGGAAATACAAACTCTTGCTATGTGATGACAAGTCATCTTATGGTAACTTTTCAAGCATTTTTCACTTGTTTCATTAGGTTTTATGCAGTTTCTTACACTATAAGTAAGTGATTTGGAGTGAATTTTTATGGTTATGTTAAACCAATCAACCATCATTTAATTGACACAAAATCATAGGGTTTAAGCTAGAATTAGTTGATTTTATGAATGATTCAAAAACCTTGTGAATTTGGTGATACTTTGATATGCTTGTTTGGTTGCTTGTAGGTGAAGAAATGGTGAAGAAAAGAAAGAACCATGAAAGCGTGCCTTACCAAAGCGTGGCCCATTGCCATAAAAGCGTAGCACTCAAGGAACAAGGCCAGTGCTTAAGGAATGTAAAAGCAGGTAGCGCTCAAAGAGTGAGCGGAGCGTTCAAAGAATGAATGCTAGTGGAGAGGCCAAGTGCTCACACAAGGGTTCGAAGAGGAAGCAAGGCCAAGCATAGTGCTCGAACGTCCCAACGGAGTGCTAAACAATAGTGCTCTAACAAGGCCAGCATTCAATTGAAGTGAGCGCTACATTCAAACATTTGAACGTTTTCGTGGTCTTTATGTAAAGAAAGCTAGGCGCAACACTCACAAAATGGGGCAACTAAGGATCGAAAAGGGGGCAAGGCGCTACAAGGCACCAGCGCTCAAATGAAGAGAGCACTACGTTCACTTGAGGCAATGTTTTCGTGGCCCTCATAAAGAAAAGCAAAGCACAAGGGAAGCAAGAGCGCGACATTCACACACTTAACTGAGCGCTATGGGAAAAGAGGAAATTATCACAAAGAGAGGCAATGACCAAGGCTCGAAGGGGGAACACAAGGAGCTAGTGAGCGCTCAGTTCACTAACCAAACGGAGCGCTCCACTGTAGCTAGCACCCTTGGTCCATTTTCAATCAAATGCCATCTTGGATCTACTTCTTCACCAATTTGAAAAGCCCACTCCAAGTTCTGAAAATCAAAAATAAAAAGTGTATAAATAGGAGTTAATTCGATTTGTAAAGGACTCTTTAGCTCATTTTTTTTAGTTTTCACTTTTAATTCCATTTGTCTTTGAATTTGGGATTTTGGGAATTGGATCTAGCTTTCTGTTTTCATTTTCTTTTCTTCTGCAACTTCTATTGTCTGTTCTTGGATTTTGAATTAAAATTGAAGAGCTCTATTGATTCTAAATCTGGGAATCATCTTTTGCTCTTCTTCTTAATTATTCTAAGAATTGGATCTGAGTTTAGTTTTCTGTTTTCATTTTCTTCTTCTGCAAATACTTTTCTATTTGATCAAGAGAGTAATTGAGATCTAGATCTGCTATCTAATCTCATTTCTCTTCTTCGATCTTTAATTCCTCCTTAGGATTTCATAAGTGATTCAAGTTTTCTTGCTGTTTTTTTTATTCTTCAAGAAATTTTACAATTCTGTTGGCTACTGAGCTGAATTTCTTTATCTCAGAGCTCTCTGATCTTCTTTAACTTGCAATTTCTTGTTAAATTCTGAATCCCAGTACCCAAATCCTTTTACTCTTCAAGCAATTTACATTTCTCAGCAATTTAGATTCAGTAATTTACATTTCTTACACTTTATGTTTCTGCAATTTATATTTCTTGCAATTTAAGTTTCGTCTCATTTACTTTCTTGCACTCTAAGTTTCATGCAATTTACTCTTTCTGCACTTTAGATTCTGTCAATTTCCCCTCTCCCTTTCATTTACATGCGATTTAGCTTCTGTTAATCAAAATTCACTCAAATTATCAAATATTTGCTTAACTAAATTCATCACCTAACTAAAATTGCTCAATCCATCAATCTCTATGGGATCGACTTCACTCTTGTGAGTAATTACTACTTGATGCGACCCGGTACACTTGCCGATGAGTTTGTGTGGAATCGTTTTTCTCTCATCAAGTTTTTGGCGCCGTTGTCGGGGATTGATTTAGATTGACAATGATTAAGTAGGGTGATAATCTAGATTAAGCACTTTTTCTTTTCTTTTTCTTTGTTTCTAACAAGCACACTAACTGTTTGAATTTTTGTTTAAGCTAACCATAACCTCACTCTAGCAGTAAAGTGAATTGCTCTTGTTTTCTGGTTTTCTGTGTGTTTCTTGTTGTTTAGGTTATATGACAGAAGCAAGGAGAGAGGTCTCACCTCTGGTGATCATGATGAGAGGACTCTTCGAAGATTGAGAAGGGAAGCCGGAGGAAAGGGGGTCATTGCTGAAGAAGCTTCTGAAGAAAAATACCAAGAAATGGAGGAGAATCTAATAAATCCACCAGTGGGAGTAGCCAACAATAATGGTTAACCCCAGAGGAGAGTCTTGGCTTCTTATACTTTTCCTAATCCAAGGCACTGTGGGAGTAGCATCCTTACTCCCAATGTCAATGCAAACAATTTTGAATTGAAAACCAACACTTATCCACCTTTCTGATGATATGTGACACAGTAAAAACCAATGGTGTGCATCCTGACATTTACAAATTGTTGCTGTTTCCATTTTCCTTAAGAGACAAAGCTACTTAATGGTTGGAGTCATTTCCAAGAGATAACATCAACAATTGGGAAGATCTAGTGAACAAGTTCTTAGTCAAGTTCTATCCTCCCCAAAGGATCATCAGACTCAAAACATAGGTCCAAACATTCACTCAGATGGATGGAGGGTCATTATATGAGGCATAGGAGAGATACAAAGCTCTAATCAGGAAGTGCCCACCAGAAATGTTCAGTGAATGGGATAGAAGCGCTTGATTACTCTGCTGGAGGCTCAGTACAACTCATGAAGACAACTGAGGAGGCTCAAAATCTCATTGACACTGTAACAAACAACCAATACTTCTATAGTCATCAGAGGCAATGCCAACCAACTCAAAGGAAATGTGTATTGGAGCTTGAAGGTGTGGACACTATTTTAGCTCAAAATAAGGTGATGCAACAACAAATCCAGCAACAAATGGAGATGATGGCTAAGAGGATTGATGGCCTCCATGTTGCAGCAGTGAATACAAGTCAACCATCAGCCACATAGGGAAAAAATAAAGAAAACCAAGAAGATCAACAGCAGGAACAAGTTCAATATATGCACAACCAAGGTTCTGGATCAAATGACTTCCATAGAGATACTTACAACCATTCCTGGAGAAACCACCCAAACATGAGATGGGGAGACAATCAAAACCAGAAATCATGGCAAAAAAAACTCAAATCAAAATAACCCCAGAAACAAAAACCACCAAAACCATCAAAATACTAACCAAAACCAGTACAGAAAACCACAAAACAACCAACCTCAACCCAACCACTATCCACCCAACAATTCATTCACTAACCAAAATAACTATCATCCACCCTCAACCACATCCTATAACCAACCACAACCACCTTCAAAGTCTCAAAGGATCTCCAACTTGGAGATACTGATGAAAAAGATGATGAAGCATCAGGAGATGACCAGCAAGAATCATGAAGCCTCAATGAGAAACTTGGAAAGGTAAATTGGTCAATTGTCCAAGAAAGCAGTAATTGAAAGACCAACTAGTTCACTCCCAAGTGATACCATTCCTAATCCTAAAGAAGAATGCAAGGTAATCCAATTGAGGAGTGAAAAAACTTTGGTGAATGATAAAGAGGCCACCAAAAAGCCAACAGAGGATAACAAGACCAGCAGTAAAGAGCAAGTGACAATTGAAGAAAAGAACCAAGAAAGGCTCAAGGAAAAAGAAGAACCTCAAACTTCAAAGAAGGGGAAGCAAATCATGGAGGAGCCATCACAAGAACGGAGGAAGTTAGTGAAGACTTATACCCCTCCTTTGCCATACCCTCAAAGGTTTAATAAGGAGATCAAAGACCAACAATTCCCTAAGTTCTTAGAGGTATACAAGAAGCTAGAGATCAATATTTCACTTGCTGAATATCTAGAACAAATGCCTCTATATGTAAAATTCCTCAAAGAGCTCATCAACAAGAAAAGGAGTTGGAATGAGAAGGAGACGGTAATTCTAACACAAGAATGCAGTGCTATCATCCAAAGAGGCCTTCCTCCAAAGCTCAAAGATCCAGGAAGCTTCATCCTATCCTGCACTATAGGTAATAGAACATTGGATAAAGCTCTCTGTGACTTAGGAGCTAGCATCAATTTGATGCCCCTCTCACTAATGAAGAAGCTTGCAATAGAGGAAGTCAAGCTTACCAGGATGTCACTCCAAATGGCTGACAGATCACTCAAGATACCAAATAGGGTTGTGGAAAATTTATTAGTGAAGATTGGAGAGTTCATTTTCTCTGCTGACTTTGTTATCCTAGACATGGAAGAAGAGGGACAGTTCAATTATATTGGGACGTCCTTTCTTAGCAACAGCAAGAGCCATCATTGATGTGGAGGAAGGGGAGATGACACTCAGGGTGCATGATGAAAAGATGATCATCAATGTCTTCAAAGCCATGCAATACCCTCTTGAGAAGCAAAGGCATATGAGAGTGGAGATGATAGAAGAAGTGGAGGAGGAGCTACTGGAAGATGACAACCAGGAGGAACAAGAAGAGGAAATAGGGGTCGAACAAGAGTTCATAGAAGAGGGAGTGGTGGAGATCGCCATTAAAGTCAAGGAAAAGGAGAAGCCAAAATAAGAGTTAAAGCCTCTTCCCCCTCATCTCAAATACCTGTTTCTTGGAGAAGAAGAGGCCCTGCCAGTGATCATAAACTCCTCCTTGAACATGGAAGAAGAAACAAAACTGATTGAAGTGTTAAAAGCTCACAAGACAGCCTTGGGTTGGACAATTGAGGATATCAAAGGCAACAGCCCTGCCATTTGTATGCATAAAATTCTATTGGATGAAGATTTAAAGCCTGTGGTTCAACCCCAAAGAAGACTTAACGAACCATGAAGGAGGTGGTTCAAAAAAAAGTGATGAAGCTATGGAATGCTGGGATAATCTTTCCAACCTCTGACAGCTCATGGGTGAGTCCAGTTCAAGTTGTACCAAAGAAGGGAGGAATGACAGTCATCTCCAATGAGATGAATGAGTTAATTCCTACAAGGACAGTGACTGGATGGGGATGTGCATAGATTATAGAAGACTGAATGATACTACAAGAAAGATCACTTCCCTCTCCCCTTCATTGATCAGATGTTGGAAAGATTGGCAGGCCATGCTTATTGTTGCTTCCTGAATGGGTATTCCGGGTATAATCAAATAGTGGTGGATCCCAAAGACCAAGAAAAGACCTCCTTCACATGTCCATGTAGAGTTTTTGCCTACAGAAGGATGCCATTTGGGCTATGCAATGCCCCAACCACCTTTCAAAGGTGTATGCTTTCCATTTTCTCTGACATGGTGGAAAAATTTTTAGAATTATTCATGCATGATTTTTCTATCTTTGGCAATTCATTTAACACTTGCTTGCATCATTTAACTCTTGTTTTGAAAAGATGCCAAGAAACTAACCTGGTATTGAATTGGGAGAAATGCCATTTCATGGTTCTTGAAGGGATAGTTCTTGGGCATAAAGTTTAAAGCAAAGGTATAGAAGTTGACAAAGCTAAAATAGAAATCATTGAAAAGCTTCCTATACCTGTTAATGTGAAAGCAGTAAGGAGTTTTCTTGGGCATTCTGGTTTTTACAGGAGGTTCATCAAAGATTTTTCAAAAATAGCAAAACCATTGAGCAATTTGCTAATGATTGATAGTCATTTCATCTTTGATGACAATTGCTAGCATGGCTTTGAAAATTTAAAGAAAAAACTCATTATAGCACCAATTATCACACCTCCTAATTGGGAATTACCTTTTGAACTTATGTGTGATGCAAGTGACTTTGCAATTGGTGCTGTATTGGGGCAAAAGAAAGACAAGCTGCACCATGTTATATATTATGCTAGCAAGGTGTTAAATGAAGCACAGAAAAATTATACCACCACTAAGAAAGAGCTTTTGGCAATTGTATATGCATTTGATAAATTTAGACAATACTTGATTGGTTCAAAGGTTATAGTGTATACTGATCATGCTGCTCTCAAGTATCTAATGTCTAAACAGGATTCAAACCAAGGCTTATTAGGTGGGTGCTGCTGCTACAAGAGTTTGATATTGAAGTGAGAGATAGGAAAGGGGTTGAAAACCAAGTAGCAGACCATTTGTCAAAAATATCACAAGAAGCTAATCAAGCTCCATATTCAGTGAATGAAAGCTTTCCAGATGAACACCTCCTACAAATCCAACAAGCTCCATGGTTTGCAAACATTGCAAACTACAAGGTTGGAAGGAAGATCCCTCAAGAATTCACCAAGCAACAAGTGAAGAAGCTGCACAATGAAGCCAAGAAGTTCCTATGGGATGAACCATTCTTATTTAAGAGGTGTCCAAATGGAATGATTAGAAAATGTGTTCCTGAGAGTGAAATAAGGGACATACTATGGCATTGTCATGGTTCAGCTTATGGTGGACACTTTGGACCAGAAAGAACAGTAGCCAAAGTACTTCAAAATGGATTTTATTGGCCAACCATCTTCAAAGATGCTAGAGAGTTTGTTCATCAATACAATGAGTGCCAAAGAGCTGGAGGACTAACAAGAAGGAATGAGATGCCTCAGAACTACATCTTAGAAGTAGAACTCTTTGATCTATGGGGAATAGATTTTATGGGCCCCTTTCCATCCTTATATTCATTCAAATACATACTTGTAGCAGTAGAATATGTCTCGAAGTGGGTGGAAGCTGATGAGATTTACAAGATTACCATAGCTTGCTTCATGCCAACAATCTCCGTGGGATCGACCCTTACTCACGTAAGGTTTATTACTTGGACGACCCAGTGCACTTGCTGGTTAGTTGTGCGGAGTTGTGACAAAGTGTGATTCACGTTTGAGAGCACCAAGTCATTGGAGCCATTGTTGATGATCACAATTTTGTGCACCAAGTTTTTGGCGCCGTTGCCGAGGATTGTTCGAGTTTGGACAACTGACGGTTCATCTTGTTACTCAGATTAGGTGATTTTCTTCTTGTCTTATTTTCAAAAAAAAAAAAGTTTTCAAAAATCTTTCAAAAATTTTTTCTTTGTTTTCGTTTTTCAAAAAAATAAATTTTCGGAAAAAAATCCAAAAAAATTAATAAAATCATAAAAACCAAAAATATTTTTGTGTTTCTTGTTTAAGTCTAGTGTTAATTTTTAAGTTTGGTGTCAATTGCATGTTTTTAAAAATTATGCATTTTTCAAAAATTCATGCATGTGTTTTTCATATGCATTTTTGCATTCATAGTGTCTAGGCATTAAAAATTTCTAAGTTTGGTGTCTTGCATGTTTTTTATTTTCTTGAAAATTTTTCAAAAATAAGTCTTGATGTTCATCTTGATCTTCAAAGTGTTCTTGGTGTTCATCTTGACATTCATAGTGTTCTTGCATGCATCATGTGTTTTGATTCATAATTTTCATATTGTGGGCCATTTTTATTGTTTTTCTCTCTCTTCATTAAAAATTCAAAAATAAAAAAATTTTATCTTTTCCTTACTTTGCTCATAAATTTCGAAAATTTGGGTTGACTTAGTCAAAAATTTTTAAAACTTAGCTATTTTTTATAAGTCAAGTCAAATTTTCAAATTTAAAAATTTTATCTTTCCAAAATCTTTTTCAAAAATCAAATCTTTTTCATTTTTCTTATTAATTTTTGAAAATATTTAAAAAAAATTTTCAAAATCTTTTTCTTAATTTTATTTCAAATTTTTGAAACTTTACTAACAATTAATGTGATTGATTCAAAAATTTGAACTTTGTTCCTTTCTTGTTAAGAAACGTTCAATCTTTAAATTCTAGAATCATATCTTTTAGTTTCTTATTAGTCAAGTAATCAATTTTGATTTTAAAAATCAAATCTTTTTTAAAATATCTTTTCCATCAAATCTTTTTAATTAAATCTTTTTCAATCATATCTTTTTATCTTTTTCAAAAATATTTGATTTCAAAATATCTTTTCTAACTTCTTATCTTCTCAAAATTGATTTTCAAATCTTTTTCAACTAACTAATTGACTTTTTGTTTGTTTCTTATCTTTTTCAAAACAACCTAACTACTTTTCCCTCTCTAATTTTTGAAAATCACTTCCCTATTTTTCAAAATTTTCTTAATTAACTAATTGTTTCATATTTTAATTTTAATTTTATTTCTTCCTTTAATTTTCGAAAATCACTAACTTATTTTTCAAAATTAATTTTCGAAAACTCCTCTCTCTCTTCTTCTTCTATTTATTTATTTATTTACTAACACTTCTCTTCATCTCAAGAATTCGAACCTATTTTCCCCCTTGTGTTTGGATTCTTAACTCTTTTCCTTCTTTTATCCCTTTCTTCTTCTACTAACATAAAGGAATCTCTCTACTATGGTAAAGAAGATCCCTATTATTATTTTCTGTTCCCTTCTTTTTCATATGAGCAGGAGCAAGGATAAGAATATTCTTGTTGAAACAGATCCTGAACCTGAAAGGACTCTGAAGAGGAAACTAAGAGAAGCTAAATTACAACAATCCAGAGATAACCTTACAGAAATTTTTGAAAAAGAAGAGGAGATGGCAGCCGAAAATAATAATGCAAGGAGAATGCTTGGAGATTATACTACACCTACTTCCAAGTTTGATGGAAGAAGCATCTCAATCCATACTGTTCATACCCTGGGTTGAGCTATCCGACCCGGGATGATTGGATATAAAGCGACCGACCTCTTCAGGTCAGACTATCCGATCTTTTCTTAAAGAGCTCGGCCAAATCGACAGAAGAGCCCAGTAAAGGGCCCAAATAGAGGAGCACGACCCAAATCCTAAGGCGGCCTAAGCCTATAGAGATAAAGGCGGTTCCGTTGAAAGATACGTTGACCTCAACTCAAAGCTAAAGATAAAGATAAAATAACTAACTTATCTTATCCAAAGGTCACATCTCACCATTATAAATACACTGGAGCACCCAGATATAACTCATACTCTGATTCTACATAAACCTGCTTAATACCCTTGCTAACTTAAGCATCGGAGTCCCTTACAAGTATCCCCCACCCTTCAGTGACAAAGGATCAGCAGTACATTCAGTCCAACAAGTCGGACGCACCAGCTCCAACCGCTATTCACCAGCCGGACACATCGGTTTCGACCAGCACAGAAGATCTCGTCCGAGATTGACCTACCGTTTTAGGTAACCTTCGGAACATTGGCGCCGTTGCCGGGGAACCTAGAAGTCATCCCATCACCATGGTGTACGACCATGACAATGACCACGATTCAGGTCTGGAGGATCGGACACCGCACAAAAACGCGGATGACACGCTACAAACCACTCCGGAAACCAACAAAGACAAAGACTCACCAAATTCAGGGGAAATAGAAGCGCTTCTGGATCGCCTAAAACAACTGGAAAAAGAAACCCAACAACAACGAGAAATTGGAAGAGATCTCCAAAGAGAGGTGCGGCGACGTCGGGAGTTGGAAGAAAAACTACAGCAATTGGAAGCCGATCTCAAATCAAAAGCCCCCCGGGCTAATCTCGAGGAAAATTCACGCAAAGAGCAAGACCCGTTCACCAGGGAAATCTTGAAAACCAAATTTCCAAAAGACTTCAAACTCCCGGACATGACACTGTATGATGGCACCACGGATCCCAACCACCACCTCAGCAACTTCAGAAGTAGAATGTACCTTACTGACGCCCCAGATGTTGTTCGCTGCAAGGCTTTTCCAACAACTCTCACAAAGACAGTGATCTGATGGTTCGACAACCTACCCCCGAAGTCCATCTCAAGCTTTGATAAGTTAGCTAAAAAATTCCTAGCTAGATTTTCCATTCAGAAAGATAAAGCCAAGCACGCCCCCAGTTTACTAGGGATCAAACAAGGAGATCGGGAGAGCCTCCGCAACTACATGGAGAGATTCAACAAAATATGCATGGACATACAAAGTTTACCAACGGAGGCCGCCATCATGGGACTCATCAATGGCCTACGAGAGGGACCTTTCAGCCAATCTATATCAAAAAAGTACCCGACCTCCTTAGACGAAGTGCAAGAGCGAGCAGAAAAGTATATCAACATGGAGGAAAACGCTCGGTTAGGAGAAACCTCAAAATCGGGGGCCTCCTACCGAGACAAAGACAAGGAATCCAAAAGAAAAAAAGATCAACAAGGGGAGAAAATCAAAAAATACCATAACTACACCCCTCTCAGGGCATCCCTGGTCGAGATATACAAAGAAGTCTGCCATATAGAAAAAATCTCCCTAGCACAACCACTCAAAGGCAAACAGGGAGGAGGAAACCAAAAGGAATATTGTGAATACCATCGAGTCCGAGCACACTCCACAAACGAATGCTTCGACCTAAAAAACATCATTGAAAAATTGGTGAGAGAAGGAAAATTAGATCGATTCCTGGCCACCCGAGAGGATGATCAAAGAAAGAGACGAAGGGATGAAGATACCGACCGAACTAAACGATCACCTCGGACACCGGAAAGACATGTCCACATGATACATGGCGGATTTACAGCAGGTGGGACCTCCAAAACCTCTCGCAAAAGATATCTCAAAGAAGTATATCATGTCGAGGGAGAGGAGGAAGCCCTCAACATCCCAGCAATAACATTCACTAAGGAGGACGCATCCGGAATCATTACAGGACACGACGATCCCATGGTTATCACCATCATATTAGCAAATGCCAACCTACACCGCACCTTGATAGACCAAGGTTGTTCTGCCGACATCTTATTCAAGACAGCCGTTGATAAACTCGGCTTAGAAGAAAAAAAACTTAAGGCATATCCAAACAGTCTGTTGGGGCTAGGAGATACCCCGGTGCGACCACTAGGATACATACCGCTACATACAACCTTCGGAAAAGGAAACCAATCCAGGACTCTCAAAATAGACTACCTCATAGTCGATGTAAGTTCAGCTTACAATGCTCTCATAGGTCAGACAACACTCAACCAACTCGGTGCAATAGTCTCGACCCCACACCTATGTATGAAATTCCCAACTCCAAAAGGGATAGCCACGATAAAAGCAGACCAGAAGATGGCACGTCGCTGTTATAACGAAAGCCTAAATCTCAGAGGCAAAGGTGAAGAATTTCACACAATCGAGCTAGGCGGAGTTCAATGACGAGAAGAACTTCATCCCCAGCCAGAGGGCGAGATAGAAAAGATTCAGATCGGAGACACCTCGGAAAAAACAACTAATATCGGCACAATCCTAAAAGGAGATTTAAAATAATTACTAATACAATTCTTGCGAGATAACATCGACCTATTCGCATGGAAAGCTGCAGACATGCCAGGTATCGACCCTAAGCTAATGTGTCACAAGTTGGCGGTCTACCCAAGATCTCGACTGGTGCAGCAGAGACGAAGAAAACTTGGGCCAGAATGATCCCAAGCTGTGGAAGAGCAAGTACAAGCACTCCTGGAAGCAGGATTCATAAGAGAAGTCAAATACCCATTATGGCTAGCCAACATTGTCTTGATGAAAAAATCAAATAGGAAGTGGCGAATGTGCACCGATTACACCGATCTCAACAAAGCTTGTCCAAAGGATCCATATCCACTCCCGAGTATTGACGCTCTGGTAGATGCTTCCTCCGGATACAAATATCTCTCGTTTATGGACGCATACTCGGGATACAATCAAATCCTCATGTATCCACCAGATCAAGAAAAGACCTCGTTCCTAACACCAAAAGCAAACTACTGCTACATTGTAATGCCTTTCGGTCTCAAGAACGCAGGAGCTACTTACCAAAGGCTAATTAATAAAGTCTTCTCAGATCACATCGGAAAGATCATGGAAGTCTACGTGGACGACATGCTAATTAAAACACAAAGTGAAGAGACATTATTGTCTGACCTAGCCCAAGTGTTCGACACCATTAGGAAGCATGATATGCGACTCAATCCAGAAAAATGCACCTTTGCGATAGAAGCAGGCAAATTCTTAGGTTTTATGCTCACACAAAGAGGAATTGAAGCAAATCCAGATAAATGCCAGGCCATACTCAACATGAAGAGCCCAACCTGCATCAAAGAAGTACAACAACTCAACGGGAGATTAGCTGCCTATCCCGATTCTTAGCAGGAGCCACGATAAGATCCCTCCCCTTTTATGCTACTTTAAGAATGGGAAAACACTTCGAATGGATGACAGAATGCGAACAAGCCTTCTAAGACTTTAAGAAGTTCTTAGGACAGCCACCTATCCTATCCCGACCAGGAGAAGGAGAACCACTCATATTATATCTCGCAGTAGGAAGTAGGGCAGTAGCGTCAGCACTGGTCAGAGAAGACGAAAACGGACAACAACTCGTCTACTTCATTAGCAAAGCACTACAGGGATCCGAGCTGAACTATTAGAAAATAGAAAAATTTGCCTATACTCTCGTTCTAACATCTCGACGACTCCGCCCTTACTTCCAGGCCCACACCGTTAAAGTTCAAACTAACCAGCCCTTAAAAGGAATATTGCAGAAAACAGATTTAGCAGGAAGAATTCTATAATGGGCAGTCGATCTGTCAGAGTTTGACCTCCAATATGAAGCTCAGACGGCCATCAAATCACAATACCTGGCCGACTTTATCGCAGAATTCATAGATGCCCTGGAAACCCCACATAAAGTGGAATCTCTATGTGGACGGATCTTCAAATAAAACGGGAAGCGACGCAAGAGTGATAATAGAAAGCAACCAGGGAACCCAAGTTGAGCTCTCCCTCAAGTTCGAATTCCCGGCTTCAAATAACCAGGCGAAATACGAAGCATTGCTAGCTGGTTTGAAATTGGCTGAAGAGGTGGGAGCTCGAAAACTTAACATTTACAACGATTTGCAAGTGGTCACATCACAAATAATAGGGAGCTACGAAGCCAAAGATCCCACTATGAAAAAGTATTTGGATAAGACCAAGGAACAGCTCGGACAAATCGGGAAATACAAGATCTGCCACATACCCCGTGAGCAAAATGCCCGAGCTGACGCACTCTCAAAACTAGCCAGCACCAAACCAGGGGGCAACAATAGAAGCCTCATCCAGGAAATGTTACATAACCCATCAATCTCGGAAGCAGAAAAAGTCCTAACCATAATAGGCCAGGACCAAGGATGGATGATCCCCATAATCAACTACCTTAAAACAGGAACGCTCCCCACAGAACAAAAGGAAGCAAAGAGGCTAAAAATGGAGGCATAGTACTACACCATCATAAACAACATCCTGTACAAAAGAGGGATCTCGGTACCATTACTAAAATGCGTGCCGACCTCCCACACCAGGGAAGTGTAAGAAGAGGTACACGGCGGCATTTGTGGCAATCATCTCGGAGCACGGGCTCTCGCCAAAAAGATACTTCGGGCAGGGTTTTATTGGCCAACCTTACAGAAAGAATCTACAGAATTTGTAAAGACATGTCCACCATGTCAGAAACATGCCAACTTCCACATCGCCCCACCAGAAGAACTCATTAGCGTGACTTCGCCTTGGCCGTTCGCAAAATGGGGACTCAACCTTCTCGGTCCCTTTCCCTAGGGATCAGGGCAAGTTAAATTCCTCATAGTAGGGGTAGATTACTTTACAAAATGGATCGAGGCAGAACCCCTAGCCAATGCCACCGCCCAAAGAAGCCAAAAATTCTTATATAGAAACATTGTCACGAGGTTCGGAGTCCCATATTCAATAACCACAGACAATGGCACCCAATTCACAGACGCAGGCTTTAGAAAATTAGTAGCCGACTTGAATATAAAGCACCAGTACACCTCTATCGAACATCCACAAGCCAATGGACAGGCCGAAGCCGCCAACAAAGTCATATTGGCAGGGTTAAAATGAAGACTGCAAGATGCAAAGGGAGCCTGGGCAGAGGAGCTTCCACAGGTTCTATGGGCATATCGAACGATGCCACATTCCACCACAAAGGAATCCCCTTTCTGATTAGCATACGGAATGGAGGCAATGATTCCAGTAGAAATTGAAGAAGGATCGCATAGAGTAGTCCATTATAATGAGGGAGCAAACTCCCAACTTCAGAGGGAAGAACTCGACCTACTACCTGAAATCCAGGAAAGAGCTCGGATCAGAGAAGAAGCTCTAAAACGTTGAATGGCTTCCAAATATAATCAAAGGGTAGTACCAAGAAGTTTTGCTGAGAACGATCTCATCTTAATCCAAAACGACATTGGAACAACTCGGCTCGGAGAAGGAAAGCTGGAAGCAAACTGGAAAGGACCCTACCGAGTCATAGAAGTACTTGGGAAGGGCTACTACCGACTGTCCGAACTCGATGGATGAGAGCTTCCCAGATCATGGCACGCCTGTAACCTAAGAAGGTACTACAGCTAGAAAAGGCAACTGATCTCACTAGCGAATGTGCTCTTTTTCCTAAAAAGGTTTTTTAATGAGGCACCATGTTGAGATCTAGGTCATGCCCGACTTAAAGGGATAAGAAAATTCCCACATGTATATATTTGCATTTTTTCTTTGAATAAAGTTTATTTAGATATTCTACAAAGAATCCAAGATGCATTAATCTGAAGTATTCATCGTCCGATTATAAAGCGACTGGTCGGCAGAAAGTGAAAAATAATTTCACTACACGACCACGATAAAGATAAATCGTTCGATAAAGGTGAAAATGCGATTCACCCAAAGGACGATCTAAAGATGCCAACCACTTTCTACAAATCGGCGAAGGTGAACACAGAATAATGTAAGAAGTTATCGAAAGCAATCCAAAAAAGAACCTGACGAGGTCTTACGGATCGCTAAAATAATAACTTAAGGACTGGTCGAACGTTAAGAAGTCGAACGAAGTCAACCCAAGTTATAAGTAAACCCTGGAAAGAGGTCTGGCCAACCCTATTAAAGAGGATTACTTTAACTTAGAAGGGCTTGACCTAACAAAGTCAGCCCAAAAATAAAAAGGTTATAAAAGTAATCCCTGAAAGAGACCTGACAAAGGTCCAAGAAAGAGGATTACAAAAATAACCTAGAAAGAGATCGACCTAACAAAGTCGATCTCCTACAAAACAAGTTATAAAAGTAATCCCTGAAAGAGACCTGACAAAGGTCCAAGAAAGAGAATTACAAAAATAACTTGGAAAGAGGTCGACCTAACGAAGTTGATCTCCTACAAACAAGTTATAAAAGTAATCCCTGAAAGAGACCTGACAAAGGTCCAAGAAAGAGGATTACAAAAAGTTATAAAAGTAATCCCTGAAAGAGACCTGACAAAGGTCCAAAAAAGAGGATTACAAAAATAACTTAGAAGAGGACCAACGCAAAGGAATCGGTCACAAATACAGAAAACCGAGAAACAAGTTGGATCTATATAATCACAGCCTCAAAGGATCCGAGATACAAGCAATAAAATGAAATAATCCAAGGAGGTCGAGCTGCAAGATTTCAACATCAGCAGAAAACAGAAAAAGATGCCAAGTCAAAAAACTACTTCCTTTTTCTACAGAGTTATAAAGGCCTTGAAAGGCCACCAAAACCTACTATCAAAAAGATAGCAAGCTATTGTTTGTCTTTCAAAATAAAAAAGTTGCTAGATAAGCAACTAAGAAATGTCAGCAATTAAATAAAAAGTTTCGAAAGCCCACAAGCCGGGCCAACTACATCCAGCAAAAGATCAACAAACATCAGGGTTTTTCTTGGCAGCATCAGGACAAGGAGAAGGAGGGCGAGTCTGAATGGGCACAGCATCTACAGTTCCATCCTCCCGATTCAGAATCTAACAATCCGAATCAGAAGCAACCGGAGGAACAAAAGAAATCGGCACTTTGGTAGAGGACACAGGGGAGGAGCAACCTCATCATCATCACCCACATCATCAGGGACAATCTTGCCATCCCTGACAACATTATCCAGGCTAAAGAAGGTGAGATCGGCCTCGGTAGCAATAACTCAAACTTGCTCCTTCAAGTTCTCGTAAGCAACAGTCACGCTGCCAACGAGATGACCTTGGAGCTCAGCATAGTTTTCCCGGGCATTGTCGAGCTCCCCCCCTCAGGCGCATCCTCTCCCGATAAGATGTAATGTAACTCTCCTTATGCATCATGGCTGTGTCCTCAGCCATCCTCAAAGGAGCAGCCAGTGCTTGAGAACTCGCCTTCTCGTTCTCTAAGTCCTTCTCCAGCTTGGCCACCTTCACCTCAAGTTCCTCCTTCAGCCCCCTCATCCAGTCGAACTCTTGTTTTGCCTCCTCCATAAATACTTTGGTGGCATGGAGAGGGAGATTCTGAGCAGTCCGATGTATAGCAGCCGACATATATGCCATCTTTACATGATTTCGGGCCATAAACTCCAGATGATGGAGAATGGACACATTGTCCATGGAGATGGTACCATAGGGCCCGATTTGTTGATCTACAAACTCAATGGCATTGAAATCAGGGGCATTGAGGTCAAATGGCTCAGCCATCTTTTGCTTCTTACTTGGAGGGGCAGCAGATGGAGCGGCAGAAGTAGGGTGAGGATCCACCAAGCGGACCCGAGGTGTTGGAATCACCTTCTTCACCCCGGGGGAACTCGGCACTAATGGCTTCTCGCGCACTTGGGAGGACCCCTCCCCAGCCGCCTTGGCAGCAATATTTCTGGTAGCAGTCGCCTTCTGTGCCCTCTTAAAAGCTTTCATAGATTCGTTATTCTTCATTGCCTCTGCAAATAAAACAGAAAGTTAAGCTACAAGTCCCCGAGTCAGAAAGATAGCTACAAGCAACATAAACAGATAATAAAGGAAACACAAGATACCCAGTTCAGTTTGAAGAAGAGAAGGATTGGTTAGAAATTTCTTTGTATCAAGATGGGGAGGTTGACCCCAGCGTTCTTCCAAAACAGTAACAAAGGCTCGCTCAGCCTCATCCAACATTTCCCAAGAATACCTGGAGACCCTTACGTCTTTTTGCCATTCCAAGGGAAAGGCAGGCACATCATTTTCATCCAGGAAAAAGGGCCAAGTTCCTTCAACAGCTCGGACCTTGAAAAAGTAGTTTTTAAAATCGCGGAATGATTCGTCAAACATGGAAAATACCTTCTTTCCCTGGGTGGAACAAAAGGAGACCCAAGTTGCCTTCTTTTTCACCACTCTGGGCTTAGTCAAGACAAACAAGTAGAAAAAGAGAGATTGGGAAGCAGGAATACCAAAACGATTGCACAACAATTGGAAAATTTTTATGAAACCCCAAGAATTGGGGTGAAGTTGGGAGGGGGCAACATTACAAGACCATAACAAGTCGGTTTTAAATTGAGTAAAAGGAAGGGTAATACCCAGCTGACCAAAGAAAAAATCATAAGTATAAAAGAAAGGGCGACCATCAACAACCCGAGTTGAAAAGCAGACTCTCTCGTCAGAAGAGGGAGGGACAAGTTCATAATTCTTCTCATCACCAGACTTACTACAAACACTATGAAACTGCCTAAGCTGAGCACAAAACTCAGAATCAACCAGCGAGACACACATGAGAACCATAGAGTCCACCCAATCGGCCATATTTGCAGGAACCTGGGAAGGCATCTCTACAACGTTATTTCGGGAAGACACGAGGTCAACTAAATCCTACAAAAATAAGAGAAGAATGGATTACTTAAAAACATCCCGGACGAGGAGCAAAACATCTCGACAAACAGAAAGAGAAAACCCCAAGACTCAAGATAAGAAAGTCTAGGGGGCATCCCTTGGAGGCAGTAAACAGGCAAGGTTTTCAAGTTGTCTCTACAGCCTACATCCCGGCACTCATCAAAAAGAAAATAAAATCCCGAAAGAAAAAAAAAGAAGCAAAAAACGCAAAAATACCACCCTTCTACAGTTTATCATAAAAAGCATCGCTCCTACAGTTTATCAGTGAAAAACACTACCGCTACAGTTTATCAGAACACCAAAAGGACCAAGAAGAAAAACAGCAAAGCCACAAACTTTTTAGAAATCAAGTAAAAAATCATCAGCAAAAGCACAGACAGAAACGGCGGCAACATGCAAAAGAAAAAGATTCAAGCAAACAAAGAAGAGATTCACACCAAAAAAGGTGAAAAATCCAGAGCATGCAACAAGTCAAGCATGATAAAAACAGAAAGATCCAAACTTTCTCCAAAAGGAAGATCAAAAGGAAAACTCCATCGCAAAGTCAAAAATAAATGAGGAAACACGAAATGGGACTAACCTGGAGACGAAAGAAGCTTCGAGGAAAAGAATCAAAGCGCAGAAACAAAGGCTACCCAGAAAATCGCCAAGTGACGCCGCAACGCAAGAAAGCAGAAGCGCAAACGAAAGACCGAGAGCAGATGAGAGAAATAGAAAACGAGAGAGTAAAGGGAGAAGTTACAAAGAAGAAATGAAGAAGAAAAACCATTTTTGATCGAGAAAATTCTAAATAAAGCCAAGAGAGAATGGGGGCAATTAATGCCAATTAAATACGGATGTTAAAACCGCTTGCGTTCCCAAAAAAGCGCTAATACAAAAGCGCGCGCTTTTAGAGAAAAACGTTCTACATTCAAAAAAGACTCTACAAAGAAAGGAATCGACAAAATTCTTGAGTTCAACTTCACTGAAGAAGGACCGAAGTCAAGGACTCGACCTCCAAAGGAAGAACCGAGCTCAAGCAGGGGCACTGTTCATACCCTGGGTCGAGCTATCCGACCCAGGATGATTGGAGATAAAGCGACCAACCTCTTCAGGTCAGCCTATCCGATCTCTTCTTAAAGAGCTCGGCCAAATCGACAGAAGATCCCAGTAAAGGGCCCAAATAGAGGAGCACGACCCAAATCCTAAGACGGTCTAAGCCTATAGAGATAAAGGCGGTTCCGTTGAAAGATACGCTGACCTCAACTCAAAGCTAAAGATAAAGATAAGATAACTAACTTATCTTATCCAAAGGTCACATCTCACCATTATAAATACACTGGAGCACCTAGGTATAACTCATACTTTGATTCTACATAAACCTGCTTAATACTCTTGCTAACTTAAGCATCGGAGTCCCTTGCAGGTACCCCCCACCCTTCGGTGACAAAGGATCAGCAGCACATTTAGTCCAACAAGTAGGACGCACCAGCTCCGGCCGATATTCACCAGCCGGACACATCGGTTCCGACCAGCACAGAAGATCTCGTTCGAGATCGACCTACAGTTTCAGGTAACCCTCGGAACACCTACCATTGGAGCAAACAATTTTAAGCTGAAACCTCAACTAGTTGCTCTAATGCAACAGAACTGTAAGTTCCATGGACTTCCATCAGAAGATCCCTACCAGTTTTTAACTGAGTTCCTGCAGATCTGTGAGACTGTTAAGACTAATGGAGTAGATCCTAAAGTCTACAGGCTCATGCTTTTCCCTTTTGCTGTAAGAGACAGAGCTAGAACATGGTTGGACTCACAACCTAAAGATAGCCTAGACTCTTGGGATAAGCTGGTCACGGCCTTCTTGGCTAAGTTCTTTCCTCCTTAAAAGCTGAGCAAGTTTAGAGTGGATGTTCAAACCTTCAAATAAAAAGATGGTGAATCCCTCTATAAAGCTTGGGAAAGATACAAGCAGATGACCAAAAGGTGTCCTTCTGACATGCTTTTAGAGTGGACCATTCTGAATATAGTCTATTATGGTCTATCTGAGTTCTCTAAGATGTCACTGGACCATTCTGCAGGTGGATTCATTCACCTGAAGAAAATGCCTGCAAAAGCTCAAGAACTTTTTGACATGGTTGCAAATAATTAATTCATGTACACTTCTGAGAGAAATTCTGTGAATAATGGGACACCTTAGAGGAAGGGAGTTCTTGATATTGATGCTCTGAATGCCATATTAGCTTAGAACAAAATATTGACTCCACAAGTCAACATGATTTCTCAAAGTCTAAATGGATGGCAAAATGCACCCAACAGTACTAAAGAGGCATCTTCTGAAGAAGAAGCCTATGATCCTGAGAACCCTGCAATAGTAGAGGTAAATTACATGGGTGAACGTTATGGAAACACCTATAATTCATCATGGAGAAATCATTCAAATTTCTCATGGAAGGATCAACAAAAGCCTCAACAAGGCTTTAATAATGGTAGAAGAAATAGTTTCAGCAATAGCAAGCCTTTTCCATCATCTTCTCAGCAACAGACAGAGAATCCTGAGCAGAGCTCCTCTAACTTAGCGAACATAGTCTCTGATCTGTCTAAGGTCACTTTAAGTTTCATGAGTGAAACAAGGTCTTCCATCAGAAATTTGGAGGCACAAGTGGGCCAGCTGAGTAAGAAAATCACTGAAACTCCTCCTAGTACTCTCCTAAGCAATACTGAAGAGAATCCAAAAAGAGAGTGCAAGGCCATTGACATAATCTACATGGCCGAACCTACAGAGGAAGGAGAGGACGTGAATCCCAATGAGGAAGACCTCATAGGATTTTCTCAAGCAAGAAGGAGTTCCCTATTGGGGACCCAAAGGAACCTGAAGGTCATATAGAGACCATAGAAATCCCATTAAACCTCTTTCTTCCATTCGTGAGCTCTGAAGACTATTCTTCCTCTGAAGATGATGAAGATGTAACTGGAGAACAAGTTGCTCAATATCTAGGAGCCATCATGAAGCTGAATGCCAAGTTGTTTGGTAATGAGACTTGGGAAGGTGAACCTCCCTTGCTCATTAGTGAACTAGATACATGGGTTCAGCAAACTTTACCTCAAAAGAGACAAGATCCTGGCAAATTCTTAATACCATGTACCATAGGCACCATGACCTTTGAGAAGGTTCTGTGTGACCTAAGGTCAGGCATAAATCTTATGCCACTCTCTGTAATAGAGAAGCTGGGGATCATTGAGGTACAGCCTGCCATATTCTCATTACAAATGGCAGACAAGTCAGTAAGACAAGCTTATGGATTGGTAGAGGACGTGTTAGTGAAGGTTGAAGACCTTTACATCCCTGCTGATTTCATAATCTTAGACACTAGGAAGGAGGAGGATGAATGCATCATCCTTGGAAGACCTTTCCTAGCCACAACAGGAGCTGTGATAGATGTTAACAAAGGAGAATTAGTCCTTCAATTGAATGGGGAATACCTTGTGTTTAAGACCCAAGGGTGTTCTTCTGTATACATGGAGAGGAAGCATGAAAAGTTTCTCTCAGTACATAGTCAAACAAAGCCCCCACAATCAAACTCTAAGTTTGGTGTTGGGAGACCACAGCCAAACTCTAAGTTTGGTGTTGAATCCCCACATCCAAACTCTAAGTTTGGTGTTGGGAGTCTACAACATTGACCTGATCACTTTTGAGGCTCCATGAGAGCCCACTATCAAGCTAGTGACATTAAAGGAGCACTTATTGGGAGGCAACCCAATTTTTATTTATCTAATTTTATTTTTATTTATTGTTCTTTTATGTTTTCTTAGGTTCATGATCATGTGGAGTCACAAAAAAAATACTAAAATTAAAAATGGAATCAAAAACAGCAGAAGAAATAGCACACCCTGGAGGAAGGGCTTACTGGCGTTTAAACGCCAGTAAGGAGCATCTGGCTGGCGTTCAACGCCAAAACAGAGCATGGATCTGGTGTTGAACGCCAGAAACATGCAGCAATCTGGCATTTAAACGTTAGGATTGCACACTGAGGAAAACTGGCATTCAACGCCAGAAACATGCTGCAGACTGGCGTTGAACGCCCAAAATAAGCATAGAACTGGCGTTTAACGCCAGAAACAAGCATCAATCTGGCGTTAAACGCCAGGATTGCATGCAGAGGGCGTTTTACACGCCCAATTGGTGCAGGGATGCTAAATCCTTGACACCTCAGGATCTATGGACTCCACAGGATCATCTCAGGATCTGTGGACCCCAAAGGATCCCCACCTACCTCAACTCACATTCTCTCCTCTTCACACAATCCAATAACACTCTTCCCCAAAAACCCTTCACCAATCACCTCAATCTTTCTCTTCCCATCACCTCTTCACCACTCACATCCATCCACCCTTCCCCATAAACCCCACCTACCTTCAAAATTCAAAATCTCTTTCCTACCCAAACCCACCCAATATGGCCGAACCATAACCCCTCTCCCTCCACTATATAAACCCCTCTATCTTTCTTCATTTTCACACAACACAACCCTCTCTTCTCCTCCTTGGCCGAAACACAAACCTTTCTCCCTCTCCTCCATATTTTCTTCTTCTTCATTTATTCTTTCTTCTTTTGTTCGAGGACGAGCAATATTCTAAGTTTGGTGTGGTAAAAGCATAGCTTTTTTGTTTTTCCATAACCATTGATGGCACCTAAGGCCGGAGAAACCTCTAGAAAAGGGAAATGGAAGACAAAAGCTTCCACATCCGAGTCATGAGAGATGGAAAGATTCATCTCAAAAGCCCATCAAGACCACTTCTATGAAGTTGTGGCCAAGAAGAAGGTGATCCCTGAGGTCCCTTTCAAACTCAAGAAAAATGAGTATCCGGAGATCCGACATGAGATCCTAAGAAGAGGTTGGGAAGTTCTGACCAACCCTATTCAACAAATCGGAATCCTAATGATTCAAGAGTTCTATGCCAATGCATGGATCACTAGGAACCATGATCAAAGTATGAACCCGAACCCAAAGAATTATCTTACAATGGTTCGGGGGAAATGCTTAGATTTCAGTCCGGAAAATGTAAGGTTGGCATTCAATTTGCCCATGATGCAAGGAGATGCACGCCCCTACACTAGAAGGGTCAACTTTGATCAAAGGTTGGACCAAGTTCTTATGGACATATGTGTGAAAGGAGCTCAATGGAAAAGAGACTCAAAAGGCAAGCCGGTTCAATTAAAAAGACTGGACCTCAAGCCTGTGGCTAGAGGATGGTTAGAGTTCATTCAATGCTCCATCATCCCCACTAGAAACCGATCCAAAGTGACTGTGGATCAGGCCATCATGATCCATAGCATCATGATTGGAGAGGAAGTAGAAGTTCATGAAGTCATCTCTCATGAATTCTACAAAATAGCCGAAAAGCCCTCTACCTTGGCAAGGCTAGCTTTTCCTCACCTCATTTGCCATCTATGCTACTCGGCTGGAGTTGTTATAGATGGAGACATCCTCATTGAGGAGGATAAGCCCATCACTAAGAAGAGGATGGAGCAAATAAGAGAGCCCACTCATGGATCCCAAGAGACGCATGAGGAGGCTCATCATCAAGAAATCCCTGAGATGCCTCAAGGGATGCATTTTCCACTAAATAGCTATTCGGAACAACTCAACACTTCTCTAGAAGATTTGAGTCATAACATGGACCAACTAAAGGTGGAACATCAAGAACGCTCCATCATTCTCCATGAGATTAGAGAAGATCAAAGAGCAATGAGGGAGGAGCAACAAAGGCAAGGAAGAGACATAGAAGAGCTCAAGGACATCATTGGTTTTTCAAGAAGAAAGCGCCACCATCACTAAGGTGGACTCATTCCTTGTTCTTATCTTTCTATTTTTCGATTTTTATGCTACATGTTTGTTTATGTTTTGTGTCTTTACTTCATGATCATTAGTATTTAGTAACTATGTCTTAAGGCTATGAATAATTCCATGAATCCTTCACCTTTCTTAAATGAAAAATGTTTCTAATTCAAAAGAACAAGAAGTACATGAGTTTCGAATTTATCCTTGAAATTAGTTTAATTATATTGATGTGGTGACAATACTTTTCATTTTCTGAATGAATGCTTGAACAGTGCATATTTTTTATCTTGTTGTTTATGAATGTTAAAATTGTTGGCTCTTGAAAGAATGATGAATAAGAGAAATATTATTGATAATCTGAAAAATCATAAAATTGATTCTTGAAGCAAGAAAAAGCAGTGAAAAAGCAAAAGCTTGCGAAAAAAAATATGAAAGAAAAAGAAAAAGCAAGTAGAAAAAGCTAATAGCCCTTAAAACCAAAAGGCAATGGTAAAAAGGATCCAAGGCTTTGAACATCAATGGATAGGAGGGCCCAAGGAAATAAATCTAGGCCTAAGCGGCTAAATCAAGTTGTCCCTAACCATGTGCGTGTGGCATGCAGGTCCAAGTGAAAAGCTTGAGAGTGAGTGGTTAAAGTCATGATCCAAAGCAAAAAGAGTGTGCTTAAGAGCTCTGGACATCTCTCACTGGGGACTTTAGCAAAGCTGAGTCACAATCTAAAAAGGTTCACCCGGTCATGTGTCTGTAGCATTTATGTATCCGGTGGTAATAGTGGAAAACAAAGTGCTTAGGGCCACAGCCAAGACTCATAAAAGTAGCTGTGTTCAAGAATCAACATACTTAACTAGGAGAATTAATAACACTCTTGGAAACTCTGAATTCCTATAGATGCCAATCATTCTGAACTTCAAAGGAAAAAATGAGATGCCAAAACTGTTCAGAAGCAAAAAGCTACAAGTCCCGCTCATCTAATTAGAACTAATATTTATTGATATTTTGGGATTTATAGTATATTCTCTTCTTTTTATCCTATTTGATTTTCAGTTGCTTGGGGACAAGCAACAATTTAAGTTTGGTGTTGTGATGAGTAGATAATTTATACGCTTTTTGGCATTGTTTTTAGGTAGTTTTTAGTAGGATCTAGCTACTTTTAGGGATGTTTTCATTGGTTTTTATGCTAAATTCACATTTCTAGACTATACTATGAGTTTGCGTGTTTTTCTATGATTTCAGGTATTTTATGACTGAAATTGAGGGACCTGAGCAAAACTCTGATAGAAGGCAGACAAAGGACTGCTGATGATGTTGGATTCTAACCTCCCTACACTTGAAATGGATTTTCTGGAGCTACAGAACTTCAAATAGCACGCGTTTAACAGCGTTGGAAAGTAGACATCCAGAGCTTTCCAGCAATATATAATAGTCTATACTTTATTCAAGTTTAGATGATGCCAACTGGCGTTCAACGCCAGTTCCATGCTGCATTTTGGAGTCAAACGCCAGAAACACGTCACAAACCATAGTTAAACGCCAAAAACATGTTACAACTTGGCGTTTAACTCCAAAAGAAGCCTTTGCACGTGTAAACCTCAAGCTCAGCCCAAGCACGCACCAAGTGGGCCCCGAAAGTGGATTTCTGCATCAATTACTTACTTCTGTAAACCCTAGTAGCTAGTCTAGTATTAATAGGACATTTTACCATTGTATTAGACATCTTTGGTCTTAGTTTTAATATATTGTTCATCTTAGGAGACTATTGATCACGTTTTGGAGGCTTGCCTCTCGACCATGCCTGGACCATCACTTATGTATTTTCAACGGTGGAGTTTCTACACACCATAGATTAAGGGTGTGGAGCTCTGCTGTACCTCGAGTTTTAATGCAATTACTACTATTTTCTATTCAATTCAGCTTATTCCTGTTCTAAGATATTCGTTGCACTTCAACATGACGAATGTGATGATCCATGACACTCATCATCATTCTCACCTATGAACGCGTGCTTGACAACCACTTCCGTGCTACCCTAGACCGAACGCATATCTCTTAGATTCCTTGATCAGAATCTTCGTGGTATAAGCTAGAATTGATGGCGGCATTCATGAGAATCCGGAAAGTCTAAACCTTGTCTGTGGTATTCCGAGTAGGATTCAGGGATTAAATGACTGTGATGAGCTTCAAACTCGCGATTGTTGGGCGTGATGACAAACGCAAAAGAATCAATGGATTCTATTCCGACATGATCGAGAACCGACAGATGATTAGCCGTACTGTGACAAGAGCATTTAGACTTTTTTCACTGAGAGGATGGGATGTAGCCATTGACAACGGTGATGCCCTATATACAGCTGGCCATGGAAAGGAGTAAGAAGGATTGAAAGTAAGAAAGTAGTACGTTACAGAGATTCACAAGGATAAAGCATCTCCATATACTTATCTGAAATTCCCGCCAATGATTTACATAAGTATTCCAATCTTTATTTTATGTTTTATTTATTATTATTTTCGAACTCCATATAATCATTTAAATCTGCCTAACTGAGATTTACAAGATCACCATAGCTTGCTTCATACCAGCAATCTCCGTGGGATCGACCCTTACTCACGTAAGGTTTATTACTTGGATGACCCAGTGCACTTGCTGGTTAGTTGTGCGGAGTTATGACAAAGTGTGATTCATGTTTGAGAGCACCAAGTCATTGGAGCCATTGTTGATGATGACAATTTCGTGCACCAAGTTTTTGCGGTAAAAGCATAGCTTTTTTGTTTTTCCATAACCATTGATGGCACCTAAGGCCGGAGAAACCTCTAGAAAAGGGAAAGGGAAGACAAAAGCTTCCACCTCCGAGTCATGGGAGATGGAAAGATTCATCTCAAAAGCCCATCAAGACCACTTCTATGAATTTGTGGCCAAGAAGAAGGTGATCCCTGAGGTCCCTTTCAAACTCAAGAAAAATGAGTATCTGGAGATCCGACATGAGATCCTAAGAAGAGGTTGGGAAGTTCTGACCAACCCCATTCAACAAATCGGAATCCTAATGATTCAAGAGTTCTATGCCAATGCATGGATCACTAGGAACCATGATCAAAGTATGAACCCGAACCCAGAAGCCATAGCAACAATCACATGTGATACACAAATTGTCCTTCAATTCCTTAAGAAGCACATTTTTACTTGATATGGAGTGCCTAAGGTTCTTGTCAGTGCTGGTGGTAGTCATTTTTGTAACAAACAGGTGGAGAAACTACTTCACAAATATGGAGTGATGCATAAAGTAGCTACACTATATCATCCACAGGCCAATGCCCAAGCAGAGCTTGCAAATAGGGAGTTAAAGAGGATTTTGGAAAAGACAGTGGGGAGTACAAGAAAGGATTGGGCCAGAAAATTATAAGAAGCTCTCTGGGCATATAGAACAGCATTCAAAACCCCCATTGGAAAGTCTCCTTTTTAGCTGTTATATGGCAAGCCTGGTCACCTTCCTGTGGAGCTAGAACACGAAGCTTACTGGGCCACTAAGCTCTTCAATTTTGATCCCCAAGCAGCAGGAGAAAAAAGGTTGTTGCAACTCAATGAGTTAGATAAATTCAGACTGGAAGCTTATGAGAATGCAAAGATATACAAAGAGAGAGCTAAAAAGTGGCATGACAAGAAAATTTTGAAAAGAGAGTTCAAACCAGGATAGCAAGTACTCCTATATAATTCCAGGCTCAAGATTTTCCCAGGCAAGCTCAATTCTAAATGGACTGGCCCGTATTTGATCACAAAGGTTCTCCCTTATGGAAGCCTTGAACTTCTAGATGAAGCAACAAAGAACAATTTCACAGTAAATGGTCACAGGGCAAAGCATTACTTGGGACGCCATTGGGACAAAGAGAAAGAAAATCAGAAATTAAGCTGAGCAAGAATGAAGGATGTCAAGCTAGTGACATTAAAAGAGCGCTTGTTGGGAGGCAACCCAACCAAAGGTAGTTTTCTTTTCTTAACTAATTCAATAAGAAGATTAGGTAGTTTTATTTGTATTGCAAGTAGCTAAGTTTGGTGTTACACACCAAAACAATTTAAGGGGGAATGAAGGATGCTAAGTTTGGTGTTCCACCCATTTAAAAAGACATTTCAACCCTCTGCACAAATGGCTACTAGCTCCAAGCAATCAGGAAAACCACTAAACCATTGTCTGTTTTCTAGTTTTTAGCTTCATTACTTTCAACAAAAGCACAAGGTTTCATATAACTGATGCATCATAGATAGTAGCTAGGAACTAAGTTTGCTGTCTCCTCACCAAAGTAAGTTCAAGTTCATGCTAACCATTTGCCTATGTGCTTGGAAAAACAAGCAACTTTCAAAAAAATTTATGCAGAAAAAGACACTTGGTGGATGAAATTGTGATTCCTATTTTCTTGTAATTGGATTTTAGAAATTGGCACGAGTGGACACAACTCCGTTCAACTAACCAGCAAGTGTACTGGGTCGTCCAAGTAATAAACCTTACGTGAGTAAGGGTCGAATCCACAGAGATTGTTGGTATGAATCAAGCTATGGTCACCTTGTAAATCTCAGTCAGGCGAATTAAACATTATTTATGGGTTCGAGGATAGGAATAATAAAAAGAAATAAACAATAAAAGGGATAGAACACTTATGCAAATTCATTGGTGGGAATTTCAGATAAGCGGATGGAGATGCTGTAGAGCTCTTGGACGCCTGCTCTCCTACTGCTTCTACTCAGTCCTTCTTACTCCTTTCCATGGCAAGCTTTGTATAGGGGTTCACCATCAACTGTGGCTAATTTCATTCCTCACGGGGAAATATCCTGTGCGGCTGTCACTCGCACAGCTAAC